>NC_091124.1:8977500-9577500 GCF_040183065.1 Periplaneta americana | reverse complement strand
GAATGATGATAAATAATAAATTGCTTTAGGAACAGTTTCGGCGACGTCTGGAAAGTAAAAACATTCAGTGTTCGGATAAGGCAGCGATCAACTTGAGCGACACGTTGTTCAAGTTACATAATCTATTCCTGATCGACAGGACTCGTATACGAAAACAGTGTATTAATTAAATTGATGTTTATTGAAAAGAAGTTTCAGTTATTAAATACACAATAATTATTGAAAACACACTAACCTTTGTGGAAAATTTTGCAATTTTTTTCGTTTGGCGTTTCTTGTGTCTCTTCCATAATTAAATGTTTGATATACAAACGAGTTGAAATTTGGTTGATATTCTCGAAATGCGTGTTATTATTCGGTTGAGAAGCTTTTATCATCTAGTCTGCTGTAAAAAAATCTGAAAGTTAGAATTTATAAAACAGTTATATTACCGGTTGTTTTGTATGGTTGTGAAACTTGGACTCTCACTCTGAGAGAGGAACATAGGTTAAGGGTGCAAATCTAGTCTTTCAGGTGAAGCTCCCTGTAAAGCAGATTTGAATAATTTCCAGGGAAAAATTGTTCCGGGGCCGGGTATCGATTCCGGGACCTCTGGTTGAACGTACCAGCGCTCTACCACTGAGCTACCCGGGAACTCCACCCGACACCGTCTCAACTTTTCCCTTTATATCCACACAACTCGCGTGGGCTGACGAAACGCCAGAGACCCACAACGAGTGCACACAATCTCTGTGTGACTTGGAATTGTGGTCACACAGAGATTGTGTTAAGGGTGTTTGAGAATAAGGTGCTTAGGAAAATATTTTGGGCTAAGCGGGATGAAGTTACAGGAGAACGGAGAAAGTTACACAACGCAGAACTGCACGCATTGTATTCTTCACCTGACATAATTAGGAAGATTAAATCCAGACGTTTGAGATGGGCAGGACATGTAGCACGTATGGGCGAATCCAGAGTGTTATTTGGGAGACCGGAGGGAAAAAGACCTTTGGGGAGGCCGAGACGTAGATGGGAGGATAATATTAAAATGGATTTGAGGGAGGTGGGATATGATGATAGTGACTGGATTAATCTTGCACAGGATAGGTACCGATGGCGGGCTTATGTGAGGGCGGCAATGAACCTTTGGGTTCCTTAAAAGCCATTTGTAAGTAAGTATTCCCTAAAATATTTATCTTCTATCATATTTTCGGCACAGTCCACATGGTTTTCACAGTATACTTTTTCTATAGGTACTTCTCCATTTCATCTTATATACCCCAATGATTTTAGAATCAATCCATGATCACGCTCTTCACAGAACTGTTGTAGTCCTGACTCCATAAATATAATAATAATAATAATAATAATAATAATAATAATAATCATAATAGTAATAATAATAATAATAATTTATTGCTAGAACAAATATACATTATTTTATTAAAAAAATCACTCTAGTATCTCCAGAAAAAGTAGGGTAAAGGTTGGTAAGACTGTGATACGAGTAGTATATATATATATATATATATATATATATATATATATATATATATATATATGTATATATGTATATATATGTATATATATATATTTTTTTTCCTCGCTGTTATTTATACTCGCTTTAATATCTTTGGTCACATCGCGAGTTAATCTTTGGTTGAAATCCGAAGGCCTGTGTACTATTATTGAGACTGGCTCTATTGTTGTAAACTAGATGGCGACTGTATATGTATGACTAATTTGTTATGAATATGATTTCGGTGATGAATGAGGCCGGTGATTTTCAGGGATGTTGTGGCCCGAATGTCCTGGCATTTGAGGAAAAACCCTGAAAAACCTCAACCAGGAAATTCAACCCGACCGGGAATGAACCCGGGCTGCGTAAGAGACCAGCATGCTGAACCCTACACCACAGAGGTGGTCTAGTAATATTATGATAGTTCTTTTCGAGAATTTATTACAATTTTACTGAGTAAACAAAGGACTGGTTTTATGCTGCAATTTGTTCACGTTGACGCAAAAAACCGATCTCCCTCTCGCTCAGTAAAATTGTAATAAATTCTCAAAAAGAACTATCACAATATTACACATCACAATATTACCAAACTTTACCCTACATACTCATGCTCATATTTTATATTTTTTCTCCTATATTTTGTGGCTTTGTGTTCTGAATTATTGAATTAATTTCGTCATTTGACGCTTGTCTGAAACGATTTGTGATGTCCACCATTGTTGCCATGTTCCAGTGCATGCTGAATCTTAGTTATGCCTTTTCAGTGAATAGGAAAAGTTGGAGCAGATAAAGCCCATAACAATAAAGGTGAACCTGAGATTGCAATAATTTTCTGACGAATCGCTGTTGTGATTGGTTCATATCTGAGGCGTTCTTTACACTTATTTGTAAAAATTGGGATGACGTAACCTAAATAGTCATATTAAATTAAGAAATTACTTAACAAAAATACATTAAAATAGGCCTAAGTATTTGAGATGTAGTCTAATATAACTTCTGGAAAAGAATACGAAAATTGATACTTTTAATCTTTGTGCAGCCGTACATCCAAGTGTAGAAAAACATATTGATGGAAGAAATGTCCGAGTTTTAGTCACAGTGACGTAACTGCATACGCACACTATATGATGCGTGCAGAAGTTACTGACTTCAACCTACGCACTTCGTTACTACTTGCTTTTTGTGTTCGTAAGGTAACTTTGCGTTCGTTTGCTTGGAATTATTTATGGAGATATTATTACTTCCTGAAACTTTTGTTTGAAGAAGACTTCGATTTGTGGTATATTTCTGTAGTTTGACAAGTAGGCCTTTTGCTCCAGAGGTATATTTTAAGAAACCTTTCGGTCTACATTGTTCTGGACAGAAGTGTTTTACTTCCTGGTAGTTTCGGGTTACAGGGCTTCTGTTTTGTGGGTTATAGGCTATAATATAACATTGGATACGTAAAGTGAAATTTTAAATGATTTTACATTACAATAATGGCCGAGTAGATCGGTTGATAAAGCAACTGGCTATGGACTGGAACGTCCCGTATTCAATTCCGGGTCGTGACTTGATTTTTCTCGTTGCCAAAACTTCCAGAATGACTCCCGGGTCTACTCAGCCTTCTGTAAAATTGAGTACCGGTTTTTTTATAGCTGAAAATTCAACATTTCCCCACCAATATGTGCTCCTACGGACAAACTACGAATGTCTTCGAAAGTTTTCATGTAGAGCTCAGTTAATTATCTTCATAATACAGTTCATACAGATGTTCAGGCCTATATTTCTATTGAAATATTAAAGAAAATTCAGGAGACAAAATAAAAACAAATTCTACTATGAAATAATCAGCAAAAATTAAGTTATCAAACATTATGAATACAAAGAACTATATAAATAGGAGAATAGTAATATGAATTTGTGTTCACTTCTGGAATAAAAAAGTATGCGATTTTTAAGAAGCATTGTGTGGAACATGGAAGATTTTATCATGTATACAGATATCATCTACTTTATTAGGCCTTTTTATTAATTTATATAAAAACTGTAAAGCATTGCAATCTCTTCTGTACGATAAAGCGGAAACGTTGAAAAATTGCAGCATAAAAGTACATATTGTGGATAGCCTAATTAATTTAAACTTTTAAAATATAAATATTTTAGGAATTTATTTTGAACTTGTTCAGGCAAATTGATATATATTTTTTGCAAAATACGAAAAATCACTAGAGCAGTCTTCTTACTGATTGATAGTGAATTCCCGTTTATGTTAACTGATTTCAAATACAGACTCATATGCATAACTTCCGTTTGTGTTGTAGTACTGAAAATATATACATTTCCTTTACTAGTTTAGGAGAAACATCTATACACAGAAAGAAGCATGCCGAAAATCCTTGATTCTTTTTGTATCAGTAATACTGAAATGTATTTCCTTGTCTCCAAATGTATTTATGTACTGTAGCACCACAGTATGTATTGTCCCATTATACTTCGTACGAGAAAATAGAAATAACTATCCTGCCTAGACAAAACACGGATTGTATTCATAATACAGTATTATCAAGTATAATAAGCGAACTATTTAAAACACATAGGATATAATACGGAATTTAATCAAGAAAAGAAGAATAAGAAAGAAATTAAATACAATCATAAATCCATAGAGGGGAATTCTTTGAAAAAATGCTCTGATTTTTAAGAAATTAGAAAAAATAGAAAGTTCAATAATTTTACTATTTCTAAATGTTTTCATTTTCTTTTTTTTGTCTTTAAAAGGACAACTTCCCCATTAACAATTTTAAAATATTTCGTAAAAAAATTCGGAACATAAAAACTCATTAGAGTGTTAAATGTTATGTTTTATTTAACGACGCTCGCAACTGCAGAGGTTATATCAGCGTCGCCGGATGTACCGGAATTTTGTCCCGCAGGAGTTCTTTTACATGCCAGTAAATCTACTGACATGAGCCTGTCACATTTAAGCACACTTAAATGCCATCGACCTGGCCCGGGATCGAACCCGCAACCTTGGGCATAGAAGGCCAGCGCTATACCAACTCGCCAACCAGGTCGACTCATTAGAGAGTGATAAGATGATGAACAGATGACACTTGCAGTATTTAATGATTATCTATGAACGTATTATGGTGAATAGAAGAGTTTGAATGACAAACAAACCCGATTGCTGTAATAATGCAAAATGTATTTTTGTTTTGAATAAACTTGAGAGAGTGACAATTTCAAAATATACCTTTCTTTTCTGATAACCTAGTTCTAGTACATAATTTTCTTATTGCAAATAGTGATCCACCCACCCGCTGAGCTTCACATTGCTTTCCTCTGTTGCAGGGTCTATACAATGAGACAATGGACCGGTGTTCTCTCTGTGGTTTCCTTCAGGTAAGTGCTAGCACAATCCCCATCCAATATACAATAGCTTAGTATTAGTACTGTTCGCCTTTGTCATTAGTTCTACTGCAGATTTCACGATAAATACGAAGAACAGTATTCGACAGAAAAATTGCCACGTGTGCGTTGTACCCATCATCCTTGTCTAATGTGCCATAGCCGAAGACTCCGGCTAGGCCTTTTTTCTAACAGGGATAAGCAGCCATTAATAACTAGTAAATAATAAATAATGTCAGAAAAAGTGAAATGTTACTTTGAACAAATTTTAAAAAATGCAATAAACATGAACAGCAAAGGAAAATAGATCTAGTTGACTTCATACATACATACATACATACATACATACATACATACATACATACTCGTATAACCAATGACAATATCCTATAACATTAAACTTCAATAAGACTTAATGTAAACCGTATATAAAACTAATGCAGGTCTAATAAAAAAAATAATAGCTGCCCGATCTGTTTAGATTAACTGCTTATAGGCTATATGTATTAGTTTCAGTGTAACCAACTCAGTTATTGAAAACCCGCTATGAAACAATGCAGAAGTCGCTAAATTGTTATTGAATTGAATTGAAAGAGGAGAATTGGTAGGACAATTTTAAAAGGTACGCAAAAGATCTAACGTTGGATGTATTATTTTGCGAATTTAGTTTATATCTTCAACGGGCACTGTTATTATTATTATTATTATTATTATTATTATTATTATTATTATTAGTATCTTTATCTTGATTATGATGATTACCACGAGCGTGTAGTGTAAGACTGCTCGTCGTTGCTGGCACAGGCCACGCATCGCTGTCGTCTCCAGCACTTTCTGTTAGAAAGTCAGGCAGCCGTGAAAATCGTTTTGTAGTCACATCAAAGCGCAGCGCGGCCATGACCACACAGATCCGCTCGTCACTGTCGAGCGCTGCTCAACTTCATAAGAGAAATTCGCCCTTAATAAAGTGCGCAGTCCTATCCCACGACCAGCGAAAGTAAATCAGTGTCGCTCCTCTGACGGATTGCGACTCATTCTCTTACATTGTCATTGTTACATCAGCCTTTGCAGCATGGCCGTAGCTTAGTTAAACTTTCGGTTTCACACCCAAAGGTGGGCGGGATTAGATCCTAAGGTTATTTAGGGATCGGGTGCATGTCATTTAATATTTGCCTTTATATCCAAAAATCGCTGATTGAAATACACCAAGTGTGACTCCATGGCTCTGACCTTATTCTGTCTCTACGACTCCACAGTTTAGATCTTACTTTGACTCTACGACTCCGATTTTATTCTGACTCTGCGATTCCGATGTTACTCTGACTCCACGGCGCCTATTTTACTTTGAATCCCAGCCCGGTCTTATTATGATTCCACGACTCCGACGTTATTCTGACTCCACGACTTCTATCTTACTCTGATTCCTAGGTTTCGACCTTACTTTGACTCCACGACTCCGATCTTACTTTGACTCCACGACTTCGATCTTATTCTGACTTCACGACGCCTGCCTTCCTCTGATTCTTAGGTTTCGGCCTTACTTTGACTCCACGACTCCGATCTTACTTGACTCCACGACTCCGATGTTATTCTGACTCCACGACTTCAATCTTACTCTGACTCCACGACTTCTACCTTATTCTGATTCCTATGTTTCGACCTTACTTTGAGTGCACGACTCCGATCTTACTTGACTCCACGACTCCGATGTTATTCTGACTCCACGACTTCGATCTTATCCTGACTCCACGACTTCTACCTTACTCTGATTCCTAGGTTTCGATCTTACTTTGACTGCACGACTCCGATCTTACTTTGACTCCACGACTCCGATGTTATTCTGACTCCACGACTTCGATCTTACTCTGACTCCACGACGCCTGTCTTACTTTGAATTCACAACTCGACCTAATTCTGACTTCACGACTCCGGCCTTACTCTATGTCTCCACGACTTCCACCTCACTCTGTCTCCTTGATTTCCACCTTAGTCTGACTCCTCGACTTCTACCTTATTCTGATTCCATGACTTCAACCTTACTCTGACTCCACGACTTCAACCTTACTCTGACTCCATGACTTTAACCTTGCTCTGACTCCTCGACTTCCACCTTATTTTGATTCCACGATTTCGATCTTACTCTGTCTCCACGACTCCGGCCTTACTCCAACTCCACCACTCTGATCTTACACTGACTCCACGACTCCAGCTTTACTCTGATTCCGCAATTCTACCTTACTGACTACACGATTTCGACCTTACTCTGTCTCTGACTATAAGACTCACCTGTCAGTCCTTACTCTAGCTTCACGACTTCGAATCTACTCTACCACCGCGATTCCGACTCCAGTTCCAGAGCTCGGCTTGTAGTCTAATCATATTTGCCCATTTTAAATCTCAGCTTAATATTCTTCTGCAGCATTGGATACTAAAACCAGAATGAAATAATTTTAGTTCTTGATGCTTATGTAAATGGCAATGCCACGGTACTATTTGTAATCTGT
The DNA here is from genome assembly GCF_040183065.1 of Periplaneta americana. Taxonomy (NCBI): domain Eukaryota; kingdom Metazoa; phylum Arthropoda; class Insecta; order Blattodea; family Blattidae; genus Periplaneta; species Periplaneta americana. The sequence continues at coordinate 9,570,108 of NC_091124.1, read as the reverse complement.
AATGTGAGAATAGCACATTGAAGTTGTTTTCACACCATTGTGGTTTTATTACTGTGTGTTCAAAGAAAATCATAAGAATAAACAATATGCAACGTGACCTTACTCCAATGTACCCACGCATAGGCCTACTCTAAAGGACCCTACTATGCCTACATATTGCTATTTTTGTGGCTACCAATGCAAGATATAGTAGGTTTCACTACAAACTGTTGTTATTAATGGTCGTCATTTAGCTTCATTATTCCCACATCATGGCACTCAACACGTCATTGAATCTCTCTGAGCGTGAAGGTGTTGGCTGATCGTACGGTAGCATAAGTATTGAAAGAGTATTTTTAAAGATTTTATGTGGAGGTCGAAATCGGTAACAAAATTGTTTCCGACGCAGATATTCTGTCCACAGTTTGCCGAGAACAATGGACTTCTAAAAAGTTCCTGTGTACAGTATATTCATTTTAAAAATCGATTTCGAGTTTCTGTGAGCAGTCCGGGTCGAGATACACTTACTTTTCAATTTAAATATCGAAAGTATAAGGTTAATTTAAGTAAGTTCCCAATTTGAAATGGCTGTAGAGTAGTTTTCTGAGCGAAAGTGACATGAATCTGCTTATCTTGTTCTTTGAGTTCGAAACGCATTTTCTTTTTATAGGAATAGAGTCGAAACTGTTTCCTCAGAATTCGACACATGTTAATTAACTCAAATAAATAAATAAATAAATAAATAAATAAATAAATAAATAAATAAATAAATAAGTAAATAAATAAGTAAATAAATAAATAAATAAATCAGTGAGTGAATGAATGAATAAATAAATAAGTAAATGAACAAAAACTACAATAAATAAGAGAATTATTTACTTTAATAACATCAACAAAGATTCATTATTTGTTTGTTTAATTGTTTCATTTAACATATTTATATATTTATTTATTTACATGACAAGCAACGCCCAGTTACAATGTTCGTGACTTACAATTTACAGAATGTAAAATACATAAACGAAGAAAATGAAACCTGCATTATTAAAAACAGAAACAAAATAGAAAAGAGAGAAAGGAAAAAACATTGAAAATAAGGTGTGAAAACTGATTGAAATTAACTAATAATACTATTCTGCAAAATATTATGATTAAGCTGCGGATTTTTAGGCACTAAAACAGTTGAATTAGGCAGGCAAAATAGGCATTCAAAATTCTAAAATAGGCATTTAAAAAGACACTAACAATTTCTAATTCTTAATGGCTAACACGACTATAGCGTAGCATTATACACTACTTTCTATAGTAATGTCATTATGGCAGTGAATAACTAAGTATTCGTCCAAATGTTGTGCTGAGAACTGATGTCTATTGTCTGTAAGAATGTTCTTAAATTGGGAGAAACTCCCTTCCACTTCACATGATGTGATGGGGCAATACTTCAGGGATCCAGTCTCAGCTGGGGACCAAACCAGTCGGAACGCAGTAATGTCAATGTGTTTTCCAATCAGTGCTTCTAATGACTTTTGCTTTGGCATATCTCCACGGTATACTTCACGTATTACAGCAGAAAACTCAACTCCATACTTAATTCACAAACTCACAAAACGGATACAAAGTTTAAAACAACTTCCCTAGTCAACTACCACAATGATTCATGCGGCTTTCGAAATACATTTTTTCTTATTGATTGATTTCAAATTATTCGATTTTTCCTCGCTCTGGTGGCAGTAAAACGTAATACACAGAATTATCGATAGTTCTATATCACTTCCCTCTGCTGGATAAAAAAGAAACAAATTACAGGTTCAAAAAATATCTATAGAATGGTCAGTAAATTCAAGTATAATATGTGCAGTGCTTGGGAAAAGTGACATAAGTCAGTTTTCACAAACCTTTTTTGATAATTTATTGACAACTTACACTGGTTTATGTCGATTTGATTTTTTTCTGTATGAATTATTATAATGGGAGGAATACCTACGTATTTTTTTCCAAGCGCCAAATGTTCCGTAAGTTGTGAATAAATTATCAAAAAAGGTTTGTAGAAACTGACTTGTGTCACTTTTCCCGAGCACTACAGATATATAATATGGATATTTAGGCAACTTTCAGGCATTTATAAGCAAATAGGCATTTACTAGTGAAATAGGCAATTATAGGCACTATAGAATTCGCATATAATACTCACAATGTCTTAAAATGGATATGTACAGGTAACCTAAAATCTTCCGCCTTCAGGTTAAGGATTAAAATAGGCATATAGGCATAAATCCGCAGCTTAATTATGATAAGTAGCTTAATATCAAAGACGGACATCTGACCTCAATCGAAATTTAGATAGCTGTGCTTTTTTATACAATTTTTCATTCTCTTTCCAGTTATAGTGAAACCATATGCAAACTCTAACACTACATTTATAAAATAAATTGTGTAAAATATTACAAAGAACACTGTGAATTAAAAAACTGCCTCTAGATCAAAACTATGGAGACGACAGATGTCCGTCTTTGATATTAAGCTACTCAATTGTTCTCTATTTAGAAACTTTCATATTTGAAATATCAATATTCCGATGAGGATGTAGTTTATTATACGAGTATAATTGCAACATTTGAAGAACTGGAGAATTTTTGCCCTAGGTATGAAAAATAAATTTCGAAATTTTGTATTAAGCTTGGGTGCATATAATGTTATATAATTAAATGCTGAAACTGATCAGGGAGAGAAAAATAAATTGGATGGGTCACTGGCTGAGAAGAAAATACCTGCTGAAGGATGCACTGGAACGAATTGTGGAGAGTTCGGGGCAGAAGGAACTATCAAATAATGGGCGACATTAACATATGTGGATCAGATGCGGAGACTAAGAGGAAGGCAGAAAATAGAGAAGACTGGAGAATGATGGGTTTGCAGTGAAAGACCTGCCATTGGGCAGAACACTATGAATGAATGACATAACATAAACTATTGCAGTTCAACTAATTATTGATAATTTTATGAAGAAAGTTTGAAGAATGACAATAGCGTCTAATTTGCAAACTAGTGAAATGGAAATGTTGAAGCATTTAAGTGGAATAATTGTTATAAAGTCTATAATTTGACCATTTTAGATATTTAGTTTGAATTTTTTCTAGTAACAGTATACCAGTGCCTTTGATGTTACTTTTACAACATTTGCAGAGCATATTTCAGCAGTGTTAACTTCATTTCTTTTATATTTCGAGGCATTTAAGTAGTAGTAAAGTTTCGCGATCTCATACTTAATTTTAGCTTGACTTTCCTTGGCAGGAAAGAAAGCCGGTGATTTCATATCCTACATTTATTAACGCTAGTAGTAGAACTCTATAACTGAAAGGACTTCAAGCAAAATGTACTAATCATTTCTTGTCCCGACCAAATTAAACTCTGCTAGTCTTCAGTCTCGTCTATCATCTCAGAAGTGTCCAATAAGTTTTGCAGTTGAAAGCGTCGTTATATAACATAATAATCGATTCAGGACTGGTCTTATATTATTCGTGATAATAAAATGCTTGTAGAACAAGTTTCCTCTTTGTAATTGAGTTCCCCTGTTACTTATTCCAACATTTCTTCACGATCACAGTACAGTAACCTCACCGTCTCGGAATACTCTGTGTAGTTAGAAGCGGACGTTACGTAAAGAATTACTATTAGCTGTTTCTATGTGTTCCGCATCGTAGCCGCGTAGTTTTAGGGTACAGAACGATTATTTAGTCCTGACAGCTCAGCGGCGCGAAAGAGGGGAAGTAATAGGAGTAGTGGGGAGTGTTCCGGAATAGAGATAAGGGCGAGCGGTCGGTAAAGGAATGCAGTACAGCTTAACTGTACTGGAAACACAACGCAATACCGCATGCGTTACATCCGACCGCTCTGACTGCAGGCAACAGACTAACCTGAACATCCCTTGGCGTAACTTAATGGACTCGCCTGACCCAGGCACATATTGCCGGCGACTGTCAGAACTGAACTAAATATTCGTATCGTACTCATGGTGAAGAAAATTTTGTCATGAAATTTCGGCCAGTGTTTGGAACCGATATCTATCCAGCATTGTATGAATTTGGAGAGCTACAGTGAGTAGCGAAATCTGGTAAGCTGTATCGGCGGGGACTCATTGTGCTGACCTCTCACCTCTGCTGAAGCATATAATCGTGAGGTCACCAGTCAGCCCGTAGGCCTTGTCCCTTCATGGGATGTCACGTCACGGATATGCCTAAGTAGTGGTGGTAGTACACAACACACAAACCGGCGTAGCTCAGTCGTCTAGGCGCTTGCCTGCCGGTCAGGAGTTGCTTTCGGGCGCAAGTTCGATTCCCGTTTAGGCTGATTACCTGGTTTGGGTTTTTTCCGAGGTTTTCCCCAACCGTAAGACAAATGACAGGTAATCTATGGCGAATTCTCGGCCTTATTTCGCAAGTATCTCACTAGCATCAATTCCATCGGCGCTAAATAACCTCGTAATTGATACAGCGTCGTTAAATAACCAAGTAAAAAATACCGGTACATAAAACACAATTTTAGGGATGATATATGAAAGGTTTATCATCACATTAATAATATTATCTCATTTTTTATTTGAGGGTTAATGATTTCGTGCACGGTACCACAAAATTCTAGCTTCTTGACTGCGATTTGAGTTGGAAAATTTTGGTACTGTTGGCAACACTGGATTTCGTTTAGCGCTGTAATGTTCGCGATACTGTCGTGTGTCGTCACTTCGAAGAGCTACTCTACTTTTCTGATGTCGCAAGGATATAAAACATACATGCTGTTACGTTAAAATCTGCATACATTATAAATTCTTCTGCAGAATTAGTTCCAATTCTTAGAAAGCTCATTTCTGGGCTTAATATTCTTGTTTTTCGACCCACGGACAATATTCAGTTGTCATTACCTTAAAAAGAATAAGATCCCTTTTGCAACTTTAAAACACTCTTACGGAATAAGTCATTTGCTTTTCCTTTGTATGGTTTTTGAGTAACTCTGTAAACGTGTTGAAGCTTGTTTCCTAACAAATCTGTTTAGTTGTGAGTTGGCTACTATTAAGTGAAATATTTGTTGTTAAAGTTTGGGGGTCAGTACACCGGTGAAAAAGATGTGAAACGCGATAAGTCAGCAATTTGTCCTGAGGGACCATGCGTTCCAAACCATACCGAGTAAGTGCTTTTGTTTTCTACTGTGTAGTTTCTAAACACTTCCAGGTAGAAGGGTAAGGGTTGTCATTGGCGTGGAAAACAGTTACACTCATTGCAATAGAACATTTGCCAAGTCGATGTTTTGTGTTGCACTAAATCATCTTATCAAGCGTCAGGATGATTCAGATGTTGGCGCCATATTCACTGCCCTCCTAGCGTCAATTTCTTTGGTAATGAGCTAATGATAATGACATTATGGGCCTGATATTTGATGACGTTATATTTTCTTGGTATATCCTAGGTAACTTTTGTGTGATTGATCGTCATCCTGATGGTTATAGAGAATGTATTGCAGTGTTGTAAAAAACCGATTTAGAGTTTCTTGCTGAAATGCACATTCTAGATCTTTCTTATTCTGGGACATGACTCTTTTACATGCTGCAATCCACAACGTAAGTCTCTCATCTTTATACCCCTTCCAAAGGAAGCCGTGCTAAAAGATTTTACCCTCATAAAAATGTAGAGATACTTCACACGTGCGGTAAAGTGTCACTTTATAGCACTAGTGCGATAAAGTGAAGGACATGTTGAAACAAATGACAAGTAAGTTATTTGTTATACATAATAACTACAATTTTTTTTATTTTACAGTTTATCAAAGTGAGTCGTGATGTCCAAACTATGTATAGTCAACATACAGTCTATGCATGGCATTTTGAAAGTAAAAAGAGAGTACCCCGAGATTTTTTTTTTTAATTTATTGAGTATGCCCCTTTGAGTATAACTCATATGTAGGGGCTATACAAGTACACAAGTATACAAGTATAGGGGAGAGTCGGGTAGTATCGGACATCGGGTAATATCGGACAGTGAGTTTCTTTCATCTACCACACGATGATAGTACCTGATTGACATGGTTACGTTTCTGTGATGTCGCATAGAGAAACGTAACCATGTCATTCAGGTACTACCATATGGTGGTAGATGAAAGAAACGCACTGTCCGATACTACCCGATGTCCGATACTACCCGACTCTCCCGTAATTGAAAAAGTCATGAAACTACAGTCTGTGAAAAACACACAATAACACAAGAATTTATGAAAGAAAGAAAGCAAAATAAGAATAAATAGTAAGATAACATAAAGTTTTGGGCAGGAAGAAGAGAAAGTTTGAAACCATGAAATAAATAAATCAATTGAGAATTAAAATAAATAATCTTCCCAAAAACGTATTTTTAAACAATTCTTAAAACACCGGCAATTTAGTAAAAATCTATATTCTAAGGGAAGTTGGTTAAAAGTTGTTGTTAAAAAATGCGTAAGTCCTTTCGTTCCGAAAGTTACTGAGCTATGCTGAGAAAAAAAATATTGTTTTCGTAATGTGTTGTCCATTCATTTTTGTATGGATTAATTTTATCATTAGTCGAAAATATTTTAAATTTTGTCCTTAATAGGCCTATGTGTTTCTAATCCTTATCTTTCCTTGTACACCCTTTTACAGAACGGCGAAATCTCATTTCCGCAATCTCGAATCTACTTTCATGTTTTCTATACAGTAAAATTGGTACTACTAAAACAATATAACATTTTAGCTGAGTTTCTTATCTTGTCTTTCCTTTCAAATTTTATCTAAGTACTCCCTAGCAGCTGAATGTTTAAATTCCACCTGTGTACTGGCAGGCGTTTTAAACAAAATGAAAGCAAAATGCACGTGTTCATATTTTTTGTTGTTACGTGAAACTATTTTTTTTAGCTCACGTTTTATTGACATGCTTGGATATGAACTAGCACCTCAACTTTTACAGCCATACGATCAGTTATCGCTTACCTAATAACTAATAAGGCAGAACAAAATCGCACACCAAAGCGTGAAAACACGCCTACGCCAGGCAGCTGGTGGCATGGCTTTGGCGTTATATCACTCCCGCGCCAGGAAAAGGGTTAATAGATACATCGTCACTTTGTTCGTACGAAATGTCAACTCCTAAGTAGTGAAAATGTGAGGCCTGTGCGAGAACTTTATTCTCTAAAACTATTTTAGTATGAAGAGGATATTCTCCACTGAATGTCAATACCGTAGTTTTCGTGATGTTAATTGTAAAGAAATTCTTCAGAGATTTAAAAAAAATAAGAATAAATTTGAGATTAGTAATATCAACAAAGAATTGTGTGTTTGCTTTCGAAAGTGGTTAAGGGGAAGGAATATCTCTAATTTTGACAGGTATGCTTTTATGAACTCGTCTTAAATACAAGAAGGAAGTTCGAGGGGGGCCATCCTGTTTATACTTAGCTTATATAAGTTAGTATAACACAACATTAGAAGATGATAAAACACATAAAAAATAAATGCATTGCCTTGCTTTTTCTAAAAACTTGCGCCCTTACAAATTAACTGTGTCCACCAGTCCCTCAGAATCTCCTGCGCCCTTCGCAGGCGTGAGAGCTGCAGGTCCATATCTCCGTACCTGTTTACAATGTTAACTGCAGAGTCGATGAAATAAAGTGGTAGTGGTGATGATTATGTAACTGGCGTCGGTTGTGGTACGCTGCTGCTATTGGTGATAATGACGCTAAGGATGATGTTGATGTTTATGAGTTATCATGGGGAAGATAACGGTGATGGTGGTGGCCATAGCCTGGCACTGCTGCTGTTGGCGATGAAATCGCAATCTGTAATAAGGCTGTTGCTTTTCTTGAACGGAGTGAAGAAAATCATGATTAGAGACCGGCACAATATGAAGACACTTTTGCCAAAATATGAAATAAATATTTTAATTTTAAAATATCTTCGTTCCTGTTCTATTTAGAGCAGATTTACTTAATTATTTACAGAATAAGCCTTTAGAGTTTAATAGTTTTGTCTGTAATTAATATGCTACGAAATAAAATAAAAAATCATGCGTAACTAAAGAGTTTTCAGCATCATCAGATCCTTGCACGAATGCAAGAACTAGTTAACTTGATTTTTTACACTGAAGAAAACAAGGGAAAATATAGTTATGATTGGCTGGACTGAATACTAGTTGCACAAACATTATTCTATATTTTCTGGCAAAAGATTACAACTTATTTCAGTTAACGTTGTTAAGTTTTGAAAAAGAGCAAAAATTAATTAACTTAGACAGAAAAATTGATGGTTGAAACCTGTTTAAAACAATAATTTATACGCATAAAAGTAGACACAGTTCCTGGAAAAATACTTTTAGTTGATTCGAAAGAATGAGCAAAGGTGGAATAGGAACCACTTATTTTGTTTTGGCTCCTCCAATTCATAGACACTACGAGTTCAGTGACTGAAGGGGAATTTGAAGATTTCACTTCCTCTTCGGCATCCCGGACGTTGGTGGAATGGGTGGCTTGAGTTTTTCGATTGTTTCCTGGAAAACATCTCTATTACCTCTTTATGTCTGGAAAGTTCGTTTCAATGGCAGTTACAGATATACAGTAACGGAAGGGAAAAATCGTGCGAAATGTGAAAAAAATATATATATACTTTTACCAAAACATAATGAATTGTGAATTTTTTGGTGTTAATTTTATTCTACATAATATCGTGAATAAAATTGTGGAAATCCTTGTTCCCATACAGCTAATAGAAATGTTTTAGAATATGAAATGCCATAATTTGCACGTCTCTAATCACGACAAAGCTATTGGATAATCGAAAGTCCTACTTAACACACTCTGCTTAGATCTGCCTGTAAATATTGTACTATCTGTCTTCCCGTCCACCTACCTGCCTGCTTGTCCATCAGTCTGCCCGTCCGTCCCTTTTACAGACGTGGACAAATTATTAGACTAAAACATTTTCTTGGAAACATAATATAATTCGTCATATCAACTATCAGTGTAATTCACAGAGTCTCTATTGTTGTAAATATGATTGTTCACATCTTCTGGTATATTTTTTCTGGTTATGTTGGTACTACTGGTGTTTTAATTATATACCGCAGAAGGTATTCTCCCATGGCCTGCAAGAAGACCGGACATGAACGAAATTGAAAATCTGTGATCTATAATGAAGAAAGTGAACAAAAAGAGGCTTACAATAAAACATGCACTCATTTAAGCACTGTCTGATATCTGGCTACATGATGCTGATATTCAAAGAAAGTGCCAAACTTTGGTTTCCAGCATCTCTGACAAAATCAACGTGTTAATAAATAATAAGGGAATGTTCACAAAATATTAGTAATCTCAAGACTCAATTTTCTGTTCATTATATCTGTGTAAAATACATTTTTGTTCATTATTTCTACCGACAAATACAGCTTCGTTGCACATATAATTAATTTAGTATAATAATTTGTCCACGTCTGTATTTCTTTCCCTGTGTACATTTCTTTGTACCTTTCTTTACTTCTATTCGTTGCCGTTACCATGACAGTAGGTTTACTAGGAGGCCTTGATCCTTAAAGCTGGCTGGTAATTCATTTCAGAATGGAAGTGAAATTCTGTGTCATTAATTGACGGATTTTCGGAAAGCAAGTTAGTGTAGCATAATGCAACAGCGTTTCTGCCCCTTCCAACCCCCCAATCGGAGTAACGGTATGTACAGAAGACAGTCTGCACTTGCGAGCGCCACGTCAGTCTGCCAGAACTATTAGTACCCTTGTGACATTTGGTTCTGCGGATTGTCAGGTCGTGTGCATAGTGAGTGTCAGAGATTCAAGAGATCGGAGAGTAACATTGCTTTGTATCAAGTAAGTTTAGCTTTTAGTTCCCTTACCAAGTAGAACATTTTAGGAATGCACATACGGAGAGAGATCTGTATAGAGCGAATATACTACAGACAATTTATCGAAATCTTATATAAATATAAACATGTCGAATATGTGAAAATTTTCCTCTGTTTACTTTGTGCAATGATTTTTTCGTTTAAATGAACAATAATTACAAGCATTCACATCATTGTATAAAATAGAAGTACCAATAGATATTCAAAATGTGTTCTTGAGAGGGGACGGGTGAAATTTTGGTCATTTTCAATCAAATATCATATATTCGTTTTTCTTTATTTTGTGAAAAAAAAAAAAAAAATGAATCGGCAATCTTTATTTATATGTTGAGCAGGTTTTGGTGCTCTCCAGGGCTTGGAAGCATAAAAATTAAATCATATTTAAATGTCTGCACTCTTGAATTTTAATTCCAGACAAGTTTTACAAGCTGTTTTCTCACATTTTTTTAGCACATTTCTTCATGCTCAAAGTGCTCTACAATGTAGACGCTAGGAACATGAAATTTTATACTCCGTGTTCTATATATTGTGGGTAACAAAACACAGTAGCATCTTTTTATTAACTGAATATAACAAAAACATGTAGCGGACACCAAAAATAAAAAATTTGAAGTTGCATATATTAAAAAAAAACTCTCTCCATTTATTGATATACTGTAAATTTAAAGTTCTGGTTACTTAGTTCTTTTCTAAGCATATCAGATATGTCGTAAAAAAGTCATGCATGAAACTTAAATGTTGTAAGGGAGATAATATAAATTTTTAAAATATATACAGGGTGAATCATAAGTATGTCTGGAAAACGCGTGAGCGTGCTCCTGGGTCAAAAATAAGAACAATTCCTTATATGAAAATTTGACGGAAAATGCTTATTTATTGGAGAAATGGTCATACTTTGTTTTTGTTCTTTTTTGTTGTGTTACAAGTACATGTTTGGAAACTTGTCATTTAACGTTTACAAAAGGAGCTCACTCAATTGAATGACTTGATGGCCGGGATTCCACAACATATACACTATTGAGCGAAGATATAATGGCAGTTGACTTAATATAATATGTCAACATACTGTGTATGTCGAACATGGAGTAAGACCACAAAGGGAAAAACACTAGAGGATAGGGATTCGATCCGGTGTTGTGGATTGAACTTCGTCGTAACTCAGTGGTTAGAGCGCTTGGTACGTAGAACCAACGACCCGGGTTCGATCCCCGGCGCTGGAGCGAGTTCTTCTCCTCTAATAACCATTGTTACCATAACAGATAAAAAATTAATCTTTACCTATTACCTAGCCAAGACCACTTAGATTCAATGTCCATTAAAGTTGTAAAATATTTTCCTTTTGAAAATAAAACATTAGAATATTTGAATCTATAACCTTATTTATGTAATAATAAACATGTATTTCTGAAAAATACTTTTATATTGGAAATCCCAGTTTGCCCGGAATGGCTGATTTGTGCACCCCACTATTTGTTATACATAATGTTAATGAACAATAACGCAATGTTTTCACCGACAGTAGAGGGGTCTTGGACGAGTAGTTTGAGGTGGGGTACGGCCATGGTCACCGACGTAATGTGTGTGGTACAGGGCTAATAGTAATTGCAATTTGGTACTCATAAATCAATAGTAAAGCGAAATAGTGTTACAACTTGCGTTCGAATGACTTCACGCCGTCATATCAATCGAGAGAATTCGGATTGCTAATAATTCACCAACAGCGTTTTCATAATTCACTCCTAATATCTGCAAAATGTAGATTAATCACATGATTACACGCCACTGCATTAGTGTTTTTAGTTATTTAAAGACGCTGTATCAACTTCTAGGTTACTTAGTGTTGATGGGTTTGGTGATAGTGAGAAGGTATTTGGTGAGATGAGGCTGAGGATTCGTCATAGGTTACCTGACATTCGCCTTACGGTTGAGGAAAACCTCGGAAAAACCCAACCAGGTAATCAGCGCAAGCGGGAATCTAACCCACTCACGAGCGCAACTCCGAATCAGCTGGCAAACCGCTCGAGCTACGTCTGTGGTCGTGAGCAGTTCTTACGATTCTACTTTTTTCCCCTAATGTTGCGAGATATCTGTAATCAGTTTATGTAACATTGATAGTTCTGTGACTTAAAAAAGAAAACAACTCTAAATAAATTAAAAGTTAAAAAAAATTGAGAGTTGTTACACTTTTGCTGAACTTCCGAAAGTCAGTAACGAGATTCAAACAAGATGCATACCGGTATTTCGCTTTCACCGGACCCAAATACCATGCACACTCCGATAAATAAAAAGCTTACAGAAGTGCACCAGATTTAAATGTTACTTTTTAAATGAAGGCATGCTGTATTATTGGTGACGGACATGGCTGAAACGGCTTTCGCTATTCTTTTGTATAATTTCAAATGGTAGTACCCAATTCACTGTGGGCTAAAGCAAGGAGATGAACTATCACCTTTACTTTTTAACTTTGCTCTAGAGTATGCCATTAGGAAAGTCCAGGATAACAGAGAGGGCTTGGAATTGAACGTGTTAGATCAGCTGCTTGTCTATGCGGATGACGTGAATATGTTAGGAGACAATCTACAAACGACTAGGAAAACATGGGAATTTTACTTGAAGCAAGTAAAGTGATAGGTTTGGAAGTAAATCCCGAAAAGACAAAGTATATGATTATGTCTCGTGACGAGAATATTGTACGAAATGGAAATGGAAAATTCAAATACCTGGGAGCAACAGTAACAAATATAAATGATACTTGGGAGGAAATTAAACACAGAATAAATATGGAAAATGCATGTTATTATTCGGTTGAGTAGCTTTTATCATCCAGTCTGCTGTCAAAAAATCTGGAAGTTAGAATTTATAAAACGGTTATATTACCGTTTGTTATTTATGGTTGTGAAATTTGTACTCTCATTTTGAGAGAGGAACATAGGTTAAGGGTGTTTGAGAATAAGGTACGTAGGAAAATATTTGGGGCTAAGAGGGATGAAGTTACAGGAGAATAGAGAAAGTTACACAACACGAAATGCACGCATTGTATTCTTAACCAGACATAATTAGGAATATTAAATCCAGACGTTTGAGATGGGCAGGGCATGTAGCACGTATGAGCGAATCCAGAAATTCATATAGAGTGTTAGTTGGGAGGCCGGAGGGAAAAATACCTTTGGAGAGGCCGAGACGTAGATGGGAAGATAATATTAAAATGGATTTGAGGGAGGTGGGATATGATGATAGAGACTGGATTAATCTTGCTCAGGATAGGGACCGATGGCGGGCTTATGTGAGGGCGGCAATGAACCTGCGGGTTCCTTAAAAGCCAGTAAGTAAATAAGTAGTCAATGACGTGCACACCTTTCTGAGACGCGTATGGGGGCATGATTAAATGTAGGTGGATGTAGAAGTAACAAAGTGATCTACATACAGTTCACCAATTTTTTCATTTTTTGTCACGCTGTACTGATGGAGCAACATCGATGCAAGTCATCCGGATTCTAGACTTGTATCGGAAATTTGTTCCAGTGATGATTAAATACTTTTGGGCTTTCACTTTTTTGTGTTTGTTATGGAGAGTTAGACGAATATTATGGGACGGAAAGAGGTAAACGCATGTGTGTGACTGTGAAGCGCGTTCTGCTGAATGAAGCCACAAAGAGAAACTAGCTACGTTAAATTGTACAGCACATTGGGCAGTAGCATACTGCTTCTGTGGAAGCCAAACATGAAATGTGACAATGGACGAGAACCGTTTACGCTCTACGGAAATTGAATTTTTAAAAGCAGTTGTAGGACGTATGCGATATTGATTTATACATAACAGTTGAATACAGTCAAATATGAAAAAAAATAACAAGTACTTCTGAAGAAAATTGTTAGCTAAAATACAAAACCCTTTCAAGATAAATTTGTCTATCAATACATATTTTATACACTACTGCCTGTAAAAAGTACAGCGCCATGAAGGAATGTAGATAGGCGTGTGAAAATTATATTAAATATAACGCAGGGTATGACAAAATGATTGTGCATCCCTGACCCCAGCAGTACCCTCTGGACTGTCGTGGTAGGCGCATAAATAGAGGTCTGTTGTGGAGCCAGACGATAGTTATCCAACGACTAAATGAAATGAAAGTGAAAGTGTTAGCCTAATATCAGTGTAATGAATCCAGGGTCCAGCGCCGAAAATTACCCAGCATTTGATCTTAAGGGAAGACTCCACTGAAAATCATGAAAATGTTTCCAAATTTTTTTTAACTATTTCCTTATTCAGAATTTATATTTTCATACCCCAAATGGATTCAGCTCAATTCTGATTACAAATACTCGTATGTTTACACTTTTTAAATTAAGGCTAGAAGGGGGCGTGGAATTTAAAGAGTTGTCAAAATTGTTTTTCATCGAAGAATTCTTTTTTAAAATTTCTGATTACAAATCTAGTAACTTTTTGTTGGCTCCCTGAAGTTACTAAATGAATGTAGCGGAGGAGAATATTAATTTACATAAATATTGATTTTATTTTCAAATCTATTTTTCTGTGTTCATTTTTGTTGATTCAACACCAACTTTCTTATGCCAAATGTTAATCAATCTGGATGAAAATTTTACTGCAAGTATTTATGAGGTAGCTGCATGTTTCTATGCATTTATTTTGTGAGAAATGCTGCTAGTTTATTTTATTAATATTTTTCTTAAGAAAAATATTAATAAAATAAACTAGCAGCATTAAGAAAAATATTAATAAAATTAACTACCAGCATTTCTCATAAAATAAATGCATAGAAACATGCAGCTACCTCATAAATACTTGCAGTAAAAATTTCATCCAGATTGATTAATATTTGGCATAAGAAAGTTGGTGTTGCATCAACATAAATGAACACAGATTTGAAAATAAAATGAATATTTATGTAAATTAATATTCTCCTCCGCTACATTCATCTAGTAACTTCAGGGAGCCAACAAAAAGTTACTAGATTTGTAATCAGAAATTTTAAAAAAGAATTCTTCGATGAAAAACAATTTTGACAGCTCTTTAAATTCCACGCCCCCTTCCAGCCTTAATTTAAAAAGTGTAAACATACGAGTATTTGTAATCAGAATTGAGCTGAATCCATTTGGGGTATGAAAATATAAATTCTGAATAAGTGAAATAGCTAAAAAAATTTGGAAAAATTTTCATGATTTTCAGTGGAGTCTTCCCTTAATTGGTTGAAAGATCCCGGGAAAAACCTCAATCAGGACCTGAACCCGGGCCCGATCGTACACTGTCAGACATGCTAACCCTTACTCCACAGCGGTGGATTGCGACCTTTATTACTCGTAAATATACCCCAAAATGCTTGAGGAACTGTTTCTAGGCGTTAGTGTAATTATGTTAATAAACCGAAATTAGGTGTATTTTTTCGCGCAAAACGCGAAATCGAACAGTAACACGAATTTTTTAAAATAATAAACTTTATGTATGCGAATAAGAACTCGAAATCACGATTCCCCCCCCCCCCTCCGTCGTCATACAAGTTGTAGTGAGTACTTGACGTGATCAGTCCAGGATTCATTGTTAACAGTAATGTGGATACGACATTAGTGGGAAAGGTGAACTATTCCGTTCTTTGGAAATCAGTGATCATAAAATAGTGCTGTAAACTTCAAGAGCAAACCAATCAAATTATGATATGTTGCGAGCTGGAAAGATAAATAATGTGAAAGTTCTGACTAGTTTGCTTGGCAGTCACCGTGAATTTAGTAGCAGAGCTCTTCAGTCATTTCGGTATCCGTGTGCCAATATCGACAGTGAAAGCCACCAGCGTGGCTCAGTCGGTTAAGGCGCTTGCCTGCTGGTCTGAAGTTACGCTCGGGCGCGGGTTCGATCCCCGCTTGGGCTGATTACCTTGTTGGTTTTTTCCGAGGTTTTCTCCAACCGCAAGGTGAATGCCAGGTAATCTATGGCGAATCCTCGGCATTATCTCGCCAAATACCATCTCGCTATCACCAATTCATCGACGCTAAATAACCTAGTAGTTGATACAGCGTCGTTAAATAACCAACTATAAAAAGTCGACAGTGAACATTTCTGTTCTTCCTACTAACGCTGTAATATGAAAGAAGATAACGTAAACACTATGCAAATGTTGTTTGATAATTAGCTAATACAAGATAATGTATTAGCCTATTTCAGGAGTCATGAGCGATTTACGCTGTAATATGAAAGAAGATAACGTAAACACTATGCAAATGTTGTTTGATAATTAGCTAATACAAGATAATGTATTAGCCTATTTCAGGAGTCATGAGCGACTTACGCTGTAATATGAAAGAAGATAACGTAAACACTATGCAAATGTTGTTTGATAATTAGCTAATACAAGATAATGTATTAGCCTATTTCAGGAGTCATGAGCGACTTACGCTGTAATATGAAAGAAGATAACGTAAACACTATGCAATTGTTGTTTGATAATTAGCTAATACAAGATAATGTATTAGCCTATTTCAAGAGTCATGAGCGACTTACGCTGTAATATGAAAGAAGATAACGTAAACACTATGCAATTGTTGTTTGATAATTAGCTAATACAAGGTAATGTATTAGCCTATTTCAGGAGTCATGAGCGACTTACGCTGTAATATGAAAGAAGATGACGTAAACACTATGCAATTGTTATTTGACAATACAAGATAATGTATTATGTTGCTATTGTACCTATTTTGATTACTTGACATGATAAAAATATTTTCTTTAATAAAAATTCAGTGTTGTCCATTATCGTAGGGTAATTGATTTACAGGAAAGATTTTTTATGCATAACATCTGTAACAAAAAACCCCTAAATATAAACAAGAATCCTTTAAAATTATCATGGTATCACTGAAAATGTATAAAAATATACCGACGTAATTTAAAAAAACTAAATCCATTAAAATAACTAAGAAATCTTTAAAAATAATGTGAAATACTTAAAAAAAAATAACACCGATTTTCACCCAGAAATAAAACTGAGCTTCCCAGTAGTGGGTTAACACAGTGCAAGGAGGCGGTCCTGATTCGAGTCCCAGCATTACTCTTCGTTAGGAAGAATATGAGGAAGAAAAAGATTACTGTTTACAGTAACAAGTTTGGAGAAAATGTTGAAATATATTTTAAGGAAGAAAGAAAAGACTCTCAGTAGCTAAGTACAGATTTAAAATATTTTAGTCGGTAATTTAACTATGCTCTATCAATTACTGATTCATTTAGCGTCCATGGAATTGATTATAACGAGACGGTATTTGGCGAGATGCATCCTAGAATTTTCCATGCGTTTAGTTGATACTTGCCATGCACTTGTGGAAGACTAAGAAAGAAACTGAATCAGGTAGTCAGTTCATGCGGGAATCGAACCTACGCCCGAGCACGGCTCCGGATATGAAATAACACTTACGGGTAATAAGAACGAAAATAAACTTTAGTAATAACTGTAGTTTTCTTTACTGTTTAAAAGTGGTCA
This sequence comes from Periplaneta americana, assembly GCF_040183065.1. Classification (NCBI taxonomy): domain Eukaryota; kingdom Metazoa; phylum Arthropoda; class Insecta; order Blattodea; family Blattidae; genus Periplaneta; species Periplaneta americana. Next base: position 9,552,750 of record NC_091124.1, on the reverse strand, counting down.
ATAATGAATTTTAGAGAGATGGTAAATGAAGGGAAGAAAACGAAAAAGACTCCTTCCTCAACGCCATGTTTGTCCAGCAAAAATTGGACAAGTCCTGTAAACCAACCATAACAATCCTTATATGAGCTATAGAAGAACAAGCAATTAATGCCTTCAAATCAGTATTTCTCATCAAGAATAATTGCTGATTTACTATAATTGGTGTGAGAAATTATTACTGACTTTGTGTCATCTGAATGCTCTTCTTCTTAACCATAATATTATGTTGACTACCTTGTAGGCTTCAGAAGGTACATTGAGCCTATTCAAAGAAGTTTACATATGAAGTCCTCCCACTTGCCTGTCACGTGTTCATGGCGGTGTGTTGCACGTGGCTTCTCAGTCGTGTTTCTACGTGACCGCAATCTGCCAGACTGCCTCTAACGGACCATGCAATTTTCAAACTCTGTAATGTTCTAATGCCACTGGAGAAATTGCGGGGGTTCAAATGAAGCTTTTAACTATGCAAGAACGTTCTTTGTTTCGCATGTTTCCTCATGAATGTTTGAAGTACTGTCTATAAGTAATCCTTTATTTAACGTGTTATTTTTAGAAAAAAAAAAACTATTTAAGGCGGATCTTAGAATGTAGGTGAATGTTACAATAAAGTCAACCCATTACAGACCAAATCGATCCAGAGGGTGACGAGAGGTTAAGACTTTCGCCACTATAGACAGACTCCATTGATGGCAGTAGGGATGTAACCCTTCGTGTCCCTGCCTTCACCCCCCAAAAGATGCTCTTGGTACTCATTTGTTAGATGCGAAATAATCCCACAGGGCCATAGTGTGGCCGGAATGATTAGGTTAATGGACAAAATCCATGACCCCATCGCGTATCGAACGCGACCGTCAGGTCTTTAGTGTTAATCCTTAACCGCGACGCTGCCTCGCATCTCCCGGATTTTACCCAAACTAAAATATTTGGAGAAACTTTTCTCATAGTCGAATTGTTCCCCTCAAATCACAGTATCTGTTGAGATTGAAATCCGATACCCTTAGAATGTTAAATGTTATGTTTTATTTAACGACGCTCGCAACTGCAGAGGTTATATCAGCGTCGCCGGATGTGCCGGAATTTTGTCCCGCCGGAGTTCTTTTACATGCCAGTAAATCTACTGACATGAGCCTGTCGCATTTAAACACACTTAAATGCCATCGACCTGGCCCGGGATCGAACCCGCAACCTTGGGCATAGAAGGCCAGCGCTATACCAACTCGCCAACCAAGTCGACGATACCCTTAGATGTAAAGCCGTTCACTAATCTGAAATAAAGCTATGCCCCAAGTTCCGCCAAAACGGATTCACGAATATATACGCTCCGACTTTTTTTATATGGGGAGGTTCCCGAATGCCAATACTGCAGCCTCGAAGGGCTTATTGTGCACTACTTTACCTAGGAAAGATTGTTAAACTCTGAATTGCCATTTCCTTGTGGCTTGGCTTTCTGGTGCTGTCTGTCGATTCAGCCATGTAGACTTAATATTCCAGTGAAGTACCCGTCTTCCTTTTTCACCATCATCATTACCCATTTCCTACACTACACTTACACGAACACTTAACACATACACTCACCCCTAGTACGGGGCATAACTCCTCACAGATACTACACATGCATAACGTAGCCCGCCGAAGTGGTGTGCAACTTGAAAATGGGTCACAGCTCTGCCATCTATCCGCAGTATGCGGAGCCCGAATCACGCAAATGAAGTGGGTAGGCATTACACACACAGACACAGACACTATAGCGATGGTGAACAAGTGCTCATAGCTCTTAAGGTATGAGTTTTAGGACCCATGTTTAATAGACTTTTGTGCGAGATCGTGCGTATTTGCTTGTTTTCCGCACAGAACCAATAAGCGGTAAGTGTGAAATACCACATTCAGTATTCCCAACGTAACACACATAACAATTTCCCTCTTCTTACCGCTTAAGCGCGACATTCATTTTACTGCTTTAGGCTTTTAACATATTATTTTTAGAGACGTTTAACATAGTAATAATTATAAATTGGAAACTTACCACTGCAATTTCACCTAAATTGCAATGTTAATTATTGTTTTTAAATATTTGCAAAAATTAAGTAAAGTCTACTACTCCACGAAACTTATTGCATTCCTGATACAAGTAACATTAAGGAAGCCGTGAAAAAATTAACGAGATTCCAGATGCCGATGTTATTACTGCAATATGTTATATAAATAATATTGTTAAAATATTAAAATGAAAAATAAATCATTACATAACCTTACCGTTTGTTTTAAGTTCGCATTTATAGACTGGGGGGGAAAAAAAGACAGACGTATATCACGGCCTGCTGGAGTATAGTAAACACAGAAAACATTTTACAGCAACAATGTTGAAGAAAGATATTTTGGTGTTCCGAAGTTGGCGTCATTAAACAGAAACCAACATGGAGATTTCATTGCAACTAATTATAAATTCGTCTTTCAGGTATGTAATAAACGATCTTCGCACAAAATAATGTACGATACACGAGCGGTATGTTTGTTTTCATGTTCTCGGAAATTAAAAAAGCTCAACTTCGTTTCGCTTTTTCAATCTTTTCCTCGACCATGAAAACGTCAACATACCGCTCTTGTAACGTATATTACTATTTTTTCTTGTTTTGGTGCAAACTATGTATCAAAAACTGAAATACTTTTTTTTAAAACACGTATAATTAAATTTGCATTAGTTATTAGAGCACCGTTATGTCTATGAACCGCTGTATGTTTATTAAAAGGAATAGATAGCCGCGTCTGTGGCTTAGCGCTATCACGCTTATATTTCCCAGCCAATCGGCCCGTGTTTGATCCCTGAAGGAACTCATTAGATGCAGGGCGTACAATGGTTCAATGTTTGCCAAAGTATATGAATCTATACCGAGTCTGGCTCTCGAAAAGAAAGGCAACCAGCCAAGGAGATTGGATGTGCTTCACTGCTAGTCTGTGTGAATGTTAGCGAAAAGTGGTGACTTGTATCATGTCACAAAAGCTTGAAATCTCCTGCTATAATAAATACTCGTATATCTGGATTAGCGTAATAGAGTCGTTATATTATGTTTTCTTGTATTGAACATGGCAGTTTAAGGTAAGCCGATTATCTCGTTCTAAATGCTGAAGTCTTCCCGCTGTGTTCTTCATGCCTTTCGATTGTGTTAATTACGTATTATATAAATCTTATGTAACATAACCTGTTTCTTTCATCCTCAGGTTTTCTCTGTTTCCTTCTCTTTGGGCAACATCTACCTCGAATGTAAGTAGCCAATTCAGATTTATGTATCTTATTCATTTATGTTCTTCCACAGTATATTTAAAGAATATAGGTTTAGTACATTTTTGTAGTGTTGTGGGATTTAATCGATTAATCTGTTGGATTAATCGATCAGTAATGTAACATTAATCGATAAAAAATATTCAATCGAATAATCGAGTCGATTAAAATTAATCCGTTGTACTTGTTTGAATTGTTATTTTGTTAATGCAAACTCAGACTAAAAATTCCGGCAATATTCCTCTCTCAGAAATTGCTTACTTCAAAGCTCGAGGTAAACTCAGTGAAATGTTTGGATTTAAATTGAACGATCGTGGAGAAGTGCTTGACAGAAAAAAAAAAGTTTTTTTTTTTTTCGTGTTTAGTGATAAGGAAACATTGTTACTAAACGTAGAGCGGCACTTAAGTCGGAGCATGTGAATGCATTCACATGTTTAAAATCATGGATGAAGCAGTATTAACTAGGTGAGTCTCGATACTTTTTTTTATTTGTGTGTGTCTCAAAAATCCCTGCAGAAATTGATATAATAAATTATAAGGCTACATAATAAATAGGTTAGTAAATAACTAAAATAGTATTGTTTTGTAATATAGCGATACAGCGTATACAGCTCAGATATATAGCATTTTGTACTTATGCTGTTCATCGAACATAAATTAAATTTAATAATATACAGTATATTAAAAGTTTTTTTCAAATCGATCAAATTAAATTCAAATCGTTAATCGATTAAATATTTTGATCGATCGAACCACTACTTTTTTGGTATGACAATTTATTCCTGACATGCATAGCTCACCCCCTTTTTCTTCTTCCAGTGGGCCGACAAAAAACGTGGTTAAAGACATATTAATATACTAATAAAAACTCTTACACAGAGTTTAACTGTGTTATACTTACAAAATGAGTAGCTCGTTTATGAGACGTGTGTAAATTCCTTACTAATAATCACTACATACGTCGTGTATAAAAGTACAACTGTTACAAAGCTACGTCATAGTTTCATCATTACTTCATTACAAAAGATAATGGAATAACTGCAGTATTGCATCCGCTAGTGAGCCGCTCTAAGTATCGATAGTACAACTGGGCCTGGTCGATTACCACGCTATATTTTGGTGAAAGAAAACAGCTACAGCAATGTTATTCTAATTATTCTGTGCTCTTTGGTTCGTTCTTCTGTGGTTATAAGGCAACCATCATCATCATCATCACCATCATAAAATGACAATCGATACGAACAGCTGTTTGAGGGGCGGCCATTTTTTCTCTATATACAACGCTTAAACAAGAAGTTTCGTGTATATAACTACTGGAGACAATTCCGTGTGTAGTTACAGGCTGTTTATACACGTTTGCTGTCCAAACTCTGCATAAGTCTCTTATAAAAACTATACACGATTTATTAGTAAGACCGATAATGCAAAGCGCTGTCTTAGTGTTACTAGAGCCCACGGCAATTCGGAAGGCGGGTTGTCTGCTAGCGTTTGCGTCGAGAGAGACAGATAGAGAGAGCAAGGCAGCGTACAACATTGCCACATCGTACTTCACGCACGTGCAATACAAATAGCGCAGGAGAGAATTTAAATTATCAAAAGACAATAATGACCTTAGCCGTTGATTACTGTAAGCATGACACCAAACAAACCCTCTTTCCTTCACTAACAATATTCTTTGCACGTTTCTCAATCCCACACCACATGCTTCTGCAGTCGTTTCTTGCACGTTGGCAACGTTGCTGCCAGCATCAAGATGGCCGGCAGTGTTCTGCTCGTTAACGTTTTTATAATAATTATACACCTTAAACACTACAGACGTGGACAAATTATTAACAAAATTGACGATTTGTATGATAATTCTGTTTACAAAATTTGACTTTTCAATTTAGACTACAATTGACAATTTTGCATATTTCTATCATTACAGTAGACAGAAATATGCAAAAATGTCAACTGTAGTTTAAGTTGAAGAGTTAAATTTTGTAAAAATACATAATAAAAATCTTCAATTTTGTTAATAATTTGTAAATTAGCAAAAATGTCAAAGACAGTCTAAATTGAAGAGTCAAATTTTGTAAAACTATAAAATAAAAATCTTCAGTTTTGCTAATAATTTAAAAAAATATCCAAAATGTCAACTGTATTCCAAATTGAAGAATCGAATTTTGTAAAAATGTATAATAAAAACCTTCAGTTTTGCTAATAATTTGTAAATATGCAAAAATATCAAATGTAGTCCAAATGGAAGAGTTAAATTTTCTAAAAATATACAGTACAAATCTTCAATTTTGCTAATAATTTGGAAATACACAAAAATGTCAAGTGTAGTCTAAATTGAAGAATCATATTTAGTAAAAATATATAATAAAAATCTTCAATTTTGCTAATAATTTGTCCACGTCTGTATTTTCCGCGCCTGCTTGTGTAATATTTGTGTTTTTACAGTCTCTTCTTCCATTTATTTACCTTACATACACATAGTAAATGTTAGTTTTACTTATTCAATGTATTGAAACACTCGCACGTGAACAAACGAACTCAGGAAGTGCTTGTTATAGACTGATTCTGATTGGTTCTACTGTACAAGCTTGTGACGTCACATACCAGAAATGCTACGGCGCATATAGAAGCTAACCGCCTTCCGAAATGACGTCTAGTCTAGGCGTCCTCCTTTTCATTGCCGTTGAAGATATTTAATGCTGAAAAATTGTTCGTGCGATCTTTTGAGAAAACAGCGGAATTTCCCCTTTTCGTGGGCATAGTAAGCCCTTTTTAACATTGTGCAATACAATTATACTTTTAAATCCGTGACGCGACAGCCCATGGAGAGCCATGGCGGACCAGCCGACTGCTGGTCTCACGTATACGTGTCTCAGCAGAAGTCTCACGTCTGCATGCCTCAGTACGAGGGAACGTGTGATTAGCACGGTGATCCCCTAGCCGTTACATAGCTGGCTTATGAAACTGGATGTCGCTCCCCTAATTCATCGTGATGCTGGGTGGGCACCGTTTCCATACACTGCTCATGAGAACTCGATGAAGGATGAATTGGAAGGAATGGTGAAGGGAGAAGAGTTCGTTGCAGAAGAAGATATCAGATGATAGACTACATTAAGATATATGGATCATATGCGGAGACAAAGAGGAAGGCAGAAAATAGGAAAGACTGGAGAATGCTGGGTTTGCAGTGAAAGACCTGCCCTTGGGCAGAACACTATGAATGAATGAATACAGGGTCCATTATCAGCAGATAGATAAGACTAGTGGGATCTTTATTATCGAAGAAAAATTTGTTTCGGCACCGGGAATCGAGCCCAAGACTATCAGCTTGCCGCGCTGAGTGCTTTTTCCATCTGAGCTATGCTGGAACCCGATCCACAGCGCCGGCCGAACTCTCCTTCTTTGTATCGTAATGTCCTACTACTTGCTTTTATGCATACAGTATGTCATGTCCCGATCACATATAGATTCCTCATTTCTATGTTAAAATCGGTTGCACTTTGAAGAGAACAACCGCCAGGATCGCCACCCGTCCGCCGTAAACGAACACGGGATGGCAGTACAGTGGCTAATGCAATTCAAATGGGAGTTATGACGTGACTCCTTATGTAACAACTAGATGGCAGCATACTAAACCTGACAAAAGTTGTTACCGTCAAAACCTATAACGCCGAGCAATCTGGGTATATATGATCTAGGGTAATGTCTATATACTAGTGGAGTCGCATACTATCATGGACTCGTTACGTCAGGCTTACTTCAGGCGGCTGTCTTTTAAATGTTGCCAACTGCTACTACATATCACCAAAGCAGGTAAAGTTACAATGCTATGCACTGAAACAATATTTATTTATTTATTTTTTAGTGATTGATTGATGTAATATTGAAGTGTCTGGGAACATGAAATTCATTGGTTTCACTAAACAGTTTACGATTCATGAGATCTAACCTAAAAATTTATTTTGTTTGATTACATGAAATGATTAGTACGAACTGCGAAAACCGTTTCGTTTATATTTTTATTTTCGTGTTTTTATTAGATTATATTATTTTTATTTTATTTTTTTAGAATTGGCTGACACCTGTCTATGTGCGTTGAAGTCTCCTCTATAAACCTTACAACTTAGTCTGAGTTTCATGAAGACATTAAGGGTGCTATTCATAGACATTTCGCAGCACGCGCTACGAGCGTGCTAAACTAGCCCCGGCTATCCACTGGTTACTATTACAGAATTCAAATCATATCCTATCGCTAACACTGGTTTATGAATACGAAAAACGCTGATCATCCACCGGAAGCCCGCGCTAAGAATGTCTATGAATACGGCCCTAAATTTTTCTGTTATAAAGTCTTCGTCATAGGCTAATTGTTATCGTTATTAAAAATCCATTTCTCTCACACGGGTCTGAACCTTGGAGTTTTTTCTATAACGGACACCATTGTAATCATTCGTTCTTCGAGAATGACTAGAATTCTGAACTGCAACCAAGAATTTGAAATTTAATGCAGTGATGTAGGTCGAATCTTTCTTGTGGAGTGGATTGTGGAATGTAAAAATTTGACTGTACAGTATTCTGGCACGGCAGCTGATGTAGAAAGCGCTACATAACAGTAAACACATTGACATCTCGAGGCCAGCTCTGTTGTAATGTAGTTACAGGGCGTTGTTCCTTCATCGACTTCTGTGGCGATCTGATACATATCTCATGGTACACAGGTGAACATGTAACGGGCTTCAGTTCGTCTTATCTCTTCTTTGTTGAATTACCGTTTAATTTTGTACAGGACGGCCTGCAGGTGGAATGTCGGCTTATGTTCTGTGATTTCAATTGAACTACTGTTTTGTTATAAATAAAATATGTAGCGACTGTAAAAGAGAAACTTAATTTATAGGATAATTCATCATTGTCCTTCACGAATCTCTGACATATTGAATGCAAAGTTATCAACCAAATGGAAGAAGACCGGAAAGATCCTTCGACGCTCTTTGTTAGTTTCATTGAAAACAAGAAGAACTAATTTGTGTCCTAGATGATGATGATTAAGAAATTATGTAGTTTTATCACTATTGTTGATGATTTGCAGTGGGCTTAATAAAGGCCTTAGAACATGAAATGTGCTAGCTATCGTCTGGATTGTTCCATTGTACGATATGCAGTTCTGACGTGTGTATTGACAGACATGACATACCAGTAACACTTACGTCCTTTACGTATATCCGTATATGACACATCTACTAAATTCCGGAGAGATGGAATCCAGATTTGGTTTTGATCAGTTCTTGCGTCGTCACTGTCGACAAGAACACGGCTCTGACATGACCTCGCCGTACGCAATGCAGAATTGGCTAATTTCGTACGTCATTGGCAGTGGCAGGTCAGTTGATCTGAATTTTTGAGATACATATGTTGTCATGGTTACGGAAACACGTATTTTGTGTAGGCCGTTTAGAGAACTAATCGTTGGTTAGCATGTTGAAAGGTGCGATGACCAGTAACATACAGTATATACCAAAATGCTTGAAGATTTTACGATTTTTCACTTGTGGGTATAGGAATGGAGATGTTCACCGTGCTAATGTTGACGCACGATATTTATATCATATTAATGGAGATATACTGGGTGTTCATTTCAAAGTGTGTCATGACGTCACTGTTGTTGGGTCACCGATTTGAAGCGAGTTTCAGCTGATATGTTAGAGAAGTTGCCTATTATTTAAGGCGTTCTTCAATCTGAACTTGAGAACGTGTACGGTATAACTTGAACGTCGTAGCAACAGATGGCGGTCTGTACGGTCTGTGTGCTACCATAACCTCTTTCGAACTGTGTTTTGCGCCGGCAAGTCGTACGCAGGGTATTTGTTATCATCGGTTGCGTACGGTAACATTCCACAACACAAATCAAATGCTCCGTGTCCATGTTGACCGTCGAAGTTAATGTCAACAAATATGTAAGTAATCGTCTTAACCCTCTCCCCATATCCCGACAGTACGTATTTCCAAACAGTTCACATTCCTGCTACTACCGGCGTTATCGTACGTATCGGTACGTACTCTTCAGAATGAACGCCGTACTTGCTAGCCATCTTCTCTGCCTCTTAGGTTATACACCTGAGCTGCGGAAGTGTAGGAAGATTGAATTCTCTAGGCTCATCAACTAGCCACATGACGGCATACAGCGAGCCAAGACACATTTTGAACTGAACACCCAGTAGTAAGATGAATTTGGGGTTTCGAATCGAGTGTTGATACTTATTATCTCTGACGTGTCGGACTTCCATCATCAGGACCATGTGACCAAAGGCCTTGATTCCTTCTTGAGTCCGTTATGTCTTGCTAGTGCCAACAAAATTTTCTTCCGAACTCGATCACTGTGATGGCTTAAAATCTTGTACATCTGTGGAAAAAGATTGGCTGTAACATGTTGCTCAAGTGTTGTTCCATGGAGGTGCTCAATTGTTAGACAGGATGTTAGTCGAACAGTCGAATACTCGCTCAAATCTCATTAAGGTGGGAGGTATACCACTGGCCTGCAAAAATCTAGTGAAATTGGTTTTATTTAAATCTCAGCTACTATAAAAGTTAAGTGAACAAAACTTTTCATGCTTAATGTACATACATTACATTTTATAAAATACTATTCAGAATATTAAAATAGGTAATAATTACGTGTAAATATAATATCAAATTTGCATTATGTTTTTTACAATCGTAAACGCTCTCAGACTTTTACTTCAAGACTCTACAAAACTTGATTGAGATCGGAATGTGTGAAAGCAAAACGAACCATGCAGAGAATGCAGATTGTCTGTGCATACACTGGCACAGACAAACCTGCGCTTGTAAGGACGCCGAAATCGCTACTGCGTCACGGATTGTTCTTATTATTTTATATATTTTATATTATTTATTTTTAAAAAGTATCTCCTCAGGCACATCTGAGTAATAAATATCAAGGATTTAAAGTCGCCAGTTTAATTTTTCCACTTGTGCAATGCGCTTGTGCTCACATTTCACAGGCGTAGGTCGTAGTGGGACGGATGGCTTTGAGATAAAGATGTTCTTTCTGTCACTGGTGACAAAGCATTTCAGTGTAATACTACAGTGAACGTTCATTCCAAGGAGCAGGAAACCATATCTTTCTTAGTGTCGGCGCCGATGCTTGAGTCACCAAGTCTGTTGCGATTATGGTGATGACTGTCTATGATATAAGTTAGTTCGTAGATAGTCTACAGATACCCGAACTCCAGAACGTTTGCTTTCAGTGCTGGAGAAACGGATTCAATTCCATCGAATATGATGAAAATTTGTGGTAAACAAAAACGGTTTGGAGCTGATTTTTCTCCAGTTACTATCGTTCCTTATGTAATAATTTTATCCTGGATGCCGATATGCGGCCCAGAATCGGATTTATAGTCGTGCGGCCTCGGAAGTTTTAGACGAACGTACATGTGCGGTCCAGGAAGCTTTAGGTAATCGTCCAGGTGCGGCCGGAAATACCTGAGTTACGGTATGAATACAAACAATATTTTTCCTTCCGAATTTGCACACTTAGGACTGTGTGTGACAATGTGTAACACTACCGGTACATTACTAAATATGAGTGTAGCTGTCAATACTGAAGTGGGATACTGTAATATTGGCTGTGTAAAATTTGTTACAGGTATTTGTTATGGCCTTCGTCTTTTAGTGTTGAGTCTTTCATCTGACGTGGTGAAAGACATATCCTTGACCTTTACACCGGTAGAAACTTAAAAGAAACTCTCTTTACGAACCGTAGCCTAGTGATGGGAGTTCTGCTGCAGTGCCATCATTTGCATCCTTAAGAACTCTTCTTCTTTTTACTTGTCTATTGGCTTCCCCTACTTACAGTAAAATATCGAACCACATAAAGTTAACTATATACTATATTATTTACATTTTACGTCATGAGCAGAGTTAATTGCTAAAATATAGGTCTGGCCGCACATGAGCCATGTAATAAAATATCTCAGGCCGCACTTGGACTGCTTGTCTTTTCAACTATTGGTCTGGGCGCACCTGGACGGTCCCGAAAATTTATAATTGAAGGGTCCAGAAGCAAACAGTTGTAAGTACACTTTAATTACTTTTGATTATTACACTTTTACTACGTCACACTACTTTCGACCAATAAAACGGTACGAAAGGACGTCTTTCAACCAATCATGGCTGCTTATCGCACAATTTTATCGCGTCCCTAGCATTTGTTTAATTTTATCGCGTCCCTAGCATTTGTTTATTTTTATCACTACCCTAGCATTTGTTTCTTTGTTTGCCAACATTTCAAACTGCACTGGTCTGGCCGTCAAAAAACAGAAAATTACAAACCACTCCAGTCGATGCACATCACTTTCAAATATGACTCGCATTTTGGCATTCAAGAACAAGAATTAATAAAGATCACTGGTCATATATGAAGAGCACCATTCGGAAATCCTGAATGAGTTGAGGGATACACCATGTACACCAACGAGTTCACTTCTTTTACGCACACGTCCAATATAACATCAACTGAACCACCAACCACCAAAACATTCAAATTTGAAAATTGTACTTTCAATAATTGTTTCTTTTAAAATTATCCATGTTTATTTTTTATTTCGTCATCGTTAATTAAAACGTTTCTTGTTTATTTCATCATCACTAATTAAAACTTTTCTAACACTTGTTTATATTATTTAGGTTATGTTTGTTATAGCTTCTGCTATATATTATGGATAGTCACGTATCAGAGATTGATTAAAACTAAGATTTATTGAAAATCATCTGTCAAGTGACGTTGATTACTGGGATCCGGATGATTGAAATGGAATGCAAATGTTTTAATAAAAATGAAACTGAATCAAGAAAGCCTTCTTGACTAGTAACAGTCCACAGAGTTCAATGATGATTCCATAGTTGGCACAACTGATACTGGTAACAAGAAAACATAATCATAAAACACTACTGCCATCTAGCGTAATGTTGAGATGGTACAATAATACATTTGAAGACAGTTGTATTTTCGTAAGCCAATTAATATTTTATTGTACACTTTGTTACTTCTAATCTTTATGTAGCCTACTTTCTTCTAATCGTGTAATAGTCAATTAAATCCCACTCGAGTTTTGAATTTCTCTAGATAAATCTGCTCGTGTTCCACTCGCAGATTTATCGATATAATCAAAACCTCTAGTGAGATTACTGTTGATAAAATGTGATTGAAAGTTTTTTATGCGTTTGTAAATTCCATAACATTTTCAATTTTAATTTTAATGTGTGATGTAGTCAATATATATATATATATATATATATATATATATATATATATATCTTTGCCACTAAAATTTAAAATTTAGGACCCTTTACCTTACTCTGGATGCACTTCTAATTTTTTTTTAGAAATGTCACTTGTACCTCTTTTTATCTGACCGTAGAGCAAACAAATTGTGTCTTAGGCCACAGTGTGCAGGCTTGGAAAACTTATTCCAGCTGGAACTTACGTTATCACTAGATCCAGAATATGTATACAGTGAAACTTCCCAATGGCGGACTCCTCTCAATAGCGGACATTTTAAAATTCCCTTGCAAAATAACATTGGCCCTTATGATAAAATTCTTCCAAATAGCGGACATTCTCAATAACGGACGCGGACACTGAAATGTATCTCCAACAACAATTAAAACTTACAAATAACGGACAGCGTGAAAGAAAATAAAAAGGAAAGACGGTTGTAAATTAAATGGAATTCTAACGGAATTCTTTGCAACAGTCATTATCGTGCATTTGAACGTTCTTGTACTTTATTGAAGGTAAGCAGCACAGTTGTTAGTTGTGATACTGTACGTGAGCAGTCCGTACTTTCTTAGTTTGTCAAGTTGAGTGTTCGGAAGTACAGTCACATTAAAAATGCCACAAAAACGTAAACGTTTGTCACTAAAAGAGAAAGTGGATATTGTAAAGCATAGTGAGAAGGAGAAATTAAGTGTTCGTGAGCTGGCCACAAAGTTTAATGTGGGAAAAATTCAGGTTAGTGAAATTTTGAAAAACAAGTATGTTATTTTAAAATCATACACTGAGAATGCAATTCTAGATTTCTTTGTGTAAAGTGAAGTGGTACAGTGACTGATGTTTATTTCATTTACAAAACATTTATTGGTACGATTTCTCTCTGGATGAATACTGTAAACAATCTCACTGTCTACTGTACTGTACTGTAAAATATAGTGTTGAATATGTATGAGAAATTTTAATGTACTGTATACATACTAACGATTTTCTAAATAGCGGACACTTTTGAATAACGGACATTTAATTTTTCCCGCTATTGGGAAGTTTTCACTGTAACAACTTATTGTATTCATTCTCATCTTCAGATGTAGCAGTCGTATATCTTTGTGAATTATTGTGAGCGCATTTCGAACTGGCGGATCAAGGTCAAGCAATGGACTGCATTCCTGGACCATTCTCCACAACTAAAGTCAGCTGGGACAGCCGGGATCACCAGTGCTTCAGTTCACAGTTTTCAGTTCAGTGACTCGTGCGTGGTTTGTACGCGATCTTGATCCACCAGTTCGAAATGCGCTGAGTATAGGATACTCTCTGTGATATACAGAGGCTTAGTGTCAGTACCTTTTTTTACAGTTTTATTTTTTTATTTTATTTATTTATTTCAAATATACAGAATAAAGAAATATAATTACAAAACAAACAAAGAGAAATACAAATAAAATAATACAAGCAATATAAACAGAAGATACAGTAGTATTAACAAAATTTGAGACCGAATGAGCAGCAACAGTGATGGCAACTTCTGCAGATTTATTTTATTGTTAAAAGATTATACATAATACCTGCAAGTTCTCCACATGGAAAACAGAGATTCTTAACCTATGGGTCTCAACCCACTGGTGGGTCCCAAGATTGCGTTTGGTGGGTCGTGCAAGGACAGACAAACATTTATGTAATGTAGATTTGCAATATAAATCCCTGAGAAATTGGCAAACCCATTCATCACATAAGTTCGGTGGTTATATAACGTTTTATTGTAAATTTGAGCACCTGCCAATTATAATAATTTAGTTTTTTAAATATCATAGTTGTTTTTAAGTGTACTAATTTAATTTATGCCTCTCTTGAAGTTTTTGCGTCCTTAAAGATGGATCCCAGACCTTTAAAGATTGGCAATCACTGTATTAAACCCTTTCTAATTATTCGGTGGAGGCATAATGGTCCCGCGCCGTGGCGTCGCGGTCTAAAGCATCCTGTCTAGGACTCGCGTTACGGAATGCGCGCTGGTTCGAGTCCTCATGGGGGAAGAAATTTTCTCATGAAATTTCGGCCAGTTTATGGGACCGGTGCCCACCCAGCATCGTGATGCACTTGGGGAGCTGCGATAGGTAGTGAAATCCGGTTGCGAATGCCAGCTATAACGGCTGGGGGGATCATCGTGCTAACCACACGATACCTCCATTCTGGTTGGGTGATCGTCCACCTCTGCTTCGAGATGTGGGCGTGAGCCAGCAGCCGGCTGGTCGATCTAGGTCCTTCACGGGCTGCAGCGCCACGGAGGCATAATGAAGTTGGGATACCTTGGTGGCAACGAGATTGCCGTTCAGTCCCGGCATAGCGGGACCGTGGATTTCCAGGAGCGCAGTATTTCTGACGTTTAATATACGTATATGATTTTTAAATCTTTCTTCTTATCTAAAACTGATATTAATCTGAATTATGTAAGGAAAAAGCGTCTTGAATGTGTTAACTTGTTAATGACTAAGCTTATAAAAATATTAATTTTAATATTAACGGATTATTTCTGATTAACTTAAGATTGATTTTCTCTATTGCGCACCACCAAGATGCAAAACAAATATAAACAAGCTTAAGCTAAGATGTAAAGAATGTAAGCAACTTTAAATATGCCGCCTAGTGGTTCAAGGCTAGTACGTGAGGCTGATGCAACCAAGCCTATGTTCAATGCCGGCTGCGGCAAACATGGCATTTGTACTAGACCAGCGTTTCTCAAACTTTTTTGAAGTGGGGACCACTTTTTCAAGTCAGAGCAGTTCCGCGGACCACCTTACTCTTGTTCCCTTCGAAAGCAAATTTATCATTTTTGTAGCATATTTTAATACCGTATACTTATATTTAAAAAATGATTAATTAATTAAAATTAATTTAATTCAATTAATTTTATATTAGTATTAACTAATTAAGTTAATGTTAATAGAAGAAACTTCATTTTGTTTTTTTTTTTTATAATTCAAAGTATTAGAGTTTGGATAATCTTTAAATAATTAACTAAAAAAAATACATAGTGGTACTCGCAGTAATGAGATGGATGAGCCTTCCGATTCTTGCACAGTTGTTCTATACTTGGATGTATGCTGGTAAGCTTAAGTCGGAGATCGTCACATACTCGAGTCGATTTCGGTACTTTGTTTTTATTAAAGTTGGTGATGAAAACCTTTTCACACATAGATACGTAGAAGCAAATTGAATTATAATCTCTAAAGCACCATTGTACAGTTCACTGTATTCTCTTTTCACTTGTGATGAGGTCCAGAAATTAACCATACCTTCCGCTTCGAATTTCATTTTAAGTCCGGTGTCATTTGAGAGTTCAATTAACTGTTCTCTATCACTCAATGAAAGTTTGTTATTTTCAATATCGCAATGAGAGTGATCAGGAACCCATGAAAATTCGTCATATTTACTTGGAAAATAAGTTTAAAATTGTGACTTCAGAGTTGTATTATTGGTTTACGACATATAGTACGGTACGTGACCATTTCAATGTGCAGACTGGGTATCGGCAAAACTAATAAGAAAGTCATAAATACATGAAAAGGTTCGGTACTTTGGTCCTCTGTTATGAATTCGGGTGGTCCCTGGCTGGGTTATAGGCGCCAGATGAGCTATAGTGTGATGCGCAATTCGTTTGAATTATATTTTTTCTTCTGTCTTTTTTGAAGGACCACAAGGGCAGACTTCGAGGACCACAGGTGGTCTGCGGACCATAGTTTGAGCTAGACAAGCCAACGTTGCGATGGTTTCTTTCAGGATTCTCCTGCTTTCCCTCAATATTCTGCCAAAGTTCTAAAGAGTAGTCTTCATTATCATCTCCGGTTTCAAAATGCGGCATTTCTGTGTGGGTCTGGTGCTGTCTGTCCCAACACGGAAAGCAAAGACAGAGATACTGTAGTACTTAGTGGTGACAGTTCTAGAAGACTCGGAGATCTTGACTATTTCTTGAGGGTCTCGACTATTTAAAACTGGAGTACAGGTACGGAAGACCCACCAGAGATTGGGACTACGCGTAAGAAGATTGCCATAACCTCGTAGTTGATACAGCGTCGTTAAATAACCAACTAAAAAAAAAAAGGTTGCAGAGAAACGCGTGATGCGGCGGATGGAGAAACCGGCTGATGAACAACTAGCATCCAAATGATTCTACAGGAGTATGCAATAAATATTCTTGAGTTGCAATACGTAAACGATGGTCCTGCCTCACCCTGTAACTTCATATCATAAGTAATATCTTCAGATTTGAATATTGTCGGTTTTATGCCCAGCGATAAGATAGGCTGTGAAGACTCCGGGTGTCTGTCGATTAGGTTGATCGGAAAGAGCCGAAACTTCTCAAACTATTATAGATTTATTAATTTGTCCTACAGAATAATATCTGTAATATTGACAATTAATATTTGAGGAGAAAAATTCGCTCCGGCGCCGGGGATCCAACCCGGGTCCTTGGTTCTACGTAGGCTACCAAGCGCTCTGACCACTGAGCTACGCCGAATTCAATGGCAGTTGGCATTGGACATAGTCAACATATATGCCTAACTTTGAGTCAGGCCACAAAGGGAAATAGTGAAGGAGGAGGATTCGGTCCGGTGCTGTGGATTGAATTCGGCGTAGCTCAGTGGTCAGAGCGCTTGGTACGTAGAACCAAGGACCCGGGTTCGATCCCCGGCGCCGGAGCGAATTTTTCTCTCAAATATTAATTTTAAAACTATGTTCTCGGCGTCGACGTCGGCCTCCGAAAGTCATGCTAGTTGATAACCCGTTTCCTACACAGTTGAGTTTTTGTGTGGTGCTTGTTTGACACTTTTATTGCTCTGTATATGTTTCATTGTCTATTATTGTGTGTTATGATGAGAATGTCTTATAATTTACGAGGAAAAAAATTGATTTACGAGAGTTGTGCGGTAAAACATTTTTACGAATCTTGCAATAGGTAATTCCGCGCTTTACGCTGTTTGACGACGGATTAATTAACAAGGGTTTGTGGCCTCCTAGATCCCCGGATCTAAATCTCTGTGACTTTTATTTGTGAGCAACCCTTAAACAGGAATTGTACGAAAAAAACTCCACGTGTTCTTGAGAGGATTTAAAAGAGAATATTTAAGTTATATTTGCCAATACAGCAAAATCTCTTCAACAGGATTGACGCTTAAGAAAGGATGAGCATTTCGATTGTCTGATGTAATGGTGAGAACCATTCCATTATTTCTTATAAGTAATTAAAGTATGTCAGTAAAGTAAGTTATTAAATGAATAAAATCGAAGCGGGGCAACGATTTGCTACTGCAAAGCACTGCCGGATCCACCTGACTGTGTTAAGGAAAAACCGAGCATTCTGTATGCCTGCCATAATTTCAAATGAGTGAATTCAGTTGCAGTGTTCTGAATCAAGTGTTAGCTGCATTTTCAGTATTTCTGTGCGGTGGAGTGGCAGAAATGTGGGCATGGATTAACTTTAGTGGGCATTACAACACAACCCGGCGCCGCCTCTAATTGTGTCCCCTTATGGTAATACTTTGGCGCCAGTGTTGCGACTGTCTTCACGTCATCATCACTGTTGAATTTTTGTTCCTCTAAAAACCTCTTTAAGTGGGACTGGAAGTATAAAGTCACTGTTGATAGTCAGCAAGGATGACCACGTCAAAACAGTCGCGAATGACTGACTCGGAACCCTGGCGGCAGACTACATCGATAAGGAACTACAACTCTATTTGGGCTTCCATGTTCAAAATATATGAATGTACGAGACGATTGTTTGGAAATAGGTGACAATATTATGTAATTGAGTCTAAAATAATATTATACTTACTTACTTATGACTTTTAAGGAACCCGGAGGTCCATTGCCGTACTCACATAAGCCCGCCAATGGGCAAGATTAATCCAGTCTCTATCATCATATCCCACCTCCCTCAAATCATGTTAATATTATTCTCCCATCTACGTCTCTGCCTCCCCAAAGATCTTTTTCCCTCAGGCCTCCCCAAAAATAATATTATAGTTATTAATTTACATCTGATGTACCAAATCTTACAAACTTATTCCTTTGCTGTGGTCGTGCCGGAGAATCAGTCCCATTCCGAGGCTTATTGTTAGGTTTCGTAAAAAGCTGTTTTTTACGGTGATGGGTTGTTAGCCCTTCGCCCAACCCCAAGCTGGAGGACCACCTCTTATCGGCTGTCCATGACTGCAAATTAATTTAAATTACATCAAATTAAACGCAGAATAAATATGGGAAATGCCTGTTATTATTCGGTTGAGAAGCTTTTTTCATCTAGTCTGCTGTCAAAAAATCTGAAAGTTAGAATTTATAAAACAGTTATATTACCGGTTGTTATGTATGGCTGTGAAACTTGGACTCTAACTTTGAGAGAGGAACAGAGATTAAGGTGTTTGAGAATAAGGTTCTTAGGAAAGTATTTGGGGCTAAGAGGGATGAAGTTACAGGAGAATGGAGGAAGTTACACAACGCAGAGCTGCACGCATTGTATTCTTCACCTTACATAATTAGGAACATTAAATCCAGACGTTTGAGATGGGCAGGTCATGTAGCACGTATGGGCGAAGCCAGAAATGCATATAGAGTGTTAGTTGGGAGGCCGGAGGGAAAAATACCTTTGGGGAGGTCGAGACGTAGATGGGAGGATAATATTAGAATGGATTTGAGGTAGGTGGAATATGATGGGAGAGACTGGATTAATCTTGCTCAGGATAGGGACCAATGGCGGGCTTATGTGAGGGCGGCAATGAACCTCCGGGTTCCTTAAAAGCCAGTAAGTAAGTAAGTATTAATTTACATCAGACCAATACTTATTTTCTAAATCATCTTGTACTTAAGTTTGGCTCTTCGGCTGTGTCATTGATTTATTTATGATAAGCCCTAAACCAAAACAGAGCTAACAATTTTTATTATAGGCCTACCTGTTTTTTGAAAGATGGGGCATGACATTAGCGCTGCGATAGGAAGAAACAAAAATAACTGAATGTCACATAGCGTGGTACGCTTGTTGCCATGGTAACAGCGGTTGAGTTGCCGAAGTTACAGTTCCCACGTGGTGAGTGCTCAGTAGCTCTCTTGGCGACTTTTATTATGCACACAATGTTAGCATTGATACGTTTCTTCTTTCATTCTCTGTCGATTTTTGTATTGTTTTTATACCTTCGCGTCAATTGTCAATGAATGTTTTAACGTCAGCCATCTAGCGCCGATTGCCAGCTCCTATCAGCTGACAGCGTGCTATTCCATATTGGTAGCATAGCAATGTAGTTCCAAACTCGGCCGCTTAACTGTCATGTCCCATCTTTAAAAAAAATCGGTATAGTTATGGCGACTCAACTGATAATCATACGGGCTTATGAAAGCTGAAAGTCACTGAACGCAAAATCGGGACAATGGTACTTACCGTAACTGAAATCTGTGATGGTCAAGAACGACCTACATTTTTCAAGCTATTAGTAGGAACGATTTGAGCTAGACTTATGAAATTTTCAGGCTATCTTACCACATGTATAATAATGTTGCTCTTCGGATTTATTGAAATATATAAACATTATTCTGACCCACATTTCATAATATAAGAGAAAGAAATAATATTTAAAGGAATCCCATTCTTTCTGGCAAGAGTGCCTTCTAGTCTGTAAATTTCTTTTAAATCTGAAATGTAGGGAAAGAGGAAATTGTATCGGTCGTTCGTTATCCCGTGAAACCAAATGGATGCCTGCGCCGTAGTTCATAGTAAGAACCTTATGGTGGGGATAAGTGAGCTAGCTTGGTACAAGTGGAAACGTAGCGAGGAAGAAACGCATCCCAGACCACTTTTTCTTCCCATCACGCTCAAGTAAGTGGCACGAAATAAAGAAAGCCTATACTAATGCATGATGCATACACTATACTTACTAATGAAAACTCTGTTGTATTATTAAAAAAAAACAATGTATCATAACTTCTAGTACATATTTAAAGAATAGGAGGATAAATAGTAGTAAATGTATTAGAACCTAAGCGATGACAAAATAAAATATTATATTTTCACAACTTTTGCATGATTACTAGTTAACTCCCCTTAACTATCAAGATGTCAATCATATGAAAATGAGAAAGATTTCGAAACAAACAAATATTGGGGATGTTGAACCAAATTTTCAAAATCTAATCAGGTTCAAAAAGGAACAAGTCAAAGTATTGTATATAACACTTTAGCAATTCAATCTTTGCTGCATGATGGCGAAAATAGACACATTCGGAAGCAAGACTTAACAAGGTTAAGTACTGCAGAGATGGAATTATTTTAGGAAAACAGCTGGCTGTACTTTGTTAGGCCATAAATAAATGAAGACATGTTAGATGAATTAGAAATAAAATTTATTTTAGAAACAATCAAATGAAAAAAAAATTGGATTCACCGTACACAAAGAATGGATTACAATACAGTCCCTCTACAAATTTTGAATTACGACTCGAAGGAAAGAGAAGACTAGAAATACTTTGAAAATGATTTCTTTCATTTTGTTTGCCGAAACGGACCACCTATTCTGGAATCCTGAGTTACGCTCCAAAGCAGCGGTACACACGAGATTGCTCCCACGGTTATTGAAAATCATTTTAATTCAATTGTTGTAACCCGAAAGGCATTTGGAAGGATGCGATGAAAATTGATCTGTACTTAATAGTAGATGAATATTTATAAAACTTGCAGTAAAACAGAATGATGGTAAACGAAATTAATCTTCATAATTAATTAATTTCCTCAACAGCATCTGAACCCTGAACTTTGTAGTCTGCTAGCTAGTCCTCTGGCACAGAGCTGTCGAAGTGCTTGCGATGAATTATCATAATTGGGGTTGTCGTATTGCATCGTGTTTGTTACATAATGACTCTTAGGCACTATTTTGATCTTATTTAAAGACAAATTCAGTGTTTTTGCATTAGTTGTGAAATACCTTCCTGTAATAGTGCTCAAAATAATAATACTGATTTGAAAAACCGTTGTTTAATCGTTGTGTGCTCTGTAAGAATCTTCAAGAGTTGGGACGTTTTTTTTTTTCTGGGACTACATTCTTCTTATTAGGCTACTGTCGTTATTTTACAAATGATTACAATATTCATATAACAATAATTTGTATGTAAATTTGCGAAAAATGAAATATATGTCTTCTTAAACCGAATAATCGATTAATAAAGTCAAATAGGGTAAAGGTTGGTAATACAGTGATACGAATAATATTGTGACAGTTCTTTTTGAGAATTCATTACAATTCTGTGGCCGGAAGGAAAAAGGTCTTAAGTCAATTTTTTGTGAAAATGAGATTTTTATATATTCTGAAAGCGGAAACAATTCTCTACAATCTGATAAAACGGTTAAAGTTAAATAAGACTCCTGGCTGGATTTATAGAGCGTTACCAAATGTCCTAAGTACTTTTTGAATCGAGCACACACAGAATAAAGGACTTAAGAATATTTAATATTTTATTCCTTACAGACATCACATGTTTACTTTCCATACTTCCCTATTAAAATGGTCTAACTTGTATTTTAGCTATTTTATCACAACTGATTCCCTTTCCTTTTAAAATTTTAAGCACCAGGGTAAAAAGTCCCCGGAACAATTTTTCCCTTGAAATTATTCAAATCTGCTTTACAGGGAGCTTCACCTGAAAGACTAGATTTGCATAATATATACGTCACTGTGTACGTTAACAGAAAACCACAATTCCAAGTCACACAGAGATTGTGTGCACTCGTTGTGGATCTCTGGCGTTTCGTCAGCCCACGCGAGTTGTGTGGATATAAAGGGAAAAGTTGAGACGGTGTCAGGTGGAGTTCCCGGGTAGCTCAGTGGTAGAGCGCTGGTACGTTCAACCAGAGGTCCCGGGATCGATACCCGGCCCCGGAACAATTTTTCCCTTGAAATTATTCAAGTCCTATAATTGTTTAAGACACATTTTGCATTCCTAATAATTTACATTTCTAATTTATTTTGACGTGAAAAAGGTCTTATGTTTAAATAGTCCCTTCTACTCAGTTTGGGTTCTAGTCTTAAAATGGCTTAAGTGCAGCTAATTTTGGAAATAATCAAGAAAATTGTTAAATGAGCAACATTACCTATTTTAGAAGAAATATAAACAAATAATATCCAGGAAAAACCTCTTAATTAAAAAACTATAATTGACATCAATTTCATTCTTTCTACTGCTCTCCTGAAAAGTATAACATTTTTACGTAAGACCTTTTTCCTCCCGGCCACAGAATTTTACTGAGCGACAGAAGGACCGGTTTTGTGTAGCAACTTGTCCACGAACATCCCCTTAATATGTTAACACAAAAAACCGGTCCTCCTTTCGTTCAGTAAAATTGTAATAGATTCTCAAAAAGAACCATCACAATATTACTCGTATCACAGTATTACCAATCTTTACCCTATCTTAACTGTTGGATTATGGGATGCGTTTTGTGTACAAGTCATGACCAGACGTAGTAACAAAAATAAGCCAGTTGCTTTAAACGGATTAGATATGTCCTGATATCTACGACGGACAGATTGTCTAAAGTAGTTACCGAAGAAATGACAGTAAGTAGAAGACCATTATGACGTCCAAAATTACAATTCTTTGAAGTTTGAAGAGTGATTTGAACTTTCTGAAAGTGGACAATAATTGGAGGACTTGCTGTTTAAATGAACGAAACTTGTGTAACAATTTGAAATCAGGAACAAGAATTTTGCATAGTTTATAATTGCTTTATAGTAATAATAAAACCAAACAACTTTTTCTATATATCTTAGTTTAATTTTATCCCTGGCTGTAAACTGCATGAAAGGGGATCTCGTTGTAATTTTTAGTAGAAAATAAAAGCAAGCCTTGCTCTGAGGATATAAAATATGTACTTGTAACCTTGGTACTGAGGTTGACCTTCCTCATTGTGATATGAGTTAGTGCTAGTAGCTCGGGTTCTTTGCACGCTAGCAAGATTGTACGTGGGCAGGACATTTAAAAACGTTGCACATGCGTGCGGCGTAAAAGCTGTATATTCTAAATAAATTAACCTTTTACGCCCGGAAGGTGCTTCTAAAATATACCGTGCAGCGACATTGCAATTTGATTCAGGTTTAAAAATTGAACCAGTATCGGTTTCGGCCGTCGTGTGGGCAGCGATTGAGCTGCTTTCACACTGTATAAAGCAAAGATCCTGAGTTCGAATCCACTCCCGGGCTTGCTTTTCTTTTTTTCGTTATAGATTTAATGTCTTACGTTGCCTCCCATGGAGACTTGGCATAATTCTCCATACATTACGGAAGTCGTACAGTCTCTCCGTCTGGTGGTAGGTTGAAATTATTGTGGGTGCAGATCCCGTCTGAACATGTATAGTTCTCAGTTGTGAACATTTTTATTGTGTTTATTACGCTTCCATTATACGAAATCATTCTTCTCCTCCACGATTTTAGACCAAGGGATTTGTTTCTGCGACACATAATAATAATAATAATAATAATAATAATAATAATAATAATAATAATAATAATAATAATAATAATACTTTATTGCCAGAAGAAATACAAATTGATATTTTTAATATAAGAGCCCTCTAGCACCCCCAGAAAGAGTAAGTTACATACTCGTGCTTAGGGGGCATTCCAATAAGTTAATGTTAAGACATTTTATTGAATAACAGAGTAAAAATTAATAAAAGAAAAAAATATATATCACAATAATTGAACTTTAAAATTTCTCTGTTAACAGCAATTTTTAATATATTTTTTTTTTAAATAAGGAGCATTAGCAAATTGTATATTTGGGAATTTATCCATTATCATGTTATAAAGCCTTGGACCGAAGTTGCTACTGTGATTATATGCTACAATTGTAGTACATTTAAGAACTGTCAAGCATATGTTGTCTGATCTTTTGGTTTTATATTTATGTAAATATAAATGAAATATGTTTCTGTTTTTATGTACGAAATTCAGTAATACATTGTTATAAATTTGATGGAAGTCAAATACTTTAAATTCTGAATACAGCAGCTCTGAAGGATAATCAAGAGGTTTATTAAGGCATATTTTTATTATACTTTTCTGTAGCAGAGGTATTGGCATGAGGGAGGTACTAAATTAAATATGAAATAGACGTTTCAGTGGTCTTCCTAGTCTTGGTTTACTTCCGGATTGGTAATTCAAAATCTATACAGGTATTCTGCTAATCTTTTTGACTATCTAATCCCCTCCACTTCACTTCGCAAGCGATAAGTGACACCAATTAGGCATCACTCATGAGGCAGTTAAGCCATGAGATAATAGGGTAGGACATTCAGTTCCTTTCCCCCCTCCCTCTTTCCCCCTCGCTTATTAGTAACATATTACATTAATCAGATTTCAGATGTATACAAACAGTTGTTCTTCCTCTGACACGTATCTTCAAGTGAGATGTGTGTGTATCCAATGCCTACCCACTTCACTTGCGTGATTCGGGTTCCGAATATTGCGGATAGATGGCAGAACTGTGACCCATTTTTCTGGTTGTACACCACTTCGGCGGGTCACACTGTACATGATGTGTATCTGTGGAGAGTTATGTCGTGTACTAGGGTGAGTGTATGTGTAAGTGTTTGTGTAACTGTAGTGTCTGGAATGAGTGATGATGATGAAGATGAGGAAGGGAGAAGGGGAAACCCGGTGCCGGCACGTAGCCTACTCCTGTCGAATAGCACCAAGGGGGCCGCCAGGCTTAACGTCCCCATCCGACGGACGAATATATGCCTTCTATTCACATGCACTGCGGAGAGATTGGGGATTTAACCCAAGCATATTGGTGCACAATCCTATTCCCGAGGTAGAAATTTTACGTGAAAATTTCTGACCCCGCCGGGAATCGAACCCGGGCCGGCTAGTCTGGAGGCAGACACGCTACCACAGAGCTAACTCGGCGGACTGTCAAGTGAGATGTAATGCCTGATAATAGGCCTGGATGTACTGTACATATCAGCTAGATGAATTTCCTTATACAACTTATAAGACGTAAAGAAGGAAGGTGTTAGTCCCCCAACTCAGTGTTTAAGGTGATGGACCAGTAATTGTAGATGTGGTGTTCCGAGTTGTTATTTTATTAGCCTGTATAGGCTAATTATTTTTGTAGGGATATTCTAACTTTTTTTCTTTCGATTACAAGACTACTATAGAAGATTCGAGCTCCAGGACCATTTTTTTTAACAATCCATTCTGGCAGGTTCTGTATAGATGAGGAAGATATGATAGTTCTGTAATAACTAATAAGCAAAACAGGTTACATCAACAGTTAAGAAGCGTGATGGGCACATTGAAGGTAAAGGTTCGGCGATTAGCGTGCAATTAGAAACCTGTGCTGACGAAAAGGATGATACAATATTACAGACGGCATGAAAATATGTACTAATGCCACGTATTTCATTACTCCCTAAATAATTATTTCCACTTCATATTATGTTCAAACTTCTTTTTTGCACAATTCTACTGACCTGTTCTTATATTTTAAGTATCCCTAGGCTTGTTAGGTTAAGTTTGCTGTTGAAGTTATTTTGTTCTCACAGGATATCATCTTTCGATGATATTATGAAGACTATTTTACACTTTTACTACGTCATACACCTTTTGACCAATAAAACGGTATGGAACTATGTGTTTCAACCAATCAGGGCTGCTTATCCTACAATTTTTATTACCTCCTTAGCATTTGTTTCTTTGTTTGTCAACACTGTGCTTTCAATAATTGTATCTTTTAAAATGATTCATGTTTATTTCATCACCCTTAATTAAAACTTTTCTATCACTTATCTTGTTTATATTATTTAGGTTATGTTATAGCTTCTGTTTAATGAGATTCTGGATATTTACATATCAGAGATTGATTAATATGTATTGATAATTGAAGTAGAATGCAACTGTTTTAATAAAAATGAAACTGAATCAACAAAGCCTTCTTGACTAGAATCGTCCTTAGAGTTCAATGAAGATTGTATAGTTGGCACAACTGGTAACAAGAGAAAAGCTGGTCATCATAACACACTACTGGTACAATAATACAGTTTCAAGACATTTTAGTAAGTTATTTAATATTTTGTTTTATTAGGGTACTTTATTTCTTCTGATCTTTATATACTTTTTTCTAATGGTGTAATAGTCAATTAAATCTCAGTGGAGTAAATCAAAACCTCTAGTGAGATCACTGTGGATAAAATTAATGTAAGAATATAAAGATCTGACGAAAATATATTATGAACAATAAAACATACAACAAAAGAGAATGAGAATAAATTTCAAATAATTGTCCTATCACTAGCGGGACAGGATTTGTATTATGATCTTGTGAATATTATGCACTTGGCTAATCCTATCTCCATTATATAGGGTAAAGGTTGGTAATGCCGTGATGAGTAATATCGTGATAATGTGTTTAAGAGCTTATCACGGTTTTACTGAGCGAGAGGAGGATTGGTTTTGTGCACCAACGTGTCGAAGAGCAATCTCTTAATAAGTTGTGATACATTGTCGAACAAACTATCACGATATTACCAACCTTTACCCTACCGTTACAATTTTATTTTCATCTCATCTCATCTCATCTCATCTCATCTCATCTCATCTCATCTCATCTCACCTCACCTCACCTCACCTCACCTCACCTCACCTCACCTCACCTCATCTCATCTCATCTCATCTCATCTCATCTCATCTCACCTCACCTCATCTCATCTCATCTCATCTCATCTCATAGTGCTGAAAGATCTTGTCCGCTCCTTTAGTGTAGGCCTATGAGTAAAAAAAGGAATGTTAGGTAATAACTTTGTATACTTTTATTTTTGTGTTCTTTTTTATTTGCAACTTTTCTGTGATCTATAACTAGACATCTGCGAAATGAACAGGATTTGTATTAAGCAGTTCATAAAGGTGTTGACAGCGAATTTTATTGTAATACGTTTTCACATACCATATTGGCTAAAATTGATAACCTTTTCATGTAATGACTTGCCTGATCATAAAATGCCTGCTTTGTATTGAATTTTCTGTAACGTATATAAATCCAGAGTCTATAGAGATTGGTTTTTACTTTTAGCTAATTGCTGTGCTTTCTTCACTTTGTCAGAATTTCACACATCAGTGTACAACAAAGAAATTCTAGCATAGAAGACATTGTCTCTGTATAGTGTACTGCTTTATGTTGCTTCTCAGACGTTATGAATTCGTGGAATTGCTCACAGTTCGGTCCACTTGATCGGAAGGAGATACCGAACGTATCCTTATTAGCATCGGTTCAGATACAAAGGGGGAGATATAGATTGCTGGAAAATGGAAGCTGAGAGTTTCACATCACATTAAAAGACAAGTAAGTGATTTTAAGAGAGGTCAGGGTTGAAAGTGAGGTCACGTGGGTCGTGCCCCTGCCACGTGGCATATCGCGTGACCTTGGAGGATGGGTCGTGCGTCACCGCTCGCTCGCAATATTGATTGGCCAGACACTCAGGTGAGTCGTCTGGTTGCCACGACAACCAAATCGACAAGGTGAACCAACTATCTGCCTACATTCCTGGCGAGATTCGGCGAGAATCCCTCTCGGCTGCTTTATTAGACGACACTTCTAACTGCTCACGTTATTTGTCCGTGCTTCTTCGTGCTGTTCAAGGTAGTCGGAAGGACACGTCATTGACATGTTTATAAATAGTGCCTAAAGAGTCTCAAGGGATGATATAATAGTCTACTGACGATCAAAATAGGCGACTGCAATGTTTCATCATCATCATTATCATCATCATCATCATCATCATCATCATCATCATCATCATCATAATCGTGTAAACAGTAGACTTATGTAGTTAGTACAGAACAATCAACTAAGCGAAGAAATATGTTTTGTTATAACTGTAACAGTTTCCCAGGATAAAAATAGCGTTTGCCAGTCTGTTTCCGTAAAGGGGACATGATAGCGGGCGGTTGAGGCTCAACGCTGCAAAACCGGAAGGTCGAGGGCCCCGTTGGTCATGGATCTTCTCCACTAACCTTCTGTTAGGCACGTTGGAAAAGTTACGTAGTTGGCACTTGTTGTCTTTAAGGATCCCTGCGTTTTTATAAGAAATCTTGTGGTTATATACAACTGTATCTCTTCCTTGTAGTAAGATTTTCAAGTCACAAAATCAGGACACTTCGCAAAGTAGCATATTAAATGAATTGTGAACTTTTTATGCAAATTTACGTGAGAAATGTAAATATACATTAAAAATAAACAATCACGATAAAAACAACACAGTGCAGTACATGGATACAATAATAATAATAACACAAAAACATTATACGTAGCTATTAAAATCGATTTCTTGTCTTAAATAGATCAGTCTAGAAGGGAATCGATTGGTCTATTGTGTCCTTGAGATTTTTATTACAAATTCCATCCGGCTCTGTTGCTTTCTTGTCCTTTGCCATGAGGATGGCTACTCTTCCACCCTTCTTATCTACTTTGTGTCGTATGACTCACGGTGCTTAGGTTACCTCTAGGGGAAAGGCGAAGTGTTTTTCCCCAAAATTCCATTGAGATCTCCTTGACAGTGCTGGTTAACTTCCTTCTAAAGTAGTAGTGTCAGAGTTGTAAGCTCCAAAACCGGTTGTGGAGCTAGAGTCGGACCTGAACTTGCTTATGTCTGTGGAAACGCCGGAGCACGCAACAAGTCTAGTGGAGCGCTCCGCTCCGTTTACAACGCTGTTCTAAAGGTAAGAAAGGGCTCCGTTAGCGCGTTTTGAGCTTTGACTTTTCCTTACTCTTCTATGAAATTAATTACTGATGAAATTATAGACGTATTCAGATCAAAATGCATAGTTAAAATTGCAGTAGGTAAAGAGTTTTTTTTTGTTCTTAGGATTGAGTTTGTGCCTTTTGTCCATAAGTACCAGTTTGAAGGCAGAAAACGTGCATTCAACATCGAATGATGTCACTGTACATTTTTGAAGTTAGTAACATGTTTACAATTGCACGGAAGGTTGTCCCTTTCCCTTGAAGTACCGATAACTTAATGCAAAAATATCACCAAGATCCATGGACCAGGAACGTTCTGGAGCTGCTCCATACTCTCCTGAGCAGCGTTGTTGATGTTGCTAGTCAAAAATCTCATGTTTGAAGCTTTGTTAAGGTCTCAGGGTCTATATTGAAGTTCTGTAAGTTATACGGCAGCTTTTTCTTGAGTTGGGAATTATCATTCATCTCAACAGTCGCACAAGTTAACCATCTCGGTGGACGAATGGCCTTGAGTGTGCGTGTGGAGGACTTGTTTGTCCCTAGAATTGGGAAATAGTTGCAAGTAGAACTTGTTTTATGAAAAACAAAGTGACATTATATACAAAAGCTGAGACAGTAAGCAGAAATTAAGCTAAATATGCAAAAATGCAATGCATAATAAATTGACCTGAAATATGCAAATATGCACATTTATGTGATTCTGTTTCAAACGGATATAAGGCCTACCTGGTTTGCAGACAAATGATCTTCCGATAAAAATATAAATTTGCATGAACTTCCGATGTCTGCTGATAACACATTAAATGTTGGCACCTCTGAATTAGTGGCTACTGTATATCCAAAAAACACAATACTTCGTTACATAAAATTTAAGGGTATATGTACGTGAACGACCTCAAGTATTATCAGAAAATGCAGACTCTAAATTTCTAAAATTTTATAAGGAAATGAACTCACAATTGGACAAAAATTACAAGGTACCACAACAAGACTTATTAGAATTCAAATAACTGATTAAAGTATAAAAAAGTTACTAATAATATTTTTTTAGAATTCATTTTTAGTTTAAATTAAATTTTCGAAAATTTGAACATTTTCACACATTATTTCATAACTCCACAACCATTAGAGATAGAATTCTGAAATTTTGTACACTGATTTAACATGCATTTATGCAAAATGTAGACTACAATAATGCCTATTTCTTTGAAAATAGAAAAATTAGGTCACAAAACATTATGTAAATTTTAATATATTTTATATAGGACAAATAAAAAATTAATTGTATTAAAATAAACAACTATACATGTCTGAGAGTAGTCTACTTTTCAGAAATAAGTGTTTATTACATGCAGGAAAAATATTAAAGATGTCAGAGATACCATAACAATGTTATGGTTACCAAATGATATAGTTAACTGCAGAACTTTTTTGTTTTGTTTTTTGTTTTTTTTTCCATACTTTGATAAAACTGGTTTAAAAAATATTAGTAACCTTTTTCATACTTTTATCATATATTTAAGTTCTAATAAGTCTTGTTGTGGTACCTGGTAATTTTTGTCCAATTGTGAGTTCATTTTCTTATAGAATTTTAGAAATTTAGAGCCTGCATTTTCTGATAATATTTGTGGTCGTTCACGTACGTATATCCTTAAGTACGAGATAGAAGAAACCGTCATTAAACTTTCATGTTCGGTTGTCCATCCTCTATTTTCTCGGTAACTTTGGTAGCTCATTTGTGTAGCTTACAGCCTGTGCACAACAATTGGATTCTGATCTATTCTTGTGGTCTCCCTTTTGAGGATCTTAAGCCAACACTAAACCATTCACAAGTAGTAAAACTCTTTGCTCAAGTGATCAATACGGCGCAGCCCACCACTTTGGAAAAGACAGGACAAAAACAGTGCAAGTGATACACAGCTCAATAGAAGAGGAGTAAATCTGTAGGCTACTTCCTGCCGGGAATCGAATTCGGATCCACTTGAGCTACAGCGATGTGTTTAACAATGATGACGTAATATAGCTTCAGCAACCGACGAGCTTTGTGAGTCAACGAGCGGGATTATGGTCTATATTCCGAGACTGCACTGTGGCGTAATTTCCAATCTCACTTGGGCTGCTTATCTGGTTGTTTTTCTTTCCACACAGATTTTTCCTAATTGTAAGGCAAATGTCTGCTAACATCACTGCGAATCTCATGTCTCTATCACCAATTCCTCTGATAGTGGATAACCGCGCAGTTGAGATAGCGTCGTTAAATAACATGATTACAAATAGGGGAGAGTCGGGTAGTATCGGACATCGGATAATATCGGACAGTGAGTTTCTTTCATCTACCACACGATGATAGTACCTGATTGACATGGTTACGTTTCTGTGATGTCACATAGAGAAACGTAACCACGTCATTCAGGTACTACCATATGGTGGTAGATGAAAGAAACGAACTGTCCGATACTACCCGATGTCCGATACTACCCGACTCTCCCCTACATCTTATGAAATGCACCTGTGTCACAAGAGATGGTCAGTCTGTAATGAGTGCACTGTAATAGCTTGCACTACACTACGCGCCGAAAAAACCTCACCCAAGCAACTCGTCCCAAGCGGGGAATCGAACCCCGGCGCGCTGTGTTCGGGAGCGAAGACGCTACCACGAGACCACAGCGGTGGACCAGAAGTGTCTTACTTGGATTAGAAACCCACTTCCTCCGAATGGCTGTGAAGAAGACTTCCAAACAATGTTTTAAGTAATAAATAATATCTTCTGGATATACCAAACAAAGGCTGTAATTATTTTGTCATATAAGAAGCTTTAAAAATTACGTTAACTCAGAATTTGAAATGTCGGCGTGTATTTTATATTGCAGTACTAAGCCATTGAACTGTAATTATACGAGTTCACTTACCTAATTTGATGTAATATAATTTATGTGGTTGATATAGAATTATAAGTAGGCTACATTTTTAAAACACCTTTGTTATTCGCTTACCTAAATGATAGATAATGTAGGGAAATAATAGAAGTGGAGCTTACGTTGAAGACAGCATGACAGTAGCCACGGAGAGATGAGGACACTTGATCGTACCGCAGTACAGAACAGAATAGCAATGGACGTTCAATGGAGTGGACGTGAGAGTGGGATTATCTGGGCTTCAAGAAGACCATTGACTCCATACTCTGACTCCTACCTCATTTTCGAGCTTTTTCATCCTAGCACTAGAGGGGCGAACTGTGGAAATGGTTTCATTTCTGTGAAGGGATAAAAATCAGTATTTACTTCCTAAGAGGGAACGGAGGACTGTCGCCATGGTAACCGTCTAGTTTCTTTGAACAGTTAGGTACTTTTTTCGTTTTGGCGGTTGTCATTTATTTGGCAGTAATGGCGTGATATTATCAGTCGTCTTTGTTAGTCCTTTGGGCTCCATGTTTGCCATTGGTCCCGAAGGTTGCATGTTCAAATTCGGCAAAGGACGGTAGATTTTTAAGTAGTAAAAATCCTTTCCATAGCTTTGTTTCAAAAGAAATTACGTAAAGCTATGATCCCATGTCGTATTTTTACATTGCAAAGAAATTACCACTGAGCAAGGAGACTTGAAACAAAATTATCCGTCAGCTGGACCTTCTCTACCAAATTTCCTGCATGGAAGACAATATCTCTGCGGGCCGACGTTTCGATTTAGACTGCATATGGCCGTAAGAATATCGCGGCCTTTGATGGTCAAAGTAGAAAATATGACGGCGAGCAGTGTATCCGTGGATAGATATAAAGTGTAAAAAGTGTAAATGTTACAAAAGATACCTCACATTACTTAAGGTGATAGGTATTTACTGAGCCTGAAAAGTTATTTCTTTGGTACTAATTGTAAATTAGTTTAAAATAGCTTATATGAGGGTTTAGACGAGCAATTTTAGGTTAATATAGAAGAAGGAGCATCTTCTGCGGACCTCTGGGAAAAAAAAAAACTAAGGAAGAGACTACTGAAGTACTTTGTATGGAGTGTGACATTATATGGGGGCAGAAACATGGACATTATGACGACGTTAAGAAAAGCGAAAAGCATTTGAAATGTGGTTATGGAGAAGAATGGAGCGTGTGAAGTGGACAAACAGAATAAGAAATGAGGCTATGCTGGAAGAGTGGATGAAGAAAGAATGATGCTGAAACTGATCAGGAAGAGGAAAAAGAATTGGTTGGGTCACTGACTAAGAAAAAACTGCCTGCTGAAGGATGCACTGAAAGGAATGGTAAACGGGAGAAGAGTTCAGAAGAAGATATTAGATGATAGATGACATTAAGATATATTAATCATATGAGGAGACTACGAAAGAGGAAGGCAGAAAGTAGGAAAAATTGGAGAAAGCTGGGTTTGCGGTGAAAGACCTATCCTTGGGCAGAACAGTATGAAAGAATGAATGAATAGTTTATGTATGATTCTGCGGAATAATAAGGGCGTAATTGTTTGTTTTATTTGAAGTGTCATATCAGTGAAGCATGTTGTGTCATGAAGTTATGGTTTACATTGGCAATGTATATTTACGGTGAGTGGTAATTTATATTGTCAGTGAAATATGTCATAATGCCAGTGCAGTGAGTAAGATGAGAGTGAAGTGAGAGTTGTGAAAGAGTATCAGTACCAATGTGCATGTCATATTTAGTATAGCTATATATATATATTGTATAGTAGTAGAGTCAGAAAGTACCCGAACTTCGGGTGGCAACACCATTCTCTGTAGGCAACTTCTCTGCCTTGTCCTTGTAGTATGTGGCCCACTCCCCAGGCGTATAGACTCTGTGTGAAAGTAATGCTTGAAGTATTCTTCGATATCCGGGGTCTCATACATTTCGAGTTTATTCCTGAGGGTCAAACTGTCAGTAAGGAGACGTACGTTGCAATTCTTCGACATCTTCAACGAAAAAGACCCAATCTGTGGCAAGGACAATCATGACAGTACCCCAGCACATCGGTCGCTCTTGGTAAGCGAATTCCTCGCACAACACAAAATACCTGTCCATCCATAGCCACCATGTCCTCCAGATCTTACTCCAGCAGATTTCTTCCTATTTTCCAAAGTCAAATCCCTACTCAAGGGATGGCGGTTTGCGTCAGCCGAAGAGGTGAAAATTCATACGACGCGCGCTCTGCGGGATGTGACCAAAGATGAGCTGCAGGAATGTTTAGAGAAGTGGTGTGGGCGCTGGCAGAAATGTGTCACTGCCCAGGGGGCGTACTTTGAAGGTGGCGTTGTGTAAATGGTTACATGTCATCTACAACAACGAAATCTACACATGTTCGGTGCTATATATATGTCTGTGTGTGTGTGTTAGGTTTACTTATTAATTAGATTATTTTAACTATTATTATTAATTGTAATTATTGTGTGTAAGTAAGTTACCACTGTCACCGGGTATTTGCCCATTTACAGTGTAAATAAATACATACATATCGGACTGGTCTTCGACCTCGCGTTTTCTAGACTCCAAATAGGCACAGCATTTTTCGTCTCTCTCACTTGCTAAAATGACAAAAGATGAAATAGTGGGAGATGTTCCAAAGTCTTTTTCCTGATTTGGACTATACGTATATTTGAATCCGTTTTTGGTGCATATTGTTCATGCAGCATTTTCTTTGGCCTGCCCAAGCTGCTTCTTCCTTAAGATTGATATGACTGCCACTTTAGGTATTCTGTCATTGGTCATTCTGTCTGTGTTGTCTCCAGTTTTTCTGTATGTGTTGATAATTTCATTTAAATAGTCTATTTCTAATTCATATCGTACTTCATGTCTTTTTTATGTGTACGAGGTATTGATCTAAATAATTCCATTTCTGCAACTTTTATTCTGAAGTAATGTTTGTGGTTATTGCCCAGTTTCTGATCCGTATTTAACTTTAAGTATTACCTTAGATAGGTTTATCCTTATATTTTCTTTTCGAGCCTCAAGCCAAACAGTTCCTAGAGAAATTCAAATGGCAGATGACAACAGAAACAAAAAACTACGTGTTCATGTGACGGTCATTTCCCAAGTTACCTCTCATACCTAATGGAGAGAAAGACATAGTTATAAGTAAAAAAAAAGAGAGATGTAGGTGACAGCGAAATTTAGAAGGATGTGCATAACTTCTAGTTGCATTGGAGAATAACATTTCATCATAATCACCATCACCAGCAGTATCTGCCTTCAAAAACTGGATCCTTTGAGCAGTTATTATGTCCTATTTGAGAATTTTGGAGCAGAAGTATTCACAAGCAAGATAATTCCTGTGCATGTGGTCAGCGTTGAGCTAGGTAACCGTTTGAGAAAATACCCATTCCCTTTACAAGAGAGAGAGATTTCACTCGAAAGCACTGGATTATACCTGGAAGCGCTAATGAAATAATACTATTTTTTATTGATATCAAAATTACATTATTTGCCGCGGTGTGCGTATTAAAAGTTTAGTTCTGTATGAAGCATGGGCAAACTGAAACGTTGCGAGCTTTTCTGACGGTTAGCGCTAGTCTCCGCCCACTTCACCCCCGTGGGGAAAACGTTCTGAACTCGTTAAGTACGAAGACTGATGGACTCCACAGACGTTTTGGAAGTGGTGACTGATTATCCCATAACCTTCAAGTTTGTAGCGATTTACTCTACCAGCTGAGGAGAACAGTTCATATTGTGTGTATAAACGAAAATTAAAGCGAACCTTTAGCAGAACGGCTTCAGTGTCGGCTTTTCGCTCTGGAGAATCCATTTCAAATCTCGGAGAACCCAACTTGAATGGATAAGGTTGATGTTTGCTCAGGTTTTGTTTCGGTACTCTCGTAACGCTACGATGTTGCTGTACAGACCCAGAAACTAAATTTGGGCCACCTGAATTTTCCAAGTTCCAGTTATACCATACTGCGCATGCTCAGTGCTAATTGAGGTAATTTTGTTTCTGGGTCTGTACTTACCACTTGTGCAATAGAAAGCTTGTGTCTTCTGCATCGTATTGTCGTTTCCGGAAGGGGAACATTCTGTGAAGAAGTAAGAATGGAATATATGGTTCGTCCCAGGAATCTGTGAAGTAGAAATACGAAACAAGATTTCTGCGCAAGTGGTAAGTGGGAGGGCTAGGGCCAATGACTGCTCTGGGGAGAGGCATTGCTTGAACGAAGCGACCAATCGCTGAATTCTATTCTATCTTCTACCACCAGCATCTTACCCCTTAGCGGTCTCGAGCTGATGCTGCCCGCAATACACCCTGGCACAGGTAGACTCCGCCCTCATATGCGCGAAGTTAAGGCTGGTTCACAATAAACCGGGAATGGAAACGAGAACGAGAACGGAAATAATGTTAAAATATGGATTTTTTGATGTGAGCATTCACAATAGTTAATTGTGAATGTTCCCATTTAAATACATTTATTTTAACAGTTTTTTTCCGTTTTCGTTCTCGTTGTCGCTTCCGTTCCCGGTTTATTGTGAACCAGTCTTTACTCTACAGATTCCCGGGACGGACCATAGGTCGCACATAACACCATACAGGAGAAGAAGAGGAACTACTGTACACACCGTTATGTGGAAATGAACTTATCTTGTACTTGAGGCATAGGAACAGCTAAACCACTTGAGTAATTGTGTAAAATAAGGTTGGTTAAATCTCGTATAGGCCTCCGACTTCGGTCACTAAAATTAACCCGTGTTCGCTTAAATTAATTTACTAACTGAAATAGTTACACGGACACAATAAAATTAGGTACATGGGTAAACACAAAGCAGGCATCATTCATGAGGCAACTAAACCAGGAAATAATGGGTAGAATGGCTAGTTCCTTTTCCACTCCATTGCTTACATCGCTGATCAGTAACATGTATACAAATAATTGTTCTTTCTTTGGCATATATAGTCAAGTGAGATGTACTGTAGATATTTAAACATATATAATATGTAGATAGATATAGATATGGGTAAGTAAATAAATATGAATTGTCTACGTAGGTAGGCCTATATAAGAGGTTAGGTATTAAGAAAATTCATACATAGGTAGGTGGATTAATAGAGACTTAATTGGTTATGTGTATATTAATACAGATATAAGTGGGTTTGTAGGTAGGTTAATAAAAACATACAGTAATTTGCTAGTTAACAGGTATATTAATACAGATTTTGGTGAGTGCGTGCGTAGGTTGGTAGATTAAAAAAGACATCATTGATTAGATAGGTATATTAATACTGATATAAGTGGGTGGGTAGGTAGATTAATAAGAACATAATTTGTTAGGTATGTATATTAATATAGATAATGGTGAGTGGGTGGGTAGGTAGGAGGAAAGTAGATTAAAAAATACGTAGGTAGGTATATTAAGAGCTCATTAAGAGCTTTTTAAAAAGTACCCACACTTAATACTTCTGTACAAATTCACTGCCCATCACTAGTTTGAGTAGATATTTTTTCCCCCGCCGATTAGATAATTTTATCCTCCCCTCTTCTATGACTAATCGTCAGACATTAACACAATGAGACTCAGCACTGCCAATGATAGCTACATAATAAAACATAATCTGCTTCCTAATTTTCTGACGAAACCCGTTGGAGTTATGGTCATTGTCGCTACAGCATGGAATGTCATTTATTGACAGTTTCCAAATCTGCTCTTCTTTCGATACAGCAGAGAGGTTGATACTGTACTACTACTTTGTTCTTTGTTTTCTTGTAGTTGGAAGCTACTTGTCAGATCGACTCACTGACTCACATTCATTTCCGGACCAAACTGTAAAAATAGAATGTACAAAGTTATAGCACATAATTTTGTTTCCTACTATGTAAGTATTTTTTATAAAGTCTTAATATATTGCTTTTCGTTTCCGTATTCGGCAGATTCCTCTGTATACAAAATACATAACAGTATCGTAATGCTTATTCTATCCGCCGAGCCAGTGAGTTTGTTCGCTTGCACAAATTTCAGCTTTATTCACGTTTCACCTTGCAGAAGTTTTACTGTAGTTGAATCTATTGATACATAGTCTTGGAAAATAAAGAAATAAGG
This sequence comes from Periplaneta americana, assembly GCF_040183065.1. Lineage (NCBI taxonomy): Eukaryota > Metazoa > Arthropoda > Insecta > Blattodea > Blattidae > Periplaneta > Periplaneta americana. The sequence goes on along the minus strand of NC_091124.1, from coordinate 9,514,364 downwards.
AAAGAACTTTGTAATATCAATAAGAATGGAAAATGCCCAGGGTGTTTTTTCTGCTAGATATAGGGGATTTAGATATTTCAGTGTAGAAAAATTATAAATTTTGTATTGTCGATATTGTAGGGTTAACTGTTTTTGAACTTTTCACATACCAAAGAGATATTCTTTTGATTGATAGCATAGGGATTTCATTCTTGTCTGTTGGTCTTTCCTGAACTTGTATTGGCAGCACTGCTAATTAATTATCGTAATCAATTCGTAATTTACTATAATTGCGATAACGTAAATACCCCCTTTAAGGACAGAGTTTGTGGGAACAGGGATATTAAGTTTTGATTGGGACCTGTTTAGTGTACAGCCTGAACGCTGCAATCTACATTGAAAATTCAAGCTCATTAGTTTGATGGCTATATATTTCCAACAACTTCGCCCTCTTTCCATTTTTCATTAGGATCTATCTACACTAATAACGAAGTTTGTGTATGGCGCCGGACTTTTGAATCATCCAGTATATGAAGTCTCGGACCACCCGTTCAGCCATGAATTTTATCGAACGTTCCAAAAATCTTGATAAGTAAATTGGTTACGATCACTTGTCGATGGTACGTACCGGGATTTACTTAAGAAAAATTTTGAGACGTTTCTATAAAATTCGTTTCATTTTAAAATCTGTGTACGGGTGGTCTGGGACATCCGGTATTTCCTTATCGGTACATTTGTTTTTTTTTCCCCCCCTTGCAGTATGCAAGTATTGCGATGTCACAAAAACTATTTACAACGTCAGAGAGAAATAATCCTTTGTCATCATCTGAGGTCTAGTGGTTATCATACTATTAAATTAAAAATACGTGGATTCACAACTCGTCGAGGAAAATAGGTTTTCAGTGGCGTTGAATGCCATAACGTTACTTCCTAAGGGAAGTTAATCTGGGAGATTCGTGGCATAGATTTACCGCACATAAACTATCCCTGTTCCTAAATAAGAAATCTTCCAGCAAAAATTTGCCATCCATTTTTGATAAACTAAAAAATGAAAATTTTAAAATCATCTCCATTTTCTGTCTTATCATTGCCGATGTAATGCATTCTGCATTCTACAGATAGTATTAATATTAAACATATCACTAAATTCTATCGTACAAGCAGAATTACAGAAAGATTTTAGTTGACAATATTTGAAAACATTAGATAATAACTGCAACAACTGAATTTGACAGAAAGATATTATATTTGAAGCAACCATACATGAAAATGAAATAATTTAAACACCTTCAATTTTAATGTCAGATTTTGTGTTTAAACCACCGACTAACAAAATGGATGTGGTGCATTGTTTTGTATTCTAATCCCTTCTACTAATATTGGGTAGCGAGGAACAGGGGAATATGTTATTGCTTTAGATTTAAGTGAACTATGCGCTCATGTAAATTAGGTTTAAACCAAAGTATACTTTCAATGTACCATAAAGTTGTTAAAATGAAAGCGTTGTGGAAATGTTTGCATAACATTTTCATACAGGATCGCTCACAGAAAGCAGTATCGGCAGGTTTACGCAGGCGCGGCGCGCGCACAGATACACTTCCTCCCACACACCCACATCCACACACCCACTCCCATCGGCATCGTTTGGTAACTTGTCAATACGAGTTTCATTGCTTGGATTCCGAATGGAACACTGATGTATAATTTCACATGCTTAAATTCTGCAGACGAATTAGTATAATATCTCAATTCTATCCCTGTATTAAACGTTTCCCTGTTTTCTGCAGCATATGCATGTTTTATTAAATTCGCCCTAATTTCATTTTAAATTCGTCCTAATTAAGTCGTTTTGTAGCCTAATATCCGGAGAGATTAGTCCTGTGAAACTGCGTGGTTTAAAGTGTCACATCTCGGATTATCAAAACATAATGAGCCTGGTTCGAGTCATCTTAGGGAAAACATTTTCTCATGGAATCTTGACCAATGTACGGTACCAGTGCCTACCCAGTATCGTGATGAATTTGGATAGCTACAGGTGAGTAGCGAAATCCGGTTTCATAAGGCAGCGGCTAGGGTATCATCGTGTTGACCATACGTTAGCCACGTAATGTTTGGATGATCGTTCACCTCTGCTGAGGCATGTAGTTGTGAGGCCAACAGTCGGGTGATAGACATTGGTTCTCCATGGGCTCTAAAAGTATTTTTTTTTTAATTTAAAAGATGATCATGCGTCTGTATTTTGTAAAATGTGAATTTCCATTAATATTGAATATTTGTTGGGTTGTTGGTTGTGTGGCTGGTTGATGGTTTTGTGTTTTTGTGTTTCAGTGGTTTGTGTTCGGGTAGTTGTGGTTTATGTCTCGATTATTGTGGTTTGTTTTTGGGTAATCGTGATTTGTGTTTGAGCGGTTGTTTGTATTTGAGTGATTGTGGATAGCATTTGGATGATTTTGGTTCTGTTTGCATGGTTATGTTTTAGTGGTTAGGTTTGAATAATTGTAATTGTGTTTGAATTGCGGTGATTGTGTGTGTTTATTGGTTGAGATTTTGTTTCGGCGTCGATTATAGAATTTGCGGGGATTTGCTTATATTTGGATGGTTATGATTGTGATGGGGGATTTTCTGTACATGAGTAGTACTGTGTTATATTCAGCTACGCTTTTGTCTGTGATTATTTAATTCATGCTCCCCTTATTCTCCATAATGATAAATTATTGATACACGTAAATAACATTTCTGTTTGTTACAGTATACACATATATCATAAATTTAAGAACATTTTTTTACATAATAATAGTTTATAAATGGTTAAAAAAAATATTGTGTACGTTTTCAGATCTGAAGAATCCAAAAATGGAAAAATTAAAATAGTCTAAAAAAAATTGGCCCGACTCTTGAAGATCCTTATAGAGCACGATTCACATCACAACGATTTAAGAACGGGTTTCAACCCGGTATTGAATAGTATTACAGGAAGGTGTTTCACAACTAATACAAAAAGCATTAAATTAATCTGAAAATAAGATCAGGTTAATGCCTAAGGATCATTATTAAAAACACGATACAGCATGCCAACCCCGATTATGACAGTTCATCGTAAAATTTCGATAGCTCTGTGCTAGCATGCTTGGTCGCAGACTACAAAGTTCAGGGTTCGGATACTGTTGAGGAAAGAGTTTTTTTTTTAATTAATTATGCAAGCTTATTTCGTTTCCCAATATTATATTTAACTGCACGATTTATAAATATTCATCTAATGTTACGAATAGATCAATTTTCATCGCATATTTTTTAATTCTTTTCGGGTTACGACAGCTGAAGTAAAATTAATTTCAATAACAGCCAAAACGATCTCGTGTGTACCACGCCTAAAGCGGGTCATATCAACTTATAAATAATAAAATTGTGATTTTTACAATTTAACTTAGGCCTATACAAATAATACACCTGGAGCACTGAGCATGCACTATACGTTGAATTTGTAACTTAAAAAATTCAAATTTGCGCTTTCTTGTAATTATGTCTGTCATAGTTTAGTGTATTGTTGTGATGTACCGAAGTATATATATTTCCGTGCAGGAATTCTGCATTACCATATGATGAAGGATCGGTGAAGCGGAGAAAAATTCTTTCCGGCACAGGGACTCGAATCCGGATTTTCAGCTCTACGTGCTGACGCTTTAACCACTAAGCCACACCGGATTCCAGTTCCGATGCCGGATTGAATCCTCTCTGTTTAAGTTCCACCTCTCAGTTTCCCTTTAGTGGCCATGTACTTCGGTACATCATAATATGATTGCGTAAATAATCATTTAGTGATTTAAGACTGCGCTCATTCCGTCGGATCCCGGCCACTTAGTCACTCGTAATGAGTGCACCTCTGCACATAGTGTGTTGGGCATTGTGCCACTGTCACACATCTGTGACACTGCATGAGGGCTGGCCACTAAAGAGAAACTAAGAGATGGAACTTAAACTGAGAGGATTCATTCCGGCATCGGAACTGTAATCCGGTGTGGCTTAGTGAATAAAGCGTCAGGACGTAGAGCTGAAAACCCGGGTTCGAGTCCCGGTGTCGGAGAGAATTTTTCTCGCCCCACCCATCCTTCATCATGTAGTTTAGTGTGTTTGGATAGCTTCCCAAGCACGACTTGTACTCCTTCAGGGATGATTTATGTTTATATTTGTATGTGTTTTACTAGCAATAAATTGGTTATTAAAATATAACAATAGAGGGGTATATTCACAGAATTAATGGTTATTAAAAGACTCGGAATAAAATGTAGCCTACCTTCATGCGTTTCTGACATGTGGAGGTACTGTCCGTTACTCAGGAGAAGACGAGCGGAAAGAATGTGACCTTCTTGACTATCGCTGTTGATTATTATAAACATCGCTCAGATAAGCATCCCAGTAGCCAGGTTATTACTCGTGCAGGAAACATGAGTAACAATGCGTATGGAAATTAAAGCTAAGTTGAACAGAAGGAGACCTAATGTTTCCGCTTACTGCAGTACAAATATTGCTCGTGTTGTCTTACGTTATCTGTTCACATCCCTTCCTCCTCAGTCCGCTCTCGTCTTCTCCTGAGTCACCGACAGTAATTTCACTACTACTTGTGAATGTCCATTATTGTTCAGAATGTGTCACGAATGCTGTTATTGTTATATTAAATTTTGAATCAGTACCTAATCTTGCTTTCCTTACAGTAGAAGTAAACACCCTGTAGTATGATCATTGACGCACGAGATGGAGGCTGCAGTCGTGGAGATGGTATCGCGCGGTAGAGGTGGGTGTTGTAGGGTCACACGCGAGCGACAAGCCGATCGCATCCGATGACCCTGAGAACAAGCCAAGTTGACGCACTTCCTATTTACCCTTTTGCTGTCGACTGAGGTAACAAAAGAAATAAGCACGAACTCTCTCGAGCCAGCTTGATTTCAGATGTGTTACCACGACAGTTGTGCTCAGGCGTTAAGTAACTTTTGATCTCCTTCTGAGACACTTTGTCACAGAAGATATGTAATACCTCACGTTCTTCGAACCTCGAGGCTCTTTTTACTTCCTCACTTTACGAAATGTAAGGAGAAAGTATTGTGATTGTGAAGAATGATGTATGATATTTAAGAAAGTAAACCTTTACGTCAGTGATAAAATCCTGCACTGCGTGCATACACTCTGCAAGACGGAAACGGAGTACATATTTTTTTTTTCATGCATGAGAAACCGGTTCTCTGCCAAAGTGGTACCATAACACATGAGAATGGGTTAAAGCAGTGGACTATCTCAAGAGGTACGCCAAATACGGCCAATCAAATGCTCCTTTTCAAAACAGAGATATTAATGACTAAGTATGCCAAGTTTCATCACTACCTTTAACCACAGAGAAATAAAATGAATTGCCTACTTGCCATTCAAAACGTAGAAAATTTATTTTTGAGATAATTAAATTTAAAGTTGTCCCGCACCGTGGCGTCGCGGTCTAAGGCATCCCGCCTAGAACTCGCGTTACGGAATGCGCGCTGGTTCGAGTCCTCATGGGGGAAGAAATTTTCTCAAGAAATTTCAGCCAGTGTATGGGACCGGTGCTCACCCAGCATCGTGATGCACTTGGGGAGCTACGATAGGTAGCGAAATCCGGTTGCGAATACCAGCTATGACGGCTGGGGGGGATCATCGTGCTAACCACACGATACCTCCATTCTGGTTGGATGATCGTCCACCTCTGTTTCGGCATGTGGGCGTGAGGCCAGCAGCCGGCTGGTCGGTCTAGGCCCTTCACGGGCTGTAGCGCCACGGATTATTATTATTATTATTATTAAATTTAAAGTTTTGGTTACACATAACTCGTACATTAACACAACTTCTACCAATTAGGTATATAAAAGTATAGGCCTACTATTATTATTAAGATATTGATATAGGGCTACAATTTTTATGAAACCGTACATTTTTAGCGCAAAAATTAAAAAAAAAAAAAAGGATAAAAATTTGTCAAAATTCCACTGTTTTCAGTAGCGTAATTCCTTGAAAATAGAAGGAGGGGGCAGAGGTAATAATTTTTTCACAAAATAAATACGGTGCCCCATTTTCTACCACCGAAAGTAAAAGAATAATCACTTTCCCACAGAGGATTCAATTAAAATCCTGAGCATCGTTGAATATCACTTGTGCTACGGTTATACTGTATCTGACTCACATATAGATATAAATCACAGATTGATGAAATATTTTAGTTCTCTTTATAAGAGATGTAGACCTACTCGATGTTTGTCTATCACTGACTTCAACGAGACAAAGTCAACAGCGCCTACAGGTTAGGCAATCTTCAGAACAGTATGCACAAGTGGAAGCATTGTATGCACACTGTAGAAGCAAACGAATGATCATCTCTGCCTTACATCATTCCTGATACCGAGAAATGTGATTTTGAGCATGCGATCTGTCCGTTTACAGCAGTTTTTCCTAAATCTGTTAGCCGGTTTTTGTTCATACTAACTACGAGTCATTTTAACGGGGAATGATGCATATGATATATAGTCGTAAATCCCGACTTTGGCGGGATTGTATTTGCGGATATAAAGCAGAGGTTGTGGGGGTTTGTGAGAATCACGTTTTCTCCCTTGTATTTCACCAGCATTTTCCACCATTCTGTCTTCATTATCGTTTCCGTTTCATAAAACAGGGCACCGCTTTTGTTTGTGCGGCGCCGAATCAGGAGTTCGTGACTTGTTTCTCGCGGTTTTTTCCCCCTAAGATTGATAAATGGCAGTGATGGATTATAGGTAAAGGAACCGGCATCCCTTAGGATCCATGACGTGAACAGTCCACACCTGTGGAGTAACGGTCAGCGCGTCTGGCTGCGAAACCAGGTGGCCCGGGTTCGAATCCCGGTCGGGGCAAGTTATCTAGTTGAGGTTTTTTCCGGGGTTTTCCCTCAACCCAATACGAGCAAATGCTGGGTAACTTTCGGTGCTGGACCCCGGACTCATTTCACCGGCATTATCACCTTCATATCATTCAGACGCTAAATAACCTAGATGTTGATACAGCGTCGTAAAATAACCCATTAAAAATGACGTGAACATAACGATACATATGGAACTTTGAGGTATGGCAGACCACAATTAGAGATAGCTATAGTATTCGGACATATTGGCTGGAGAGGAATTTATGTAGTACAGCGGATGGTGAAGTTGAATTAGCTGGACAGCAGAATCGGCATTCAATACAAGGTTAGCTTAACCCAAAAGTCAAGAGCAACAAGAGGATTTTATTTTCTTTGAAATGTAACTAATATCTTCAGAATTATGTCTCCGATTGAAAACGTCTGTAGAAACATTTTTGAATTTAAATATATCTACACGAAATAGCATGTAGAACTTTATCTAACCACTACCATTGCTGAAACACTGCAAAGTAAAGGAGTATATATTCATTCAGTCATTCATTCATTCATTCATTCATTCATTCATTCATTCATTCATTCAGTGATTCATTCAGTCATTCATTCATTCATTCAGTCATTCATTCAGTCATTCATTCATTCAGTCATTCATTCAGTCATTCATTCATTCAGTCATTCATTCATTCATTCAGTCATTCATTCAGTCATTCATTCATTCATTCAGTCATTCATTCATTCAGTCATTCATTCAGTCATTCATTCATTCATTCATTCAGTCATTCATTCAGTCATTCATTCATTCATTCAGTCATTCATTCATTCATTCATTCATTCATTCCTTTCTGCCCAAGACTAAGTAATATGTAAAACGTATGATAAAATGTATCGTCTCTGTGTCATTGTTTTATTATGGAACTGTTCCTTGAGAAAAAAACTAAAAGCGGCGGAAGTCCTATTATGAATGTAAACTCCACAAAATTTTTAAGTATAAGATTTTTAGCTTGTGTTCCACTCGAAAATTGGCATTGTCTTTTCTTTCAATTTGATCAACATTATGTCGTCAGTGTTTGATTATTATAGGCCTATACATTTGCGTAGTAATTATATTCGGACATAGTGTGACCTGAGGACGTGGACAAATTATTAGCAAAATTGGATATTTTTATTATATATTTTTACAAAGTATGATTCTTCAATTTAGACTACAGTTGACATCTTTGCGTATTTCCAAATTATTAGAAAAATCGAAGATTTGTATTGCATATTTTTACAAAATTTCACTCTTCAATTTAGACTACAATTGATATTTTTGCATATTTACAAATTATTAGCAAAAGTGAAGATTTTTTGTACATTTTTACAAAATTCGACTCTTCAATTTAGACTACAGGTGACATTTTGGATATTTCCAAATTATTAGCAAAACTGAAGATTTTTATTATATATTTTTACAAAATTTGACTCTTCACTTTAGTCTGAATTTGACATTTTTGCATATTTAGAAATTATTAGCAAAATTGAAGATTTTATTATATATATTATTTTTATAAAATTTGACTCTTCAATTTAGAACAGCCTACATTTGACATTTTTGCATATTTCGATCTACTGTAATGATAGAAATATGCAAAATTGTCAACTGTAGTTTAAATTGAAAAGTCAAATAAAAATCGTCAATTTTGTTAATAATTTGTCCACGTCTGTAGTAGATACTGCTGTCCCTGATGTCATGAACATTGGTGGCCTCAGGATCTGATTTCGCACATGCTGAAGATAATATTACGTGGTTACTAATAATTGATCTCCTTCCCTCTTTCTTGTATTTATAAATAATATGTTGGAATATATCACAGCTTTTATTGTTTTCAGATATTTGATTGCTGTGTCTCGCATCTACTTATCTGCGGAAGAATAGGAATTCTGACGCCAATTTGCTGAAAACGAATTGAATTAGGAAGGTAAGAACACTATTCACGTTATCTACTTTGTGTTTCAGTAGCAAGTTGTAGTAGCTATGTGGAAGTAATATTGAGGTATCTTTCTCTGCCGGTTACGTATTTTTTTTTTACATTTTTTACCTTCTGGGTCCAAAGTGAATACATAAAATAAGAGAAAATTGAAAGTTATTTGAGGCTGGTGGAGAACAATCTGTGTGAGCTCCAAGCATGTTGATTATTTGTCTCACTCCGTTTTTTTTCATTCTTATTATACGACGCTTAAAGAGAAGGTATTTTAACATCACAAAAAGGATTTTTTGGGTACCGTGTGCAGAAATCCCTGCAATTTATTTGTATTTTTGTTCTTATTAAGTGTTTACGAATCAGTTAATCCAGTAACAATGGACAAGGCATATTATTTATATTTAAAAATCAGTCTGTATTAAAAAAAAACGAAATTGTGATGTACCTGTTTTTTCTTCTTCTTCATTATTATTTTTTTTTTGCATAAATACTGAGTGATCCAGTCGGCAATAGACCCTCACATAGAACTAAAACTGACGGTAGCGGATATGACGTGTTTCTGGCTTTTCTTTGTATTTAGGTAAATATTGAAGAAATACCGTACGTATTAAATGGCTCAATTTAAGATCTTCACTCTACGAAGAGTTTTAATGGATTACTCGTGTGTGTCAGAGGAATTGGCACGTATATTCAAAGACGGTTCGAAGTTCAGGTCCTCAGAGTTACGGTTCCATGGCATACAACTCGGTGAATACATTGCAGGTGGTAGGAAATGTTAACAGATAAAATAGTGCTGGAAAATTCCTCTTTTAAATCGCTTTTTCGCGTCTCGCAACTAACAGGTGTTCGTAAGTTCCGTAGAAGTGGTCACAAAGTTAGTTAAGTAAACCCGTATAAGATTGCTGTGGTGCATGTATTGTCACCCGGTGGTTCTGAACAGAGGGTAAGTACATCTTAAAATATCTATATTTAATACTTTTTTTAGGAATGACTTGCTATTGCTTTGCGTTACTAGAAAAAGGAAAGCTTGCGTTGCTGGCATGAATTGGCTTGCTCGCTGATAAGCACGTGGCAGTCGATTGAGAATGGATCACTCAGTAGATTAACCCCTCCCCCCCAAAAAAAGCAAAATATTTCTACAGAAAGACTGATATATTACTTCCGCAATTATGCCTTTTTAGAGAGACATGTTTTAAAGAGATGTGATTGAATTACTCTTAAAAATTAAGTTTATTAAGATATAGAGTTCTATTCGCTGCATCGGTTCTGCTATTTCATTGTCATTTGTTACAGGTCATTTTTTCGGAATATTTGAAAGTTAAATTCTTAGCTAGTTTCCTCGTTTGTATATAGTAAAATTTTGAAAGTATTTTTATGTCATTGTAGATTGCAATCTATATTTCTATTATTTGTCATTATCAGAGACCGGAAGTTTAGGCATTATGAATCATTAAAATAGGCAGGCAAAACGGCATCATAAATAGCTAAAATAGGCAGTCAGAAAGGCATTATAAATAGCTAAAATACGCAATAAAAGGCAATTACAAAAACCTTGCACTAGACCCACAACATTGCACTTTCTACAAAGGGATTTCGGCAGCAAGAAAACCTTTACATAAGTCGAATGCAAATTGAGATTTTCGACTCCATGTTGCAATTACTGTTGGAAGCAAAGAAATCTTCTCCCCAGTAGCCTTGGAAAGTGCATTTTTGTGTTTGGTTGTACTGATGTGTTGCGATATGAAATATTTAGCTAGCTACAACAACGTCGCAATGAAAACTGAAAGAAAAATAACCGTTGAAAATAACGTTAGACCCGCACTCATTGTAGCCTTGTCAAATAAACACAAGCGATAATTAAAACGCTTACTGTTATACATTTTTGCACGGCAGCACTCATTGTTGCAAAGAGAATATGAACTGACTGAAAGACAATAATATATATTCGGTGAAGTCACTTTCATTGTAGCGGTTATAGAAATAAATTAAAATATACCTGTAGGCAATTTTTAATAATAAATTAATAAATAATCAAATAAAGGCAAAAAAGCATTTATTTTGTCAATTAGGCATTTATATTAAAAAAGGCAGAAAAGGGCAACATAAAACTGTGACGTTTCAATCACAAAGGTATAATTCGTACAGATTTACTTTCAAAATGAAGATAGATTTAACGCATTTAAAAAGGCATTCTGCCATGTTCCGCTCTGGTCATTATGCATATGAAATGTTAATTTTGGCGTTTTTAATCGTATTTGAATGAATTAAATATCCGAATTTTTAGTAGAGATTATTTGGACGAGACATATTTTGTATTTAGAATTGAAATTATGTAATATTTATTTAAAACGAAAGCAGTATGGTGCATTTTTATTCACAATGAAAAACAAAGGTGAAAAGTAGAGAAAAGCAACTATGGAAGATTAACGAGATTTATGAAGAAATTGTTACGGATTGGAATGTCCGACTTCTGTAATCTAGACGGGTTGTTTTCTGCAGATTCTTTATCCAAATTTTTAGGTAACTTCAAAAGATATATCCGTAATCTCTCCAATTCATGTCGCAAAAGGTGCACGAAGGACCTGTGAATGTCATTTGACTCAAAGAGGATGGCGATCATCCTTATTGCGTTCGGATCACACGCCAAGTACCCCCGTAGCGATGTGGGCGGATGTTTGAGAAGGAAAATATGGATATGCCTCCGTAGCTTTTGAAGCTTCAATATGAATTCTCTGAGCATTGATCTTTTTCACGGAACGTTGCGCAAGTAGAGAGGTGTTGCTATCGAGATTGCAACTTTTCTCGACGCCAGAGAGGAGTCTACAAAAGGCAGGATAATTACGTAGAAGTGCTGACAAATTACATACGCGCACTTGTATGTATGTATGTATGTATGTATGTATGTATGTACAGTATGTACTGTATGTATGTATGTACAGTATGTACTGTATGTATGTATGTACTGTATGTACAGTATGTACTGTATGTATGTATGTATGTACAGTATGTATGTATGTACAGTATGTACTGTATGTATGTATGTATGTATGTATGTATGTATGTACAGTATGTACTGTATGTATGTATGTACAGTATGTACTGTATGTATGTACAGTATGTACAGTATATATGTACTGTATGTATGTATGTACAGTATGTACTGTATGTATGTACAGTATGTACAGTATATATGTACTGTATGTATGTATGATTGTACAGTATGTACTGTATGTATGTACAGTATGTACTGTATGTATGTACAGTATGTACTGTATGTATGTATGTATGTATGTACTGTATGTATGTATGTATGTACTGTATGTATGTATGTATGTACAGTATGTACTGTATGTATGTATGTATGTACTGTATGTATGTATGTACAGTATGTACTGTATGTATGTACAGTATGTACTGTATGTATGTACAGTATGTACTGTATGTATGTATGCACAGTATGTACTGTATGTATGTATGTATGTATGTATGTACTGTATGTATGTACAGTATGTACTGTATGTATGTATGTACAGTATGTACTGTATGTATGTATGTACAGTATGTATGTATGTATGTACAGTATGTACAGTATTTATGTATGTATGTATGTACAGTATGTACTGTATGTATGTATGTACAGTATGTATGTATGTACAGTATGTACAGCATGTACTGTATGTATGTATGTACAGTATGTACAGCATGTACTGTATGTATGTATGTACAGTATGTACTGTATGTATGTATGTATGTATGCGAAGCGAGCGGACGGAAGTGCTTTTGTATGTAGAGAATTTAGTTATGTGCGTATAAACCCCAAAGAGACAGACATCAGATAAATTAAAAACTATGTCATTCGCTTTTAACGTTTAACTACGCCTCTCTTCTCACTAGGTATGGGGAAGGGGTAACCTAGAGAATTGACCGCTACGGAAAAATGTAATCCGCTCTTGCGGTCGAGAACGGAAAGACATGAAGTACAAGGCGAAGACAAGAATGACCAGGGGAATGGAAGAGAAACAAGGGGAAGACAAAGAAAACAACAAGAGAAAATCAAGGAGAACAGAATGAAATTAAGGAGGAAAAGAGAAGTATAATAAGGATCAAGAGAAATAGAATAAGATGAAGAGGACGATAAGACGTGCAATAGGAATACAAGGAAAAGAAGGGGATGACGTGAAGAACAAGTGAAATACAAGGAGAACAAGCAGAAGACATTGAGAAGAAGGGGAATAGAAAGAGAACAAAAGGGATACAAGAAGAACGAGCAGAAAACGTGGAAAACAAGAGAAATAAAAAGAGTGAAAATAGTAAGGGTAGTACAAGGGGAATAAGGGAAATATAAGGAGAAAAAGAGACTAAACTGAAGACAAGGGGAAAAGTGTAAGACAAGCAGAACAAGGAGGGATACAAGACAAGGAGAACAAGGGAAATACGTAGAGAACTATGGAAATACAATGATCAGAAGGGAAATACAAGGATAACATGGGGATTACGTGGATCACATAGTGAATACAAGGACAACATTCAAAGACAATGACAGCAGAAGAAGGGGAACACAAGAACAACAAAAAGAATAGGCTACGAGGAGAAAAGCTATGCAGCTGTCGACAGGTGATAACATCCATACATAGCTCTACGTTAAGATTCTTAGCAGGATAAAGCTATGTACCTGTCGATTTTTTTTTACGCGGCAAATATCGCAGCGGTAACGTACGTCCATAAAAATAGCCAGATGCTGCAGATCCTCGAATGAGAGAGGGAAGCCTCTTAGATTTTCTTCGATTGGCATTATGGCCATGCCTCGAATGTTAGGAAATCTTGACACAAGACGACTAGCCTCTCGCATATAGCCCAATGAGCGTAATCGTCTGGCACCTGTTCACGGTCATGATGGTCCTACTGAGATGCTATAGTCTGGCTGGTTGTTTCCATCTTGCATCATTAAATCTCGTATACCATACCCTGAAATCATCATCTTCACTTCACGGATTAGGTAACATACCGTTAGCCTTATACCTCTATCATGGACGGCCAAAATCTCTTCTTCCTGTTGTTCTGTAAGAAAATGCCTGTTTTTTTTATAGTTGTTCCGTTTTTCCATTGTTGACAGAGGGTTCTGTAATCTTGTATCTTTTCTTCTATGGAAAGTATAGGCCTACCTAGTTTTGTTCTTATTTGGTCATTCCTAAACGTGTCCATTCTTGTGCATCCCGAAACTTTGATGTTTATTAATGACATGAAGAGAGGAGTAGGATGAAATTGAGATTGATGTTGAAATGAACATTTTAATTCTGAGGGAAACCGGACAACTCTGGTAAAAACCCTCATTCTATATTTTTTTCCGCATCAAGTATCAGTACCAGATAGCGCCGGGAATGAAACCTGATTTCGCGTAATTATAAGCCCATGCTGAAACACTGCGCTCTTACCCGTTGCTTTCTGTACTGCTGATGGTAATGACTGTGATCGGGAAAATTGAATTTTTCTCTGGTTCAAATCTCAGTGAGTTCTAGTGGATTTTGTTGTGAAAGAAGACCTTGTAGTTTTAAGCAATACTCCTGTTTCTCCTACGATTGTTGAACAAATTTTCCATATTTACATTATCTTCTTTCTCTGAGGAAGTGCCCTGTCTCATCTTCATACATAGAAGTTTCAGCTGAAAAACAGACTTAGCTTGGGGGAGAAGTAGTAAGTACGAGTAATATTAAAGAAAGCAGAAGTGCCTCGAGAAAATATGACTCAATATTATGTTTATGGGGTTTACGTAAAAAATTCCACCTCTCTTCGTCGTATCATAAAATCAGGTTCCCGGCGTCGAATGTCGACACTGTAAGCGTTTGACTGCAGTACTTCTACTTGTAGTAGCATAGTGAAAGGTCGCGCTTACTATCCATCGAGACTCTTTGAGCTGTAGAGAAATATGAGTCCCGTGTCTTCAATTTTTGATACTCAGAGAGGATGTTGTAGTCTGTACCATGCTTCTGTCGTTTTTGGCACCGTCCTACCTTTGGAAATATTTTAAAACGCTTATTTGTTTCACTTCCTGGGTGAGTTTCATTTCATTTTTAACGTGGGACGGTTATGTTCGCATTTATTCAGGGAAAATGTCCGTTATAATTTCTCTAATACTTTACGCGCATCTTGTTAGCGAGAGCGCGCCGATGCTACCTGCAACATACCAATTCTCCTTAGCGGCAGCGGACCAATGCAACCTGCAACATATCCTTGTTGGAAAAATAGATAATGTTTGAATGCCATCGTATATGTATTACATCGTCACTGGCTAACAGTTACCATTCGGTTTCTCTTTTATTGCTACTCACGCAGAGGAAGTTTGCTTTGTTGAGCCGCACCAATCGGCATGTCATTGTCGCCAATCAGACTCGATTATTCTTCAGTGGCTGCTGTTAGTCGAGTTTGTTGATTCCGAAATAAGATTAGATCGATCGTTAATTCCTATGTAAATTGCGGAGCGAACTGATGAGAGTTGCACATAAATTGCGAAGTAGTGGAAAGATGGGGTACACGTAAATTGCGGAGTAGGGGAAATGAATTGTCAAAATAGCGGGGAGGCACTGAAGGTAGGTTAACAAATCCCTTCGCACTTTCCTAGATTTAGGTGTGGTATACTTGCTTTATTATTATTTACTCCCCGTGCTGTTGACTAGGCGGTTGTATACGGAATGAAAAAAGCTAACACCAACTAGGAATGAACTGTTCAAACTCTTATAAAGAACTGGTGAGTGAACGTCGCTGCGCTCTTCATTTGTTTGCCCTCAGTCCTTTTCTCCTCGAAACTTTAGCTGGTATATTCATTCCGGAATTTACATGTACCTTTCGCTAGCGCATGAAGAGGTCAAAGATAAGAAACTTGTTTTTATCCGGAATTTGCATAAGCTCCTATTAGTCCACGTGGAGTCATATTCATGTTGACAGATTGTCTCTTAACTACATATATAATTGACCAGTTATCTTCACGAGCTCGTAGGTGCTATGTAACGCTCTGTATGTAGCCTATATTTAGAGGAAACATATAATTCTGTTCTTTAACAGTGTATACTTAGAGGCACATACAGTTCCAGTGTTTAATAATGAAGGAGAAAGACGTGACAACAGCGCAGAACTAGAAACTACCATCCCCCTAATCTGGTGTTAATTATCGAAAGAAACCCCGCTTCCCTTTTATATGCTAAAGTTTACCTTTAGAAAACTAGAATAGTACTAGTGGTTTGAGCAGCAAATTCTGTATGTATTTTCTTGCACAGGTTACAGTATTAATTAAAAGTTCAAATTCTTTGTTTAGGCCTAATGTTTATACCGGTACTTAGATGATTCTGAACAAGCTGTAACATACGACTATTTGGAATCACACAATCACCAACCACTTAAACATTCTGCGTAATTATAGGGGTTCTACGTTTTCCCTGCCATCTTTTGAATTGCAGTTTGTATTCATAACATTTCCCTAAATTAAATATTGACGCTGTCTGCTTAAGTGTGTAAGGTAACACGCAATGTAAGGGCAGACTTTGTCCAGCGTCTCAACTTGCTATTAAACATGACGTTACTATGACAACGGACACTACTTGCACTTCTCGCCGCCGGCACTAGGACCTTTCGGGGGCGGAATATGGAGGAGTCCATTTACTATGGATACGGAGTGTGAATTCAAGTATTTATATTTTGGAAGCGAGTACTTGTCCACTCAATGAATATAAATTAGTGTTAATTCAGTTATGTAATATTCATTTTATATTTTGATTGTTTTGAAACTTAAAAATTCCAATATTTTTATTTTATTTTCCAAATTCTTCCCTCCACCATGACTAAGCTCCACGAATCGCCACCAGTCCCCCCCCCCACTCGGAGAGATTCGGTACTCAATGGTAGAAAAAACTTCTTGGACGTATAGTTGGGATTCCCCCCCCCCCCAAGGTTTTCTCTAAATTTAAGGCGAATGTCAGGTAATCACATGGGGAATTCTCGGTCTTATCTTGTCAGATATCTCGGAATCAGGAATTCTATCAACGCTAAATGATTTAGCCTAGTATTTGATACAGCGTCGTTAAATAACCGACTAAAAGTAGAAAGCTCAGAAAGCCGCATAGCTGTTTGTTATGAGGAGTTCACTTGAACCCCGGCGTTTCTGATCAGTAATCTACCTCTCTATGGACATTATTACTTAGGCTCCTACGTAACATAATGTATATGTCAGAATGTCTATTTCTTCAAATTGCCATGTTGAGAAAGAATATGATCAGCTGCTGCATTTTGACGAAGACACTTCTCTTATTGCATATCTGTTTCTATAAGATCTTTTAAGAAAAGTATTGGAATAATTTTCAAGACATTTTATAGGAATGTCACTTTGTTATTTCATACACACTCGTATTATAAAAGTCTTCTTCTAAGTTAGGGTCCACACCTGTGGACTAACGGTCAGCGCGTCTGGCCGCGAAACCAGGTGACCCGGGTTCGAATCCCGGTCGGGGCAAGTTACTTGGTTAAGGTTTTTTCCGGAGTTTTCCCGTAACCCAATATGAAGCAAATTGCTGGGTAACTATCGGTGCTGGACCCCGGACTCATTTCACCGGCATTATCACCTTCATATCATTCAGACGCTAAATAACCTGAGATATTGATACAGCGTCGCAAAATAACCCAATAAAATAAATCTATGTTAGAAGCATGAACTGATCCGCCATTAACTGTTGGATTCACCATCAACTTCGATTTGACGTCATAGTGCGAGAGTTCTTAAGTCTGATGCATATTTAATATCACCTATTTTGGCGGTGATGCAGACGTACGCGAAAGTCGGAAATTTTGACAGAAAAATGTTTTATGCATGCGTGAACCCGAAAAGTTGGTATCGGAATCCAATGTGTCTGTCAGTTTTGATGCCCGAGCAAGGTTTCCGATTTCACCTACTGTAGGTATATTTATCGTCTCGTATACTGCCCATCTCAAGAAGATCACTATTGTGGACTGAATCCCGCAAATGACCAAGGTATACAGTAAATTATATTAATAATAATCACCATGTAGTCCTGTATAGTACATAATAGATACATAGGTAACATAAAGGAAAGAGAAATGAATGGAAACGAAGTTACATTTCACGAGTTAGAAATTCTTCTAGCTAAACCGCATCTTTAAGTATAACTCATTATTATTATTATTATTATTATTATTATTATTATTATTATTATTATTATTATTTTCATGGAATATGTAACTCCAGACTACTTGGTACGTTCAATATACAAGAATTCAGGGAGTAAAACTATTTCTACTGTTTCAGGATACTTTGTGATGAAAAGGTAATTCTTTTAAAACTTATTACATTATTATTATTATTATTATTATTATTATTATCATTATTATTATTATTATTATTATTAATATTATTGGCTGCCGGGTAGCTCAGTTGGTAGAGCAGCTGGCTACGGACTGGAAGATCCGGGGTTCGATCCCAAGTGGTGACGGGATTTTTCTCGTTGCTAAACTTCCAGAACGGCTCCGAGGTTCACTCAGCCTCCTATAAAATTGAGTACCGAGTCTTTCCCGGGGGTAAAAGGCGATCAGACCGTGGTGCCGACCACACCACCTCATTCTAGTGCCGAGGTCATGGAAAAGCATGGGGCTCTACCTCCATGCCCCCTAAGTGCCTTCATGGCGTGTGACGGGGATACCTTTACCTTTTTACTTATTATTATTATTATTATTATTATTATTATTATTATTATTATTATTATTATTATTGCCATAATTAAATTTTGCAAAATACTGACAATTCCTATCTTAACTTACTGATCGGAAACATGAACATTAACAGCAAGAGACATTACAAGACTCGAAGCAACAGAAATTAGATTTATTTATTTACTTGGTTATTTAACGACGCTGTATCAACTACGAGGTTATTTAGCGTCGATGGAATTGGCGATGTAAAATATTTTGGCGAGATGAGGCCGAGGATTCGCCATAGATTTCCTGAAAGTGCCTTACGATTGGAGAAACCTCGGAAAAACCCAACCAAGTAATCAGCCCAAGCGGGAATCGAACCCGCTCCCGAGCGCAACTCCGGATCGGCAGGCAAGCGCCTTAGCCGACAGAGCTATGCCGGTGGCCAATTATATTTATCACACCAATAACAGGCTATAGGTCATTCGTTATCTTGTGAAACCAAATGCACTCGTGCGCCGTAGCTCATAGTAAGAACCTTATGGTGGGGGTAAGCGAGCTAGCTATACTGTTTTCGCTGTAAGAAAAATCCTAATGTAAACATAAACACGTTGCTGTCATACCCGTGATTGGCTCCTAGTCGAAACACTCACACGACGCAGGAAAATATAGTTCGTATTTGGAAACCATAATCTTGTATTATTTGAAAATAAAAAATTGAATTCTAGTTGTTAAATACGATGAAATATATAACTTCACTCATATGTAAAATGCTATGTAAAAGAAAAACTATTTTTATATATTATTATGTACAATGAACGCGGATGAATACCAAAAGTAACACCGCGGTAGTCTGTTCTTGTAACAAGCTGGCGTCACTTGAGCTCGTAGTTGTCATAGTATGGCTTCTGCATACTCGGTGTGTGTGATTATTAATCATAAGAGTGGAAACCCTCTCAAAAGCGGAAAAACAAATAGTCTTAAAGGTATATAATAAGTTATGTGATAATTTAATTGCAGTAATTATAAAGTAAATGTTTCCTAAGCAAACGAATGCATAGTAGTGAGGTTAGGCCTCCTGGATGAGTAACGGGAAATGTTTAACAGTAGGCGGGAACACTTACTGAGAATCTATGGCGCCAAACAGCGGCCAATGAAGCCTCACTTCAGTCACGTGCTATTGTTTACATTAGGATTTTTCTTACAGCGAAAAGATTATAGTTTACATGTCGAAGCTTAGCGAGAGAGGGATGCTTCTCAGTCCACTTTTTCCTTCCCCTCACGCACAGATAGGTTTCACGAGATACCGAATGGCCTGTACACACTAATGGATATCCGAAATGAATTGCTACTTTCAAGCACAAACTCCACAATAGAAACAGATGTAAGGATCACGTTGCAAGAATGGAACCTCGGAGACTGGCACACAATTTATGTGTACCAACAGGAAAAAGGACAATTGGACGTCCAAGAAAATGTCCGGCAGATCTCTTCGAAGCCGGAACAGGCCATGACGCCTAATCCGTGAAGTAAATAAGTAAATGATGATGATGATGATGATGATTATTATTATTATTATTATTATTATTATTGCTACCTAGTCTCCATGGCTGTCTCGCAAATAAGACGTTAGCCCCATTGAATATTGTTGTTAGGAACTTCCTCTCAGTTTGACAGATAAGAATTCAGACACACTCACACACACACACACGCACACGCACATATCGTCATTGTGACATATTTATCGATTTTCAGACTTTTGCTCTATTAAATAACTTAAATAGTGATACAGCAAATAATAAAATCTCCCATATGTAATTATATATCTTTCTTTCGAAAATGTAAGAATTCACAGTCTTCTATGTACGGCTGCCATAAGATGAATTAACGTGTTTTTTCCTCCTACTGAAAAATTGTATCTTTTGCACATAGGAGTTACTGCAGGACCAAATTACTAGCTGTGTGGTTATTATTTCACCGTAAATTTCATTAGGTTATTGTCCAACAGAAATGTACTTAACACTCTTGTTTTCATTTCATTTTAGCGTTTTGAAATGATAAAATTAAAAGTAGTTTATGTGTTTGAGATATCAAGATACTTGGGTTATATGCGGAGATTTAAGAAGAAGGCGAAAAATAGGAAATATTGGAGAATGCTGGATTTGCAGTGAAAGACCTATCCTTGGGCGGAACACTATGAATGAATTAAATATGTGTTTAAGAGCTGTGTTATCTTTTTCAGTGACTATGGGACGAACATATACCGAACGAATGAAACGTTACGCCCAGTTTTGAATGCAAAAAGTGTTATTTATTTGCTTTAACACCTTTGTTATCTGAAACGAGCTCTAACCATAACCATAACCATGATATAGTAATCAACATCACAAAATAAGAACAATAATTTTGATTATACAAATCTTTGCATATTAGATTTTACGCTATTTCTCTTTAAATATCATAGAGAAAGTATATAATATTTATTTGTACTCCTCTTCGATCGTTGAATACAGTGATATTTTGCGCCTGCAGGCCTATGTTTCGATTACACGCATAACACTGTAGTCGGAGAAGTTGCCGTCCTAGACTGGCGATCAACAATGTACAGTTTCCATTTTTTTTTAAATTATTATATGACGCATTTCTTTACGCATTTTTAAACAAGTTCACACGGACAGGAGGTATTTACGAAATCTGGTATTTTGTGGTAATTGGTTTTGTAGTGGCATTTTAACCGTATGGAGAAATGAATGATTGACTTTGACTAGCTCCATTCTTGTGTTCTAGGAAAAATAACAGCATAGTTGAATCGTTTATGGAGAATAGTTTTGGCATTTTGGGCATCAAGTAATTTATAGAATTAAAGAAATGCATAAGAATATGTAAGTTGATATCCTGTGGTTTTCCGAGTTGTCTTTTCCTGTTTACTGTTTCGGAAAGTCCTGCTTTTCGATTGTTCATTTTATCAAAATGCTCGTTCCAATCCTTTCCATTCTTTCTCTGGCCAATTATATAGTCTGTTATGAATTATAGAGTTGTCTGATGTGTTCATTCATACCTTATTCTCTTATTCATCTTTGGTTATTATTGAAAAGTATTACATAATGTGATTATTCCAATGTTTTTTTCTATACAATACCAAGAACCCTTGACAATAAAGTAAACACAAATGGAATAAAAAAAAAGTATAGTAGTGCGAGCTTTCTTATATTCTCTGTAGTTTTGACCATAGAAGGAAATGAGATATTCCAATGACTGAAATGTCATAAATAAAATTCATGAGCAAGTTACAATGATGTAAACAGAGACATAAGTACAACAAAAAGGACTTCCGGATGGAGGGGACTTTTACGTGAACACATGGAAAAGTCAATAGAATTGAAGGGTTGATAGGAAAAACAACCCATGTCAGTTTTAGTCCAAAATGAGTTATGGGTACTGATGGAAAGCTAAAAGCATGTGACGTCTGTGTATGCTTATGGATTCTGAAAAAACAGCCTCTGTCAAAGATTATAGCCTTGGAAAATATAGGCGGTTCTGAAAAAACAACGTATGTCAATCTATTCTGCTAAAGCACACAAAGTTCCAGCGAAAAATTGATGTAATTTTACTGCTATTTAATGGATCATTTAGGAATGTTCTAAAATGTGAGACATAACCTCTGTGTGCATAATTCTTCAGTAACCATTACATTTATATATTTTTAAAATTCATTGTTAACTCATTGTTCTGGTTATGCTCATTAATGGCGTTACTTGTCAACAATAAAACGTTGAAATGTGTATTCATGTTTCTGCCCAGAGATAGTTTTGATGGATTTTATTTGAAGATTGGTTAATTTGCCACACTTGCACACATATTTCCAGACTCTAGAAACCCTGGAAATTTTCTCTTCAAGAAAAATTCCCCGAGAGCCAAGCACGGGAATCAAACCTGGGACCTCCAGATTTGAAAGCCAGCATGCTGTCCACCAGACCACGAAGTCAGTCAATATTATTAAATACTGTGTTTAAAAAATCTTAAATTTTCATATCGTGCACATATCTGAAAAAAAAAAAATTACGTTACAACCTGATACAGGTAATTTGTGTAGACTTTCAGAACTGAAGTGCGTTGTAAGTAGACTGTTGTTATATTTATGTAAGAATTTCAAGTATTTTACATGCATTTTAATTAGACTGAGTTTCGGTAATGACATTTAAAAATTACTTATGGATTGTAGCCATTCACAGGAACACTATTACAATAATATATTAAAAGAATTACCTTATTAATAACTACCAGTAAAGAAATAAAGCTTCTAACATAATTTGTTTGTTTGTTGAAATTTAGAAATATGTCTTCACATACTATGTAACAGTGAGTAAAGAAAAACCTGTGCACCTGAAAGTTATGACTCACTCTTTACAACATTCCTGAATAATCCATTATAACGCTGTAAAAATTGTTACATAAAATTATGCGCTTGATACGTAGAACCAAGGACCCGGGTTCGATCCCCGGCGCCGGAGCGCCAATATTTCAGATAAATTCTGTAGGACAAATTAATATATATCTATAATATTCTCTTAGCTAGCAGTGCATAATAACTGCGGATTTCCGGCCAACAATTCACTCAGCTGAGTGCGCTCCTAGTACTGGGTGTTCAGTTCAAAATGTGTCATGGCTCGCTGTATGCCGTCATGTGGCTAGCCGATGAGCCTAGAGAATTCAATCTTCCTACACTTCCGCAGAGGTGTATAACCTATGAGGTAGAAGTACGGCGTTCATTCTGAAGAGTACGTACCGATACGTAGGTTACGCCTGTAGTGGCAGGAATGTGAACTGTTTGGAAATACGTACTGTAGGTATATGGGGAGAGGGTTAAGACGATTACTTACGTATTTGTTGACATTAACATCGACGGTCAACATGGACACGGAGCATTTGATTTGTGTTGTGGAATGTTACCGTACGCAACCCATGATAACAAATACCCTGCGTACGACTTGCCGGCGCAAAACGCAGTTCGAAAGAGGTTATGGTAGCACACAGACCGTACAGACCGCCATCTGTTGCTACGACGTTCAAGTTATACCGTACACGTTCTCAAGTTCAGATTGAAGAACGCCTTAAATAATAGGCAACTTCTCTAACATATAAGCTGAAACTCGCTTCAAATCGGTGACCCAACAACAGTGACGTTATGAAATGAACTTTGAAATGAACACCCAGTATAATGGCATAGCCTATACACGTCAACATATACCGGTATATGTCTAACTTGGAGTAGGCCACAAAGGGAAACATCGAAGGATGAGAATTCGACCCGGTGCTGTGGATTGAATTCGGCGTAGCTCAGTGGTCAGAGCGCTTGGTACGTAGAACCAATGATCCGGGTTCGATCCCCGGCGCCGGAGCGAATTTTCTCCTAAAATATTAAGTGTCAATATTACAGATAAATTCTGTAGGACAAATTGATATATATCTATAATATTTTGATATTTCGTTGAACATTTCTTTGCTAAAATCCTACATTTTTAAACCTAATGTATGGAATTGAGTAACTTATTCCAGCGTTTTCATCGTTAATAAACTTGATCTCATTTAAAAGAGATTTAAAACATAATTATATAAGTGATCCGTAGCACTCGTGATAATACCTGTGTGCTGTCACATTCTCTTCATAGACGCTGAAAGCACACTAAATCAAAAACTGTTCTTCTCAAAGAGCAATAAAATCATTCATCTCCATTTGGTGGGGTTCCTTCATACCCAGTGTGCTGCAGGATGCTCGTCCCCTTGCCGGCGCCTCTTGTGCAGGGCGGTCAGCAGACGCTTTGACGTCCCGCCCCGCAGGTTGACGCAGCTGCGTGCGTCTGACGTGCAGTGTCATGAGTGATCCACAGCGCTTCCGGGCATGAACGAGCACGTCACCGTCATCTCGTCTCCACTCCCATTTCCTACCAGTTTTTAGTATTCTGTAATGCACATTACTGTCACTATTCGTAATAACGACGATCAGTGTCGTGTAGGATACTAAAAAGATTGTAATTTGCTGCTTTAAAGCTAGAATTGCGAATGGCATAACTATAAAATTGCCTGTGAAATTGTTTTTGGTACCCAGGCTATGACAAAAAAGGAAATTTCGTAAAGGCTGGTTCATAATAAACCGGGAACGGAAACGAGAACGAGAACGGAAGTATTGTTAAATACATGTGTTTGAACATTATTTCCGTTCTCGTTGTTTCCATTCCCGATTTATTGTGAACCAGCCTTAATTGGTAATATGAATGCATTTTGTTTTCCTTCGAAATGTCTTTTTTTTAGTAAAAATATATTTTTATATAGGGAAACTCGGTTAACTCCGCAGTACGGGTAATTCCGCAGTAGTGCTTATATGATTTTACTGCGGCTTTACACTAGCGTGAACGTACGTTTTAAGAGGCTGTCAACAGGAGGCATGTTCTCTGCAGTGCTATAGAAAAAAATCAAGGATATTGGTCGACACCTCTGTCGGTAATGCAGTGAAACATCGAAAGTTAGCTATTTTTCGTCGTGTTTTGCTACACAGCTGTGAAGAAAGTGAGTATTGTTACATATACAGAGGTGTGAAAATTATTAGAATCTTAATTTTAAAGGTTTTTTAATAGTTCCTTAACAAATATTCATTGAATTGATGAATATTGGTATATAATATTACTATACTGATGTAGGATATATTTACTATTAACAATGCCGAAAAGCATTGTTGTACATTGGTATTTTTCTTATTTTACAATTGTTATAGGAATTCAGAAATTATTATATTATGTTGGCGGAATTGGAAACATAAAAAATTAATTAAGAAATGCTTTAAACAAATTGTTCTTTGCGTTTACATTGTTGTGAAGGTTCAAATGAACGTATACATCTGTTTTGTGCATATAATTTTTTATGTTTCCAATTCCACCAACATAATATAATAATTTCTGAATTCCCTTAACAATTGTAAAATAAGAAAAATACCAATGTACAACAATGCTTTCCGGCATTGTTATAGTAAATATATCCTACATCAGTATAGTAATATATACCAATATTCATCAATTCAATTAATATTTGTGAAGGAACTATTAAAAAACCTTTGAAATTAAGATTATTCTAATAATTTTCACACCTCTGTAAATTGTTCCTTTTATGTTACTTTCATAATGTATATTTCATAATTATTTACGCCAGCGGAATTAGCCAAGTCCTATTGCGGAATTACCCGAGTTCTTTTTCAACTGTAATGTATGTACAACTAAATATTTGCATTTTAATATGTCTCTTTATCTCATTTCGTAATGAAAGATTTCGTCCATGTCGACATACCTTGATAATATTTTTTAATAAACATTTTGATAAAAAATATGATAGATTTACTTCTTAATATTGCGGAATTAGCCGAGTCTCCCCTATAACTTGCAATGCGAAAATTAAGAAATTTCATCCTTGACAAAATAGAAAAGCAAATGTAATCCGTTGAGAATAAAACATGTAGGTCTACATCACGTGACTCGAAAACGCCGTATCATTAACGTGATTTCTTAACAATACAACTCCAGTTTGGTGACTAGTGGTTAACGACGTTGGCTCCTAACCAGAAATTGCCTTTTTTCATTAGGCCTATCTGCATCTTCTGGTTGACCTCTGCTTTGCTCATCTCTAATAGTAGTATCAAGAATGTATCCTTTGGAAGAATATTTCTTTAAATTTCGTTGTTCACCTATTTCCGTTACTTCATATGTAGGGCATTTTGGGAGCTCTCAACATTTGGGAAATCTCGACACGTTAGAGAGCACTGTTTCTAGTAAAAAAAGTCGAACTATCTTAGACCTGTGTTGACTGTGTTTTTAATAACGTGAAACATACTTCGGTATCACTTTGCATATCTTGTGTAAGAGCAAACAAAACATGCATTTGCATATAAATCCCGTGTCTGCTTACAGGATTTTTAATAGATGAAATTAATACACCAACTGTTACATTAAAAACTATTGCACACCAATGATGGTGAAGTTTTGAATGTTCAGATTTTCCAGAAGTAGAATTTGACTCATATGTAATTCCACAAAATGAAATAGACTAAATCCCCATAATGACGAAAGGGCCTTCTCTGAAATTGCTAAGTGTTCTAAATTTTATCAGACCTTGGGAAAGACTACTATTGCTATCATAGCATTGGGTCAGATGTATCCTAACATTTAATTATAAAACCGTGGCTTGAAACTTAAAAATTCTTATTGCGGTACTAATAAAATCTTTAATAGTTGTATGGTAACTGAAAATGCAAACAGTAACAAATGAAAATCTCAATTTTTTGACGAACACGTGAGTTTTTTTCTACTTCAGATATGATACTATTTATAAGTTATAACGCTTTAAAGTTCGAAGTGACCGTTGAATGACCTTATTATATGCTTAAGTCCACACCTGTGGAGTAACGGTTAGCGAGTCTGGCCGGAAAACCAGGTGGCCCTGGTTCGATTCCCGGTCGGGGCAAGTTACCTGGTTGAGGGTTTTTTTTCCGGGGTTTTCCCTCAACCCAATATGAGCAACTGCTGGGTAACTTTCGGTGCTGGACCTCGGAACTCATTTCACCGGCATTATCACCTTCATCTCATTCAGACGCTAAGTAACCTGAGATGTTGATAAGGCGTCGTAAAATAACCAACTAAAAAATATATGTTTTATAAGTGAGTAAAAATGTTGCTGGTTATGTTTCATCTGTCCGCAGACTCGTAGCAGGCTTATAAATCTACCTTTAATGTTTCATTCCTACACAATCCGACATCTTGTAGCAGCAGACGTGTTAATAGTTCATTGCTCTACAAAAGAGCGATTCCTCGTCATTGCATTATTCCCAGTTGTAGTGGCATGTCGACCTTTTCATTGCGGCAGCAACTCTTTATGTGCTGCTGTTGCTGGGAATTGTGCAGAGCTCTCGATGTCGACTTCCGAGCAGAGTTCTGTTTGTTCCTGACGTCAATCATAGACGTGAACGAAACATCGATGTGTGGAGCCGGTATTAAACTGCAAGCAGGTGACCTGTCACTGTAATTTTCGATGCATTCACGGGCTTCGCAGTATTCCTTGCCTTATTTGCTGAAGTGACACTCAAGTCGTGACTTTTTAATTGTTAAAAGACATGATTGGGAATGTTCCGGATTTTTGTCACCATCATTATCCATGATGTTGAGGCCATTTACGATCTGTTCTAGCTTTTTATTGTAGTCGTTGACTCCATTTTCCATTGGTCAGCGTATATCTCTTAGTTATATAAAAAATACTTAAACCAATAATTTATGTTAGGAAGTGAATTATGGACGTTGTCGCAGGGGGATAAATTTATCCAGAATGCATGGGAGAGGAAGATCTTTTTCGCGGTTTGGGCTGTTTAATCCGTTCCGACTTCATATTATTTTGACCATCTTCTTTGGCTTACCCAGGTTTCTTCTGCCTTTAGGTTGGTATTTTAAAGCTAAATGGTTTTAATATTTTTAACGTTATTAAGTTTACTACCTGTAATATTACATTTTATGAATGGAGATGGCTTGTACATCATTAATTCAAATAGTACTCACCACCAATAGCTACGTATGTGACATTGAGATATTGTATAACTCTGCCTGAGGATGCCTGAATAGGCGAAAACGTTCGCAATTTTGTAATTCATGTATATAAACTTAATGACTATAAAATAAGTCATTATTTTACATTGATTTGTCATTGACTGAGTAATAAAATATTATATTGTATTCATTTATTTTAAAGCTGGTTTAGGGGTTCTGATTTGCGTCATCCTGTTTATTTTGTCGCTAGTTTTTCCTGTTTTTGTCTCTTATTTCATTCAGTGTTTCTATGTCGGAATTGAACGGGTTACATCAGCTGCTTGTTTATGCGAATGACGTGAATACGTTAGGAGAAAATCCACAAACTATTAGAGAAAACACGGGAATTTTACTTGAAGCATGTAAAGAGATAGGTTTGGAAGTAAATCCCTAAAAGACGAAGTATATGATTGTCTCGTAACCAGAACATAGTACGAAATGGGAATATAAAAATGGGAAATTTATCGTTTGAAAAGGGGGAAAAATTCAAATATCTTGGAGCAACAGTAACAAAATGATACTCGGGAGGAAATTAAACACAGAATAAATAAGGGAAATGCCTGACGAGACGCGAGATAGACAGGAGTGTAATGCAATATGTGAAAAAGGAGGGAAAGACAGTGGATTTTCCTACGATATTCTAGACGGAGCCAGGACTACATTTCGAGGGAAGGTGTTACGTGATCAGTCCGGCGAATATTTCAGACGAAACGGACACACACATTATGAACACGTTGCATTGTCTGTGCCGAAGTAACGCTTAGGTCAGTAAACAGAATATCACAGTAATCGAAGTGGGACAGTTGAGTTTAGTTGAGGAGAATGGTCCAGGAATAGAGTAAGCACGCGTGGGAAATGCAGTCCATTGCTTGACCTTGATCCGCCAGTTCGAAATGCGCTGAGTATAGTAACTTTCGTTTCATGAACGTTGGCAGCTTCTTCAAAGGGAAGCGATTAGAAAGTAACAGCCATTTATAGTTGGGTAAAGTTCCCTAATTCAGTGATACCCCTAATCCCGTGATACTTTTTTTAAATTGAATATCAGTAAAGCTTTGCCGTTCGACCATAGCGCCATACATCTTTCTCGAAAGAGTGCATCTTTCGCCTACTTTTGAGACATCGGTGAACTTCCTAGCAAGATACCCAATACCGTGACATTATCTGAAAGAAACGTATGACGGAATTAGGAGTACCACGGAATTAGTTAACTTTACCCTAGGCTATTTCTTAGTACCGAAATTCGAAAGAAAGTTGGCTGAAGAAAATTCAACCTGACAACTAGATAATCACTACAATGCACTACAGTATACAGTGGGAAAACGGTTAGGTTTCGCCTTAGGGTATGAAGTAAGAAGACCCGGACTATATTTGAAGTGAGGGACAGAATGATGGCACGAATGACTTCGCATGACCAGTGCCCTTTTCCAGATGTATATAACTATAATTTGTACTTAAGGGTATATGTATGTGAACGACCACAAATATTATAAAAAAAATGCAGGCTTTAAATTTCTAAAATTTTATAAGGAAATGAACTCACATTTGGACAAAAGTTACAAGGTACCACAAGACTTATTAGAACTTTAATATCTGATAAAAGTATAAAAAAGTTACTAATAATATTTTTTAGAATTCACTTTTTACTTTACATATTATTTCATAACACCACAACCATTAGAGAGAGAATTATGAAAATTTGTAC
The DNA here is from genome assembly GCF_040183065.1 of Periplaneta americana. NCBI lineage: Eukaryota > Metazoa > Arthropoda > Insecta > Blattodea > Blattidae > Periplaneta > Periplaneta americana. The sequence goes on along the minus strand of NC_091124.1, from coordinate 9,484,511 downwards.
ACTGATTTAACATACATTTATGCAAAAGATGGACTACAATAAAGCCCATTTCTTTGAAAATAGAAAAATTAGGTCACAAAACATTAGGTAAATTTTAATATATTTTACATAGGACAAATAAAAAATTAATTGCATTAAAATAAACAGCTCTACATGTCTGAGAGTAGTCTATTTTTCAGAAATAAGTGTTTATTACATGCAGGAAAAATATTAAAAATGTCAGAGAGACCATAACCATGTTATGGTTACCAAATGATGTAACTGCAGAATTTTTTTTTTTCGTACGTAGATAAAACTAGTTTGAAAAATATTATTAGTAACCTTTTTATACTTTTATCAGATATTTAAGTTCTAATAAGTCTTGTTCTGGTACCTTGTAATTTTTGTCCAATTGTGAGCTCATTTTCTTATAAAATTTTAGAAATTTATAGCTTGCATTTTCTACTAATATCTGTGGTCGTTCATGTACATATGCCCTTAATCTTTTGTAACGAGACTTGGTGCCTATCAGTGAAAAATGCTCCCTCTCCCAATTAGGCTATTCGTTTTCCTGTCATTCCTGTTCAAACACACTCCCCTTATCGTCATATAATGATGTTAATGCCTCTGACTAGTCTGTGTAGTTGGAAGCAGAGGTTAAGCAAAAAGAAATCGTCTATACCACGTGTTCAGAAACAAGGACGCTGTAAAAGCCTTGACATGTGAAAGTAGCACTCATTTCCCGTCTTAATTCTGCGCATCGTCTGAGCGTCAGTCTTTGTTGTTACAGCCACCAGATATTGAAGTCCTGTCACATTAATGGACCACACTTACCCGTTAGGCAAGGATTTTACCGAGTTTTCTGCTGTAGATGGGGATGTCCATTGTGGATGACTTGGCCTGCCAGCAGCTCGCGCCGCTCGCGGGGGGAGGGGCCGCGCGGCGCGGCGCGGTCTAGAGGGGAGTGTTGGACGCACCGCAGCTCCGTCGCTCCATAAAAGGCAGCGAGCGACTTGAGAAGGGTCTGCCAGCAGCGGCAGGCGGTGCGTGATGGGGCAATACCATGCGTACAGCCTGCGACAGCACACCCGGCGCGTCTGAGCGAGAGGAGAGAGACTTCGTTACTTTACATGACTTTATTACACACTGTTAAAATATCGCCAGCGACGCGACCGCCGTGGCTTGTGGGAGGTCCGAGGTTCACACTCCGAGACTTGCTGTCTGCACTACATGACAAAGCGTCGTAAATGATGTATACATTCTGTATTAAGATCTTTGTGTTTGTGTGTGGAGCGCGACTCTCTATCAGTGCGCGAGATGTAAATTTCTGTGCAGCAAAGAAAACGATAGCAGTCTTAATGCAATCAATAATTTTTTTAGTGGGCTACTTTACGACACTTGATCAACTGCTGTGGTTATCTAGCGTCTGAATGAGATGAAGGTGATAATGCTAGCGAGATGAGTCCGGGGTCCAGTGTCGAAAGTTACTCAGCATTTGCTCTTAATAGTTTGAGGAAAAAACCCGGAAAAAACATCAACCAGGTAAATTTTCCCAACTAGGATTTGAACCCGGGCTCACTAGTTTCACGGTCAGATGTGTTAACCGTTACGCCACAGTGGTCGGTGGACTCAATGAAATTAATGTATAAACAAAATATAAAGGGATTGTAGTAACACAATTTCTTGAAATGTAAAATGTCACTAAAACTGCTAAGTTACACATTACCGCGGATCGTTTAGCACTGATTCCTACTAAAACTGCTTAAATTACACATTACCGCGGATCGTTTAGCACTGATTCCTACTAAAACTGCTTAAATTGCACATTACCGCGGATCGTTTAGCACTGATTCCTACTAAAACTGCTTAAATTGCACATTACCGCGGATCGTTTAGCACTGATTCCTACTAAAACTGCTTAAATTGCACATTACCGCGGATCTTTTAGCACTGATTCCTACTAAAACTGCTTAAATTACACATTACCGCGGATCGTTTAGCACTGATTCCTACTAAAACTGCTTAAATTACACATTACCGCGGATTGTTTAGCACTGATTCCTACTAAACGTGCTTAAGTTACACATTACCGCGGATCGTCTAGCCCTGAATCCTACTAAAACTGCCTAAGTTACACATTACCGCGGATCGTTTAGCACTGATTCCTACTAAAACTGCTTAAATTGCACATAACCGCGGATTGTTTATCACTGATTCCTACTAAAACTGCTTAAGATTACACATTACCGCCGATCGTCTAGCCCTGAATCCTACTAAAACTGCCTAAGTTACACATTACCGCGGATCGTTTAGCACTGATTCCTACTAAAACTGCTTAAATTGCACATTACCGCGGATTGTTTATCACTGATTCCTACTAAAACTGCTTAAGATTACACATTACCGCCGATCGTCTAGCCCTGAATCCTACTAAAACTGCCTAAGTTACACATTACCGCGGATCGTTTAGCACTGATTCCTACTAAAACTGCTTAAATTGCACATTACCGCGGATTGTTTAGCACTGATTCCTACTAAAACTGCTTAAGATACACATTACCGCGGATCGTCTAGCCCTGAATCCTACTAAAACTGCCTAAGTTACACATTACCGCGGATCGTTTAGCACTGATTAAGATACACATTATCGCGGATCGTTTATAATATTGATTCCTACTAAAACTGCTTAAGATACACATTACCGGGGATCGTCTAGCACTGATTCTTACTAAAATTTCTTAAGATTCACATTGTCGCGGATCGTCTAGCACTGATTCCTGTTAAAACTGCTTAAGATACACATTATCGCGGATCGTCTAGCACTGATTCCTATTAAAACTGCTTAAGATACACATTATCGCGGACCGTTTAGCACTGATTCCTATTAAAACTGCTTAAGATACACATTATCGCGGATCGTCTAGCACTGATTCCTATTAAAACTGCTTAAGATACACATTATCGCGGATAGTCTAGCACTGATTCCTATTAAAACTGCTTAAGATACACATTATCGCGGACCGTCTAGCACTGATTCCTATTAAAACTGCTTAAGATACACATTATCGCGGATCGTCTAGCACTGATTCCTATTAAAACTGCTTAAGATACACATTATCGCGGATCGTCTAGCACTGATTCCTATTAAAACTTCTTAAGATACACATTATCGCGGATCGTCTAGCACTGATTCCTATTAAAACTGCTTAAGATACACATTATCGCGGATCGTCTAGCACTGATTCCTATTAAAACTGCTTAAGATACACATTATCGCGGACCGTCTAGCACTGATTCCTATTAAAACTGCTTAAGATACACATTATCGCGGATCGTCTAGCACTGATTCCTATTAAAACTGCTTAAGATACACATTATCGCGGATCGTCTAGCACTGATTCCTATTAAAACTGCTTAAGATACACATTATCGCGGATCGTCTAGCACTGATTCCTATTAAAACTGCTTAAGATACACATTATCGCGGATCGTCTAGCACTGATTCCTATTAAAACTGCTTAAGATACACATTATCGCGGATCGTCTAGCACTGATTCCTATTAAAACTGCTTAAGATACACATTATCGCGGATCGTCTAGCACTGATTCCTATTAAAACTGCTTAAGATACACATTATCGCTGACCGTCTAGCACTGATTCCTATTAAAACTGCTTAAGATACACATTATCGCGGATCGTCTAGCACTGGTTCCTATTAAAACTGCTTAAGATACACATTATCGCGGATCGTCTAGCACTGATTCCTATTAAAACTGCTTAAGGTACACATTACCGGGGATCGTCTAGCACTGATTCCTACTAAAATTTCTTAAGATTCACATTGTCGCGGATCGTCTAGCACTGATTCCTATTAAAACTGCTTAAGATTCACATTGTCGCGGATCGTCTAGCACTGATTCCTATTAAAACTGCTTAAGATTGACGTTATCGCGGATCGTCCTGCGAAAACTATTAAAAATATACATTACCGCGGATCGTCTGGCACTGCTTCTTACTTCGTGCTCTCAGTCTTCCAATATTTATTCTTCCTTCGGGAGCATAATTATTTAACGTATATGGAATTTGATTTCATGTCTTACGAATAATGTTTTCGTGTCAGCTTCTGCGATCATTCTTATATTGAGTTCTTCACATAATTCTCGTCTTTTATTTACTATTCACTTTTATTTCGTCTTGGAATATTACTCCTGCTACAGATCCCAATAATCTTATCTCCCTTGATTCTGTTCTTTTCCAGTCTCTTCGTTAGGGCCCAAATTTCGAAAACACAAAATCTAGGATGACTATCGTTTTGTAATATTGTAGAATTTTATCTGAGTTTGTTTTCTCGTCTTATTTAAATTCCTTAATTGTTTCACGCATGTTAGTACTTCATACATTTTTTCCATATCATTTTAGGTAAGAACCATTGCATCTAAGGCAGTTAAAACCATAGTATCTTAAGTTCATATCATTAACTTGTTCATTTATTTTATTATCTCTCACTATTTTGGATTTGCTAGAACTTAAACCATTCTTTACAAATATGTTAAGATGCAAATCCTTCGTTATTTGCCGAAATGCAGCCATTTGGAGGTCATCTTCTAAATTTGCCAATATGATCTGATAATCTGTAAATAAAATCCAGTTTAAATTGATCTTATTAATAATTATAAAATGTTGTATTTAAAATCTTCTGTTGGCTTCGTCTAAATAAAGATTAAAAGGACAGATGAAAGGGAATATCATTGTCGACCCTCAGTATGAATTTCTGTCGTTAATCTTCCTTGTTTTTTCCCCTTTGTCAGTTGTTATTCTTGTATTATACAAACTTTGCGCTGCTTTTACTAGTTGGCAAGGAAACCGTTCATCTTTTAACGCCTCTCATAATTTTGATTGTATTACTTCGTCAAACGCTTTTTCATAATCTATAAATCTAAATTATATTCCCTTCTCTTTTCTGTAAGTTGCTGCAAAGAAAACACACAGTCTGTTGTGAATCTTCCTTTTCTATGTCCATTATATTACTGTAGGAGAAGTGCTTCCTCTATAAATCCAATACGAGACGTGCAATAATTTTAGTATATACTTTGTAACAGATTCCTAAGAAACCGATTTCTTTGTAACATATAGGATTCATAAATTTGAGATGCAAGTCTGCCGAAGAAGCTATTGTTAAGATGTAGAGTGCAACCCGCTGTCAGTGCGCGAGAAGTTAAGTCTTCTGTGCATGGAATTAAAAAATTACAATAGATTTAATGTAATAACTAGGGCTTGGAAGTTGATGAAATATTTTTTTTCTGAGACAAATTAGACAATGTAGGATGCAGTACAAACTCGTTTCACTTCAACACGAACTAATATAGCCTACTATTATTTTACATTTTTCTGTCTTTCGCTGTCTCTTGGTCATTTTTAAGAAAATATTTTATTTTTTTTCTGCATTTTTTGTAGTGTTGTGGAATTTAATCGATTAATCGATCAATTTCTGTTGTAAGATTAATCGATCAAAAATATATAATCGAATAATCGAGTCGATTAAAATTAATCGGTTGTAGTTGATATTAATTATTTTTTAATATAAACTCATACTAAAAATTCCGACAATATTTCTCTCTCGGAAATTGTCTAAGACAACTTCCACCTTGTTTTCAGCTCATCTTCCTAGCATATTGTTTATTGTTAGTAAATAACATGTACAAAAATACAGTCTTAATTCTTCCCTGAAGGAGTAAAAACTCCTGCTCAGGGAGTTATCTAAACACATACTTAACACAAACAAAGATAATTATTTGACACAAAGTGGGCCAAGAAAAAAAATATAGGAACAAATTAACTTTAAAAATACAATTTCAATTTTAACAATTTAAATCATACAAATGCATACACATATCAACAGAAACAAATTTTTTCGTGTTTAGTGATGCAGGAAACATTGTTACTAAACGTAGAGCGGCACTTAATTCGGAGCATGTGAATGCACTCACATGTTTAAAATCATGGATGAAGCAGTATTAACCAGGTGAGTCTTCATACTTTTTGTTATTTATGTTTGTCTAAAAAATTCTTGGGGAATTTGACACAGTAAACTATAAGCCTCATAATAAATATGTTAGTAAGTAATTAAAATAGTTGTTTTGTAATAAAACGATACAGTATATACAGATATACAACATTTAATACGATTAAATTCAAATAGTTAATCGATTAAATATTTTGATCGATCAACAGCATTAATTTTTTCCCTTTCGTACTTATAAGCGGACATTTTTTTACGGTGTAGTCGTAGTCTACATTCGAGAACTTACTGCAGATTGCTTATGCAATTCGATTGCGTCTTACAAAAATTTTCCTTATGCATCAGCCTTGACTCCTGACCACGTGTGTTAGTGCTTCTCCCATTCAACGCAACAGAACAAATACTGCAGCCACAGTGCCCGTAGTCAGCATATTATATCACACAAGTGAAAACGCAAAAAATGCCGAAAGTAAAATAAAGCAGACAAATTTTTTTTGCGACAGTCAGTGACTGAGTTTGGTGACAATGTGTTTTCCATAGATGGAAGTATACTATTTTGCTTGTATTTTACTATTAAAATCATGATAATTTTCTTCTTTTAATTGTAATGTCATATTTTCAGAAACTTAAGGTAATTTTGTAGGTCATTTTTCCGAGCTCTAGTAATAACATACAAACACAAGAATCATGAGGTTTGAAAACGTCGTATTTTGTAATCCTCTTATGGGGCTCGTAAGGATAAAAGTGTGATTTGGCTTGCGGGAGGTCAAAGGTTCAGATCTCGAGACTAGTAACTGACGTAGTTTTCCGGAACAACAAACAAAATACAAACTTAGCATAGTTAATTATGTCTCCACTGTGTATTTAGATCTTTATGTATATCGGTATGCTTTTGTTCAAGTGTGAAGTATGGTCTTCTGTCATTGTCCGAGAGATTTGTATGAACGAAAATTAATGAGAAGACAATAAATACAAGAATTATACCTGGATTACTATACAAAAATAATTAAGAAAACTGTATTTGAAGCTAATTTAGATTTATGTTTCAGATAATTTATTCGGGTTAGGAAATAGTCTTCCATGGCCTCGTATTTTTTTTATCGTACAACTTGTAACTTAATATTAAAATCTGCTTGCCTGCGAATGCTGAGACTAGCAAAGTTACCATTAGATCATCCAAGTATGAGACGTGATCAAGTTAAACTCTTTCAAACCGAGTTAAAAATATATTTTTTAAAGTACATAAAAGTATTAGGGTAAACGCGGGTGAATTGGATCATTTTTAAAATAATTATAAATAAAAGTGGTAATACGCTGTTAATTCTTGCGTCTCTTACTGTCCGCTGCAAGATAATTTCATTAACTTTAAGTCTGACGCAACAGTCTGTCAGAAATAGTTATTATGTTTTATTTTTCTTCAATTCAATTGGTTGTTAAAATTGATCCGAATCATCCTCCAGTGGCGGGTGAATAGGATTGGTATTGCGGGTGAATCGGATTGAAAGAAAAAGCAGTGGAAACTTATTATTCATGCTATAAGATACAAAATTAGAAGCTCAGTAATAGCAAAATCACATTTCTTATTTTCTCTGTTTTCAAACACAGATAAACGTCTTTCTCCCCTTAGCTCCCACACACACCTCGTGGTACCATTCACCCTTACTGGATCCATTCTCCTTTCTTCACAGACTTGGGATCAGAATATTTCAACATACAAAATTGGCAAATGTCATCACTCCCTTCATTGTCTATTTCTACAACCACATCCTCATCCCCCTCATCATAATCATCATCATCGTCGTCGTCATCACTATCGTTAATCTCAATCATGTCCTCACTTTCTCTTTGCACACTTTTTCTGTTCATTCTGCATCCTTTCTTACTATTTATCTTCTCGTTTTTTAATTCTTGGTTTTTCTTCATTTGTGCTATGTTCTCTGGTGAAGTGAGAAGACAAGCAATTTGTCTGGGTCTTCCTCGTGCTGATGTCTACCCATCCGGAATTAAAAAAAAACAATATTGCCATTTCTATATAAAACAACCAATTCAAACTACCCGCCATTCACTGATCCGTTTCGCCCGCACATACACAGAAATACATATTTGCAAATTGGCAACAAATAAATGAGAACATCAGGTGAGGTTATAGAATCAAGACAGACTGTTCTTTCCTACTACATAACTTGTTGCGTAAGTTTTAATAATGTGTTCAAAAAATTGTTTAATCCAGAGCTAAAAATAACAAAATGGCAAATTCAGAGCATCTACGTACCTCAAACTTATAAAAAGTAGTCTATTTATCACCAGCAGGTCGTACACACGCCAACTTCTTATGGTCATCGAACTGAAATACTAGCATTCTTTGACTTCAGAGGATGATATCAGCAAGAACTCACTAGCGCACTCTAGGACCAGCAATTTATATTAACTGATCCGATTCGTCCTCCAATCCGATTCACCCGCCTTTACCCTATATCTTGAAATACCAATTTTTAAGGATACATAATGCTGTAGGTTTCCTTAGAAGTCTTCACGGGCATTCATACAGGAATTCCATTGCATGGGTAGACGTCGGATACAATCAGCTAAATACAGTAATGCAGTTGGTTAGAAGACATTCATACTGGCTTCTCATTGTGAATTAGAATACATGAATGCAGTAGGTTTCCTAAAAAGAAATCTTCGTACACATTCATATAGGCGTCCTATAGAGTCAGCTGGTTACATGAATGCAGTAGGTTTACTTAGGGAAAGTCTTAATAGCCATTCACACAGGTGTCGGTTACCGTTACCTGGATGCAAGAATGCAGTAGGTTTTCTTAGAAGAAGTTTCCATGTCTATTCCCCATAGTGTGGGGAGGCGACGAATACCATCAGCTAAATAAATACATGACTGCAATGAGTTTCCTTAGATGAAGACTCCATAAGCATTCACAAAGGCGTCCTATTGTGTGGAGGCGACGGATAGTGTCAAGAAAATAAGACCTTAGATGTTTCTTGACCTATATGAGCTCTGCAATTTTCGTCATATGTACAGAATCTTTGCTCCTTTAGAGATTTCTTTAAGGATCGGAACAAATTAAAGTTACTTGATGACAAATCAAGGCTGTAAGTTGAGTGTTCCATAGCCTCCCACATAGTCCTCGAAAACGCATTTCGAACACTTCTCCGTAGGACAGATTTTGAATAACACTAGATATGTGAAGAGGCCCTGGCATCTACACACTTCCGGTGTAAAGAATCAAACTTTTCTCTGTTGCTCTACACAGCACAAATATCACGCCACATACTACGTGATCGTACTTCAAGGAACCGGGGAGAACATGTTTTATTTGATCGTGCTTGGTAAAATAAAACACTTGAAGTTACGTTCTCCAGTTCGGTTATGCAGTTTGCAGTGGTGCAATATTTATTAGCCGTCAGGGTCAGAAATAAATCATTTGCCACCAACAGTGGCTTTGTCGACACGTGTAGCAAGATCGTTGAGCTCTGAGTGTCATAAACCAGGCTTCTCGTGTGTCTGTTTAGAATGCTACGGAGAGTATTTAGTTTGGAGGAATCTTGAAATTTTACGCAGCATACCGTCCAACCAACTTTTGTTAATGATGGGCGTGTTGCCTACATTCGCGGCGCTGTACTTCCATGTATATTTTGATGTTCGGTACCAGTAAATTCAACGTTTGTAAACACTGAGGGCGAAATTAAGAACAACGGCGTAGGCAGGTCGCACACCTCTCTGTGGAAGATATCTATACGCACGTGAAGTATTTTTACTAATAGAAGGAAAAAAGTAAAACCATAGGCTATTGTAAATGAAGAGTTCGCGGGAAAAACGATGAATTTCACATTTCTGTTAAGGATTAGATAATGATCTAATTGAGTCTATAACTGCAAGATGTAGTGCTGTTTCTATAGAAAATAGAGGAAAGGATTACTGTATTCGTGGTGATAATTCTTCTTTTTATCATTTTTCATAAGAACAACATTAAATTTCGCAGTGATCCATTGAATTAGATAATGACATCAACCTTAAGAAAACTGTGACATTAATCTTTTTTCCCGCGAACTCTTCAAATGTTTAAAAAGAGTATCCTACTCATTCGAAAAAACCAGTAATGAGCAGAAAATTATAAAGAAGGACTCCTTCATTCGTAGTGTTCTGCCCAAGAGCAAGTCTTTAACTGCAAACCCAGCTTTCTCCAGTCTTTTCTATTTTCTGTCTTCCTCTTCTATATGATCCATGTACATATCTTACTCGTAATATCGTCTATCACCTGACATCTTCTGCCTCGAACTCTTCTCCCGTTCACCATTCCTTCCAGTACATCCTTCACTAGGCAGCTTCTTCAAAGCCAGTGACCCAACCAATTCCTTTTCCTCTTCCTCTTCCTGATCATTCTTTCTTCACCCACTCTTTCCAACACTGGTTCATTTCTTATTGTCTGTCCATTTCACACGTTTCATTCTTCTCCATATCCACATTTCAAATGCTTCTATTCGCTTCTCTTCACATCGTCGTAATATCCATGTTTCTACCCCATACAGTGCCACATTCTACACAAAGCACTTCACTTAGTTATTTTTTTCAGAGGTCCGCAGAAGATGCTAAGAAAGGACTATTGTGCAATATGTTACATATTCCGAAAATTATCTTAGAGTTGCAAACGACTCGCGGATCACAGAATGAAAACCTATTTTCAATAGAGTCGTGGCTCTGTGTCAGAACATTCTATAGGCCTACTTTAGTGAATGATTTGTTTTTTAATGTGTTTCCACTTGGTTGGATATGAAGCTTTCTATCTGCAACAGAAGATATTTTACTGTTATAGATGGCAAGGTCGGGCATTTGCTTATTGTTTAGTCAGCTGTCTGAAGACGGGTTTGAACCTTGTAAGTGACACAAGGTATCATATGAGGCCAGAACCTCAATCAAAGGAAAGGGCATTTACGTATGAGACGATAATGATGAAGGCCTTGCTAAAGAGTAGACGGTGTGAAGGTAGAAGAAATGAAACCTGATCCACCCGTATAAGTCCAACTACTCATCTTGTTTAAACTTAATTGGGGTTTGAATCTGGATCATCGCTATAAAAAACAATATTGTAGTCACCAAAGTAACCGCTGGACTTGACAGACCGTTACATTTTTTTTTTAATTATACGTTTAATACAATTATTATTAAAATCTGCAGATCACTTGGATTCGTGTTGAATTTTTCACATCTTACAAGCTGAAGAGAGATCTTCAAGATGCTATCGTCACCACAATAATAAAATTTTCTGTAGCGATATTTCGCCAGCATCTTTATGATGTACTCTCAATTTAAGTTATACTAGGTCTTATTTTTTTCTTAAATCTTAATCTCTTTTGTTTAAAACCTGTTTATATAATTTTTCAATTTACATTTTATTGTGAGTTATTCTGTGTCGCAGGGCAAACCCAAAATATTGGGTCAGACCAATAAATTAACGAGTGATACAATAATTGTAAATCAGGGCGTTAAGCAAGGCTGCCCATTATCTCCAACATTATTCAATATATACATAGATAAAGCCATAGAAGAATGGCAGAATAAAATAACAACCGGCATAAATATAGGCACGACATTATTGAAGTCCATGCTTTTTGCTGACGATCAGATCTTGATGGCAGAATCTAAGGATGACTTACAGGTGGCAGCTTATCAACTACAATTAATAATGGAAAAATATAATCTTAAAATTTCTAATCATAAAACAAAAACAATGGCATTTGAAGGAGTTGATCACAGAAGATGTAAAATAGTTTTAAATCATGAAATCATAGAACAGGTATCCTCATTTAACTATTTAGGCTGCAATATATCATACTTAAAAGAACAAGACGTCAAAAATAAAATGAGTAAATTCCAACAGATGTGTGGAACAATACGAAGGACCTTAAAAAATAAAACACAACGTTCAACACAGCTAAAAGTTTATACAACGTTAGCTGTTCCACTATTAACCTATGGTTCAGAAAATTGGTCTATAAACCGAGCAACTAAAAAGAAAATTGAATCCAGCGAAATGAAATTCCTTCGAAGTGTTGCTGGTCTCACTCTTTTAGATCATCAAAAGAACAAAAATATACGAGAACAACTAAATATTTTTAATTTGACTGAGAAAATACAACAAAAACATAATTGGTACCAACATATAAGAAGAATGAATGACGACCGGTTACCTAAAGTAATACTGAACTATGAACCAAGAGGACACAGAAATGTTGGTAGACCAAGAACAAGATGGATAGACGACATAAACTTTGAAGACGGAACAGGCCAATAGGCCTAATCCCTGTGGTTGATGATGATGATGACCAATAAATTAAATTTTCTGTTTACATATGCACAAGCATCTTATTACTACACATGAGCTGGCCTTCTATGCCCAAGGTTGCGGGTTCGATCCCGGGCCAGGTCGATGGCATTTAAGTGTGCTTAAATGCGACAGGCTCATGTCAGTAGATTTACTGGCATGTAAAAGAACTCCTGCGGGACAAAATTCCGGCACATCCGGCGACGCTGATATAACCTCTGCAGTTGCGAGCGTCGTTAAATAAAACATAACGTTTTTAACTACACATGACATTCTATTGTAATTGAACTGCTCCCGACTACGAATTCCGCGCATTAGGGTGGCGCTAGAATTTAAAATGTTTTCCATTTTGATTTTTCTTTTCTTTTCCTTTTGTATTTATTTAAAAAGCATTTTAAAATTATTCTTTATGTTATATCACGGTAATATAATTTATTGTAAATTATTTGTAAATATATGTAATGTTTGTTAGCAGTAAATTCAAATTTAGGCCTATATTTGTTATAATTTAGGTATAATTCTGTAAATATCTAACCGTTAAACTTATTTAGTAACATTTTACGTTAAAACGAGGTAAGTTGACAATGGATTGTATAGCACTAACCAACTCGCACCGACAAAGCCAAACACTGTAGCCTTTGCCAAACAAATACATCGCGTCTGGACCTGAATATTGAGCGTAATTGCAATGTCACGTATGCCTATAGTGCGACTGTAGTTGTCCTGTGTTTTAATTCTCTCTGCTCTTGTTACACCGGTTGAATTAGAGATCCCTACTCCGTACTCCGAGCCTTGTAATGGTCATTCTTTATTTAACGTCGCTTCCCCATTGCACAGGACTTTGAGAATGGTTAGTTCGGGGCAGAGTAATATGCAATTAGAATGTCAAGAGAAGTCAGGGAAGATCTACTTCATACTCCGTTTTTTATGGCAAAAAGGTTCAGGAATCTGATAAGAATTTTATTGAATTTCCCTCTATTCAATAAAAGTAAAGGATTTGAGAAGAATTTAATCTCCGTCTACTTAATAAAACTAATCGGATGTTCGTGAAACACCACTTAAATAAATGACCTCTGATTTCAAAATTTAGATCTATACCAAACATGTTACTTTTTTAGTTGGTTATTTAAAGATGTATCAACTGCTAGGTTATTTATCGCCTATTGAATTTGGTAATAGCGAGATGATATTTAGCGACATGAAGCCGAGGATGTGCTATAGATTATCTGGCGTTCGCCTTACGTTTAGGGAAATCCTCGGGAAGAATCCAGTCAGGTAATCAGCCCAAGCGGGAATCGAATCCACTTTCGAGCGCAACTCCGGATCAGTAGGCAAACTCACTTCTGCCAGAGCTACACCTGTGGCTTTGAAACACGTTTTAAAATGCGAATAATCCATGATATAAATTAGCACTTACACTGTATTATATTTTATTACAACTGCTACTAGTATTAGCATTAGATCTATTACTATTCTTGTTGTTATTATGGCTCGGATAATTATGTAAATACATAATTTTAGTTCACTAGTGGAACATATGGCTATTTAAAATTATTTTCAAATAGATCATTTTGAGTACCCTCGTAGATTTTTAAGCACACACACACACACACACACACACACACACACACACACACACACACATATATATATATATATATATATATATATATATATTACATATTTTAGGATTCAGAATACTTAAATATAATTATTATTGTAGCATGTACACTTATAAAGATATGTTATCTTTATTTTAGAAGAAAACGTCAATATTCGTGAATTCTCACATTCTTATAGAAGCTAAATTTAATGTTACCCAAATTTTGTAGTTTGTTTTTGTAATATTTTATCAACAGGAATCTCACTAGAGGTTTTGATTTATCAAGAGGAAATCAAAACTCGAATGGGATTTAATTGATTATTTCACGATTAGAAGAAATTATATAAATATTAGAAGAAATAAAGTACTCGAGGTTCTGGCTGATATTTACCTAATTATCAGGCAGTACATCTCACTTTATGATATGTGTCAGAGGAAGAACAATTGTTTGCATGCATCTGAAGTCTGACTAGTGTAATATGTAGCTAGTCGGCGATGTATGCAATGGAGGGGGAAAGAAACTGGCCACCCTACCCCATTATCTCCTGGCCTAGTTGTTTCATAAGTGGTGCCTTCCTGGTATCACTTCTGAGGTTCAGACCTTCGGCCAGTTGACTAAAACAACAATATAATAAAATATTAATTTACTTACTAAAATTCTATTTCACTAATGTTAGCTTCACCAAAACGTTTGAACGTAGCCGCCATTTTCAGTTTACTATCTATGCGGGAAACGAATGACGATCGCAAAGCATGTTTTATAGTACCGTAAAGAATTTGCAGTTTACAATAATGGCAAACAAAAAAAAAAAAAACTGCTAGGAAAGTGATGAAAAAGAAAAATGCTAGGGAAGTGATAAAATGTAGCGATAAACAGCCATGATTGATTGAAACACGTCCTTTCGTACCGTTTTATTGATCAAAAGTAGTATGACGTAGAAAAAGTATAATAGTCTTATTTAATTTATTTTGTACAATTCAAACTAACAGTGGAAAGAATTCTAATTCTGACATATACTACAAAACTGATTTTTATGCATTCTTAAGTTGAAATAACTGCAAATGTTTTCACCAATATTCATTGTTAATTTAAATATATATATATATATATATATATATATATATATATATATATATGCTGCAGAGAGGGCTGCATCATATAGGAATGGGATGGATGTGGGAAAAAGGAGAGAATAACAGAAGGAATATATGGCGTAATGTGAAATGCGTTTAATTGATATCGAGAGGCAAGAGATTGAGCTCCAATGTTCGCAAAAGTCCTCACTATATTTACAATCAGATCTCATGCTTAACTGGGGGAGGTGTGACTACATAAATTCTTGTAACAAAGACAGTAGAGCAGGTTTAGCGTGGTTAAGATTGGGGGCATGGAAGGGTAATAAAATTGTCTACGAAGAAGGAGAGCGCCTTTGTCCACTGTGCGGAGAAAAGGACTCCTGGATACATATTTTATTGCAGTGTGTCGAATCGGAACATATCCGGAGAAAATATCTACCACCCTCGATGCTAAGTCAGAATAGGAGTTCGCTTGCATGTCTTGACCTCATGGGGAATAGAGAATGGGAACAAAAGACTGGATTGTTCTTCTTGAAGGCGAGACAGATTAGAACTTCAGCTGTTGAAGTTTGCGTTGCGAACTGACGAAGGGATATTCAATTATACTCTTTTATGCCTGTTAGGTTAGGCCTGTTAGGTTAGGATGTATTATATATTATGTTTTGTTTGTGCCATTTTCATTTTAATCTGTGTGTTCTTTTGGAGAGTGGATGGATCTAATTATAGATGAGGGGGTGAAACCTACAAAGTAGGACGGATTTAAGAAAATTCTGATAATATAGTACATTTCTGTGTGTAATATTATATATATATATATATATATATATATATATATATATATATATATATATATAATTTTGTTTTATTTATCTAAGCATGCACAGTTTTTTGTAAGTTGTAAATCCGTCATGTTTTGTCGGTCTTAAGCCCACAACCCTTAAAATAATGTATGTTTCCTCTTGAGGAAATTTTATAAGCACATCAGTTTTCAAGAGCTTAAAAAATACACATTAATTATCGTCCTAGTCATTATCATTACTACTGCTGCAATAATTAATACCGTTAGTAGTAGTAGTAGTAGTAGTAGTAGTAGTAGTAGTAGTAGTAGTAGTAGTAGTAGATTACCCACCGCACTCATCTCTGCTCAGATATGTGGACATGAGGTGACCATCCTTGTAGCCCTTGATCCTTCATGGGCTGTCACGCAGCGGATTCGTTTTAGTAATAGTACTTCGTAGTAATGATAGTATTAGTATTAGTAGTAGTAGTAGTAGTAGTAGTAGTAGCAGCAGCAGATTACCCACCGTACTCATCTCTGCTCAGATATGTGGACATGAGGTGACCATCCTTGTAGCCCTTGATCCTTCATGGGCTGTCACGCAGTGGATTCGTTTTAGTAATAGTACTTCGTAGTAATGATAGTAGTAGTAGTAGTAGTAGTAGTAGTAGTAGTAGTAGCAGCAGCAGCAGCAGATTACCCACCGCACTCATCTCTGCTCAGATATGTGGACATGAGGTGACCATCCTTGTAGCCCTTGATCCTTCATGGGCTGTCACGCAGTGGATTGGTTTTAGTAATAGTACTTCGTAGTAATGATAGTATTAGTATTAGTAGTAGTAGTAGTAGTAGTAGTAGTAGTAGTAGTAGTAGTAGTAGCAGCAGCAGATTACCCACCGCACTCATCTCTGCTCAGATATGTGGACATGAGGTGACCATCCTTGTAGCCCTTGATCCTTCATGGGCTGTCACGCAGCGGATTCGTTTTAGTAATAGTACTTCGTAGTAATGATAGTAGTAGTAGTAGTAGTAGTAGTAGTAGCAGTAGTAGCAGCAGCAGCAGATTACCCACCGCACTCATCTCTGCTCAGATATGTGGACATGAGGTGACCATCCTTGTAGCCCTTGATCCTTCATGGGCTGTCACGCAGCGGATTCGTTTTAGTAATAGTACTTCGTAGTAATGATAGTAGTAGTAGTAGTAGTAGTAGTAGTAGTAGCAGCAGCAGCAGATTACCCACCGCACTCATCTCTGCTCAGATATGTGGACATGAGGTGACCATCCTTGTAGCCCTTGATCCTTCATGGGCTGTCACGCAGCGGATTCGTTTTAGTAATAGTACTTCGTAGTAATGATAGTAGTAGTAGTAGTAGTAGTAGTAGTAGTAGTAGTAGTAGCAGCAGCAGATTACCCACCGCACTCATCTCTGCTCAGATATGTGGACATGAGGTGACCATCCTTGTAGCCCTTGATCCTTCATGGGCTGTCACGCAGCGGATTCGTTTTAGTAATAGTACTTCGTAGTAATGATAGTAGTAGTAGTAGTAGTAGTAGTAGTAGTAGTAGTAGTAGTAGTAGTAGTAGTAGTATGGCAATTGCTTGACTCCAACACAACCCGGAAACACTGTGAGCACAGGAGAGACTTTCCCTAAGCTCGGTGTATTGAGGGACTCAAAATGGAATATCTGGAACAACGCAGTTGAGTAGCTTTCCTCGAGATGCAGGAAACCTCAGCCACGGCTCTTTGTCTCTGCGTGGCGAGGAGAATTGATCTACTCCCGCTCTGGAAATCGACGTGTGATGTTGTAACTTGCAGGATATTTAAATTTTCACCTGACGGCGGTGACAAGTACGAGCTCTTCGCCAGCGGCAGATATAGGACAAAAAATGGAGTTCTGCGATTGATTTGCATCAGGGTAGTAGTTCTATCGAGGTAGGACGTGCTGGAAATGAACGTGTTATACAGTGAGACAGCTTTTCAGTTCAATTTCGGTAGACAATTCTGCTGTCATTTTAAAATAATAGCAACAGTAATATAAATACATAAGAATGTAGACTAGGGTTAACATGCGTCCTCATTTTCGCGGACATGTCCTCATTTTCAAGGGTTAAATTACCGGCCGGGAGGTATTTTCAAAATCAACGTTAATGTCCGGAAATTGGACGTGTGATTTAATTTTTAAATGATTGATTTTTTAACAATGGAAGCTAACATTCTCGATATATCTTGCATCTTTGTGTTACTCACGAGTCAGGAGTTCAGAATGTCACTGGACACTTTTTTTTAAGATTCGATTTACAGAGCCCATTTCACTTGTTTCCTTATCTTTTTTTTTTTTTTGGTCAGTCGCACACGACTCACACAATAGTTACCCAACATTTAATCATATTGGGTTGAGGGAAAATCCTGGAAAAATCCTCAACCAGGTAACTTGCCCCGACCGGGATTCGACCTCAGGCCATCTAGTTTCGCTGCCAGACGCGCTAACCTTTACTCCACAGGTATTATTTTACTGAAACCCCAGATCACATATTAACAGATTGATCAGTCTTATGGGTTTTAAAGGCAACAACTTTTATCAACTTCACTATACTGCCATCTAGCGACTGCAGAAGTAGTCACGTTATAACTTTCATTTGAATAGTCTGAAGCAACTGTACTTCCATCTAGTGGTCGTTACGAATCGACAGTAGCGATCCTGGTGTTTATTCTCTTCCACTTGTTACTATTTTTAACATGGGGGTGACCAGTCTGATATGTAGGGCTACATCTTTTATTAGGCAGTACATCTCACTTCACGATAGTCTATGTGTCAGAGGAAGAAGAATAATTGTTTGTATACATCTGAAGTCCGATTAGTGTAATATGTTCTAGTCAGCGATGTATACAGTTGAGAAGCTTTTATCATCCAGTCTGTTGTCAAAAAATCTGAAAGTTAGAATTTATAAAAACAGTTATATTACCGGTTGTTCTATATGGTTGTGAAGCTTGGACTCTCACTTTGAGAGAGGAACATAGGTTAAGGATGTTTGAGAATAAGGTGCTTAGGAAAATATTTGGGGCTAAGAGGGATGAAGTTACAGGAGAATGGAGAAAGTTACACACTACAGAACTGCACGCATTGTATTCTTCACCTGACATAATTAGGAACATTAAATCTAGACATTTGAGATGGGCAGGGCATGTAGCACGTATGGGCGAATCCAGAAATGCATATAGAGTGTTAGTTGGGAGGCCGGAGGGGAAAAAACCTTTGGGGAGACCGAGATGTAGATGGGAAGATAATATTAAAATGGATTTGAGGGAGGTGGGATATGATGATAGAGACTGGATTAATCTTGCTCAGGATAAGGACCAATGGCGGGCTTATGTGAGGGCGGCAATGAACCTCCGGGTTCCTTAAAAGCCAGTAAGTAAGTAATAATAATAGTAATAATAATAATAATAACAATAATAATGCGACCTTTTAGTTCAGATACTGTATCACTGTTATGATGAACTTTCTAAGTAATTCGGGAATGCGGGAGATATAACATCCAAATGCACGTTGTAAATCCCAAAGCCTTGATTATAATTTTAATGTACTAAAGATAATACACTAATTCGCAATAGTCAATTGCTTTATAGATTTGTGTATGCCATAGCATATGTAATTGTTAATTATATAACTCAGACTCTTCTCATTATTTACTCAACAAAATAGACGTGACTTCTTATGTCGAAGTTAAGAAGCAAGCGTGTTAGTTGAGACCAACTTATTAAGTACACGGGCCTTTCACAAAGTTCTTGGAAAAGAGTGATACATATTTTATGCATCAATATTGTTGCCCACTTTTTTACAGGACTGGTCAATACTCTATGGGTTAGAAGTATTAACAACGATGAAAGAATGTATTTGACGCTTATCATTTCTTCCTCAAAACTCTTTCATTGTGTGATTTCTTTGAAAAGGAGAAGAAATACAGTAAAACAGTTAAAATTCTTGGCATTTTTATGGATAGCGATCTAAATTGGAACATTCAAGTAACACACATTTGCAAAAAAATATTTTCTCAACTTCACTCCTTGTTCCATATGAAAGAATTTCTACCACTTAGTCTAAAAAATAATCTTATTCAGACGCTTGTAATGCCCCATTTTGGTTATCGCGATTCCTTGCTAACTAATGTAAGTTCACTCTTAGCTGAGAGACTACAACGTGTTCATAATGTGTGCATACGATTCATCTGCAATGCTCGTAAATTTGACCATGTAACACCTTCCCTCCAGTTACTTTCATGGGTGCGTCTGAAGGAACGAAGTACAATACATTCATTGTCTCTTCTGTTTAGTCATGCATACTTCTACTCCGAATTATCTGTTATCGCGCTTTCAATTTCTTACAACTCTTCAAAACCGACATCAAGCACTTCTTTCTATCCCTCATCATAGAACGTCTTTATACTCATCTTCCTATACTGTAGAAATACCTCGCCTCTGGAATTCGTTACCTAATGACGTCAGGGACTGCCGGACTTTATCACAATTCAAAATTAAATTGGAAAATTTTGTCTTAGTTAATGGTTTTAGGTTTTGCTAGAAGTATTGATTTGTGTTTTTTTTTTCTTTTTCTTTTTTAATCTAGATTAAAATTGCAAGTTTCTTGTTTATGTTAGTTAATTAGTTTGGATACAATTAATTATGATACTTAATCACTCATTTAAAGTTTGTGTGACTACAACCTGAGTATATTTTTGTGTGGCTTTACTTTGTTTATAGTATTTTTTTTCTCTCTTTATTTCTTGTCTAGCTTTACTTTGTATATAGTGTATATATATATTTTTTTTTATTTCTCAAGGAACGACCACTTATATAAATTGAGGGAAAGAAGACAGAGGACGGACACTGGAAAGTTTTCTTTTCTCAATCGTACTATCAGGGACTGGAATGCTTCACCTGCAGACTTACTAAAGGCTTTACCAATAACCAAAAATGTATTTAAAAATAGGCTTAAGGACTTTACTAATAGACGGTAGTATATTATACACACTACTTAAAGGGTGTAATTGATATCTTGTTATTTGAAGTGTTCTATCAGTGAGGAAGTGTGTTGTGCCAGTGAAGTGTGTAGTGTCAGTGAAGTCTATTGTGTAAGTGAAGTGTGTGGGTGTCAGGGAAGTGGTAGTGCAAAGTATTTGAACAGTGAAATGGTTAGAAGTGTTAGTGAAATCAGGTAGAATCAGTGCAGTGAGTGAGTTGACAGTGAAATAAATGTAGTGCCGAAAGGTACTTGTGCAGATATGAACCTGTCAGACTCGTGGGTCTTAGTTCGAGCTTAGGGTTAAGATACAAATTAGATTTACTTTAAATATTATTTTAAGTGACCATGGTTCATTTTAATTTAGGATGCTCATTATTATTATTATTATTATTATTATTATTATTATTGTTATTACTATTATTAATTATTGTTTTTTATTAGTTGTGTTTATTATTCATTGTCATTATTGAGTGTAATTAGTTACCACTGCCACCGGGTATATACCCATTTGCAGTGTAAATAAATACATACACATACACATTATTGTATTTGTATTCCTGGTGTTGTGGAAGAGAAGGCCTGATGGCCTGAACTACACCAGAATAAATAAATAAAAGAAGAAGAAGCAGGTCTGAGTTCTGTGAGGTAAGCCTAAGCACCGTATACATACTACATTTGCAAACGTTTCCTTCTCTACCGTTACTATTATAACAAAGTTCCACTTCATCTTGCCAAAACAGTAAAGGCGAATGCACTCTCACATACTGTTTTCATTACTGCGTGGAACATAACAGTGAAAATTTAAATTTGTATGGATTTGTTTATCAGTGCCTTGGCTTGCTTAACGAGAGCTGGACCCGGGACGTATCCTTACATTTAAGCACTCTTTGGCCCATTGTGCGCCCTATATATGCTATGATTGTCAAAGTCCAATTAATATTATTTTTTTAACGAAGCTAGCAACTGCCGAGGTTATATTATGAACGTCGCCAGTGTGCCGGAATTTTGTCCCGCAAGAGTTCTTTTACATACCAGTAAATCTGCTGACATGAGGCTTTCGCATTTAAGCACACTTAAATGCCATCAACCTGGGCCAGGTTTGAACCCGCAACCTCGGGCAGAGACGGCCAGCACTCTACCGACTGCGCTACCCAGACCGACATTAATATTATTGTATCTCTTTTTATACTTGTGTATTATTTTATTTTATTTTATTTCTAGTGTTATATATATATATATATATATATATATATATATATATATATATACGAGGGGGATCCAAGAAATAACGACCGTTCGCGCATACCCGCCGTGCATCTGACTCCCCTTCCTTGTTTGAAGGTCAACTGGCTTCCTTAAAATGTGTCCTCATAAAGTTGTGAGTACTGGTTGCAACAAGTCGCCATTGTGCATTTTCTGTTACTTCAAAATGAACGACGTGATTGATAATCCCGCCGACTGTGAGGTGAGGAGTGTGATTCGATTTTTGAATGCCCGACATTTGAAACCTGCAGAAATTTACCGGCAATTGAAAGAAGTGTATGGTGATACTGTAATGAATGAAATAAATGTGAGAAAATGGTGCGAAATGTTCAACAATGGGCGAACAAATGTCCACGATGAAACTCGACCCGGACGCCCATCACTCACCACAGAAGACCTGAAGACTAAAGTGAATGACAGAATCTTGCAAGACAGGCCACATCACTCGACGAATTGCATATTGCCTTTCCTGACATTTCTCGTTCTTTGCTTGGTGAAATTGTGTCGCAACATCTTGGCTACCACAAAATCTGTGCACGATGGGTTCCACGGCAACTGAGTGACAAACACAAAACTCAGAGAATGGCCTCGCATTGACATTCTTGATGCGATATCACACAGATGGAGATGCCTTTCTTGATCAAATTGTGATTGGTGATGAGACCTGGGTGTCTCACAACACCCCAGAGACCAAGCGCCAATCACGTCAGTGGCATCATCCCTCATCACCCAAGAAACCGAGAAAATTCAAGCAGACTCTCTCAACACAAAAAGTCATGGCTACTGTCTTTTGGGATCGCAAAGGTGTTCTTTTGCTGGATTTCATGCCAAAAGGCACTACGATCAATGCAAATCGTTATTGTGAGACTTTACGAAAACTACGGCGAGCCATCCAAAACAAGAGGCGAGGAATGCTTTCGAGAGGAGTTGTGCTTCTTCACGACAACGCCCGCCCGCATACTTCTGCTTCAACTCGAGAATTGCTGGATCAATTCGGTTGGGAAATCTTTGATCATCCGCCCTATAGTCCAGACCTTGCTCCTGGATCCCCCTCGTGTGTGAATATGATTATGTAACTCGAATTTTTTCAATTTTCTGAATCACCAGTTTACTGGCATGCTTGAGGGAAGTTGCTCCTTATCGCATGCAAATAATGGTACAAATAAACCTGTCTTCAAGTAGTCATGAATATAATACTATTTATGAGAGCTCTTTCATTGTTTTAGTGATGTGTGTGAAATTTCAGTCACTTGCTACTAATAGATACTAAACGCACCTTACCAAAATCTATACTACTAATAAATCTGTAGCCAAAATTTTTCTGGTAATTTTCGATTTTCCAAAAATAATTGGTGTTAACATGTACAATTAACCATCCTGAAACCGAAAATCGCTTTTTTGAAATTTTTGTTTGTATGTCTGTCTGTCTGTATGTTTGTTACTTTTTCACGCGATAATGGCTGAACCGATTTATATGAAAATTGGAATATAATTTAAGTTCGTTGTAACTTAGATTTTAGGCTATATGGCATTCAGAATACTTTATTTAAAAGGGGGATTATAAGGGGGCTTGAATTAAATAAATCGAAATATCTCCCTTATTATTAATTTTCATGAAAAATGTTACATGACAAAAGTTTCTTTAAAAATAATTTCCGATAAGTTTTATTCTATACAAAATTTTGATAGAACTGATATTTAATGAGATAAGTGAGTTTTAAAATTACAATAACAACGCCATCTAAGGCGCTGTACTGAAATAAAAACAAATGACTTCGTCTGTAAGGGGCCTTGGACAACAACAATCGAAAGCTATTAAACATAGCCTACAGAGAATGTTTCTGTGTTTGTATGAAGTAATATCGGAAGCTAATTAATTGTTTAATTATTATTTCACCATTGGAAAGTGTAGTTTCTCTAGATGGACATAATTCTACTGTGTTATTACAGTAACTTCTGAAACATATAGCAAGTAATATAAAGTAGGCCTATACACATTAAAACTAAATGATATGTCAATCTTCATTAAACTATGGTTGCATGTAATAACAATTAAGAAACATGTTAAAGGAATTGTCATTGCACCAAATGATTGCTCTCTGGACCAAAATGACCGCATTTTAATTATTTAAATACAATTTAAATTAAGTAACATATTAAACGCTTTATCCTTATATCAAACACGAATCTTCCCTGGATCAAATGTCCTATTTTAATTATGTAATTACTTTATATTTATTTCTAACGGGTGCAGCGGAGCGCACGGGTACGGCTAGTTATTAATAAAACTGCAAAATTATGGGTATAGAGCTTATACCAATCTTTACCATAAAAATGTTTTTATTACAGATATAATTTTGGTAGGGTGTGTTTTCGTATCTATAAGCAGTAAGTGGCTAAAATTTAAATTCAGTGTGTGCTATAATAAGTGAATAGAGTGTGCCTAATCACAGGCATGTAGTGAATTTATATATAAAAAATATATGTTTAAGTTCAAAAATTATTTTAAGGGGAATGATTTACTCTAGAGTAACCATTCTTTTTTATTTTAAAGCTTAATGTGTATACACACATCAATTTAAAAAGTAAAGAAATCTGTAGCCTCTACCTATTCCTCTCCACCGCTGACAATGACTCTATTCACGCGAAAGCAAACAAACCCGTACCTAAAGTAAAGGAACAGCAAACCTGTTTTATCGGGCACTAAGTTTCGCTGCCTGATAATTACTCAAATCGCAAGGGCGAGTCGCACCGAACCGAACGTCGTACTCCTGATTCAGGATCTTCTTGGAGGTCGCAAGCGCCGCAGTTAAATGTTTGCGTATGCAAGTTTACTCTGGCGAAGGTGTGGAAGGATTTATTACTTGTGCTGAGATATATCGGCATTCGCCAAGACTAACTGCCGTGCCGAGGTATTTGGTGACGACAAAGGAATGGTACAAACTCCTTGTGTAAAACTGCGAAGTTTGAAAGCCTGCCCTTAAAACAGTTTCTTCCATATAATGTCGGTCTGATTCTTGTATTCTTCCAATAGAATTCGCTGTAATTTGGAAACTGTTTGAGGGTTAGATAGTTTACACGATTTCACATGCATCTCAAAAGGTTGAAGATTCGATTCCGGGCAAAGAGACGATTTTTCTTTTCATTTTCTCGTAGAGAATGACTTTGGATTAGGTTACCTATAAACAAAATGCTAGACTACTTTGTCAGGAGTTATTTTTACCATTGTGAGTCCTAGACCAAATCTATGACGCAATATTTTTCGGTATTCCGTAACAGCAGGAGTAATTGACTCTACATGTCTGTAAACGTGTAATGCTGGTTAGGATGTGTGCCGGTGGTGATTCGTTCATTTCTTTACATTTAGTGCACAACGGCAAGTATTTTGCTGAACCTGTTTACATGAGGAATTCAGAAATTAAGTTCCGATTGTTATTGTAGTGCCCGGTTGTTAGACAAAATGCCTTTTTAAAACTGAGTGTATGTATGAAAGACCTATTAGAGATAAACACGTTTCCACACATTTGGAGACGATAGGCCCAATTTTTATGTTGCCTTTTTTGCCTATTTTAGCTCCCGTTGCCTATTTTAAGGTTAAATGCCTTTTTTTAGTCTTTTTACGTCGTTATTGTAAATTTTATATAATTGTAATGCATTTAAAATAAACGGCACATAAATTATATAAAAAAAAAACAAAAAGAACGGTTGTACAAATTAAAAATATATTTTCACCTCACTCAAATATTTGCTGAGAATGTTATTCTCCAGCAATATATATATATATATTTTTTTTTTTTCCAAGAAGTCGTAAACTTTTCTCCCCTATCAATTCCATCTTTTATGTCACTTAACAAAGATGTTTGAACAGTAAAACCCTCAGTGCTCAGGTCACTTCGGGGTTTACCAGCGAAAGAAAGGGGATGAGGGAAGTATAGGGATATCCTGAACTAGCACCAACAGATAGCGCACGTGTACTATGAGAGATGCGCTTTGCGTGTGCATTTGTTTTCCGGTATATGAACATTGAGGATTTACGTAGTGTACGAGTAATAGTATATTAAATAGTCTCAAAGACAACTAAAAATGGCAAATTTTTGTTATGTTCCTATATGTAAACACCAGGGATAGCGTTTTGTCTTCAGTCAGGTCCCAAAATATTCTGAATATATGCTTTGAACCTTAATATAAGTAATTAAATTGCGCCTCGAAAGTGCTAGCTACTAAATAAAAGTGACTACGTACTTCAAGTAAGGAATTGTTGACTACAGTTTCATTTTGCAAGAGGAAAAAGAAAAATTAATAAAAACATATGCAACCTCGACAGCAAGCTATGTTAGCTTAGATTATATGCAGTAGTTGTAGGAGTCTCCGAATTTTACGCCTGCAGTAAACTCTCGATAAACTGGGATGTTTATTATCCAGGACGATCCGTAGTGAAATCCATTTCGTGAATAATGTTTTTAATGTACTGTACCCTAATTATTAAAGCCATGTTTGAAGTTCAAATTTTCAAAATTATCCCACACAGTATTCAAAACTGCACGTCCTTAACCTACAAAACGCACGACTAATCGTGATACTATTGCGATCATATTATATCATCCTATTGAAAATTGCATTTGATCTTTCTGTAACTACAGAAAAAATACAAGGAATTCAATCTCGATAGTCTCTTCCCTATAAAAAAAAACACATTGTTTTTAGCGTACGGTTCTTAAATACTAATTATTAAAGAGGACAATATTGACTTTCGACATATTTCCTATTTTTTTATTCGTGCATAATGTTCTCAAAGTTCTCGTTTAGGTTCATGAAATTCAATTTACTCGTACTGCAGATTTCCCCACCCATCTCGGGGAATCGCTCAATATTAGACAGGTTTACGTTATTATTTATTGTAAATTAAATTAAATTATGAAGTAAGAAACTATTGAATTATATTAAATTATACTAGGATATACAAAATAACTGTAAATATAATTTTGACACGCACAGAAAACCAACAAGCGGGAAATATAATAAAATATTAATTGACTTACGAAAATACAACTGTCTTCAAATGTATTATTGTACCATCTCAACATTACAAATACTACGCTAGATGCATGCTAGATGGCAGTAGTGTGTTATGATTAGCTGTTATCTTGCTATCAGTTGTGCCAACTATGGAATCTTCATTGAACTCTGTAGACGATTACTAGCAATGCCTTCTCGATCTAGATCACGATGACAGTGTTACTAGTCAAGAAGGCTTTGTTGATTCAGTTTCATTTTTTATTAAAACAGTTGCATTCCACTTCAATTATCCGAATCCCAGTAATCGTCACTTGACAGATGATTTTCAATAAATCTTAGTATTAAACAATCTCTGATACGTGGCTATCCATAATATCATATAGCAGAAGCTATAACATAACCTAAATAATATATACAAGTGTTAGAAAAGTTATAATTAACGACGATGACATAAAAAATAAACATGAATAATTTTAAAAGGAATAATTATTGAATGTACAGTTTTCAAATTTGAATGTTTTAGTGGTTGGTGGTTCAGTTGATGTTATATTGGACGTGTGCGTAAAAGAAGTGGAACTCGTTGATGTAGGCCTACATGGTGTATTCCTCAACTTATTCAGGATTTCCGAATGGTGCTCTTCATTTATTTGACGTCCAGACCAGCGCAGTTTGAAATGTTGGCAAACAAAGAAACAAATGCTAGGGACGCGATAAAATTAAACAAATGCTAGGGACGCGATAAAATTAAACAAATACTAGGGACGCGATAAAATTAAACAAATGGTAGGGACGCGGTAAAATTGTGCGATAAGCAGCCATGATTGGTTGAAATACGTCCTTTCGTACCGTTATATTTGTCAAAAGTAGTATTTATTTTATTTTATTGGGTTATTTTACGACGCTGTATCAACATCTAGGTTATTTAGCGTCTGAATGATATGAAGGTGATAATGCCGGTGAAATGAGTCCGGGGTCCAGCACCGAAAGTTACCCAGCATTTGCTCGTATTGGGTTGAGGGAAAACCCCGGAAAAAACCTCAACCAGGTAACTTGTCCCGACCGGGATTCGAACCCGGGCCACCTGGCTTCGCGGCCAGACGCGCTGACCGTTACTCCACAGGTGTGGACTTCAAAAGTAGTATGACGTAGTAAAAATGTAATAGTCATCATAAAATGACACCCCTAGCGTTCTTGTTATAATGGTCGTAGAAACATCCAGTTCCTCGAAGCCGCGTGTCTCAGCATGCAGGAGTTAACCAGCAGCGTTAAATAGTGAGTAGTTTTAATCGCAGCGTCTTTGGCAGATTTATTCAGGACGTAAAGTACTTGATATGAACGTTGCTGCTGTTCTGGTATTTCCCTCCCCTCCCCTCCTCACAGCTGCTCTTGACTGGAAGAAGAGGCGATGTTAGTCACAGCAGTAGCAGCAGACCTGTACCCTGATAATTGTCGTGGCGTGCAGCCAAAGCTGAGCTGGCAGTCCGCATTGCTCTCCGAGCGCACTCTGAGCACGGTCAGCTTTACATTTCAGTAAAAGGCAGTTAATTGTGAAACTGGAATTCTCCGTCGCCCGCACGTGCACTTGCCACAAGCTCGTATATCGCAATAAAGTATCAAATTGTCGCATTTGGGATTTACTTTCATGCGTATGTAACAATTGGCACATAGACTGAGTGAGTCATTCATGTTTCAGCCTGAAGGTTCATCTCAGTATTCGCTCTTGCTTGCAGCTAGACCCCATTCTAAACGGACCGTACCAAGTTCACTTCGTCATAACCTAGATTTCTTTTATTTTCTAACAATGCACACTGCGGCCGACAGAATTTCTGTGCTATCTATTCTATAGTCGCTACGCTGTTATTCCCGGCGTGACTCCTCTTTGCTTACGCCTTAGGAAGTTAAGGCTCTATAGGGTCTAGGTAGGTAGTATCGTTCGCCATTTTTGTTCTTTCGTTGCCGAGCTATCATACGAGGAATCTATTTGCCACACCGTTAAACATTATCATGTCGTAGCTCCTATGGTAATAAATCAAACGCACTGTAATTCAGCAAATAATTGAGCGGCAAATAATGTCTTCGTGTGCTTTCTGCGAACGCCAACGAAAGAGCCAAAATGGCGGGCGATTATATTAAGTATTTATCGAGACTTAAGAAATGAATAACGTCTTCCTCAGCGAATCACAAGACGCACACGTTTAAATGTAGCAGACCTGCAACGCGATTGGCTGCCGGAAATTAGAGCGACGGGACTACAGTTACCCAAATTGATCATAATCTTTCCCCGTAAGGACTCGAACCAGCGATTATTAGCCTACGTAACTCGAGTTCTAGGCATGACCCCTCAGACCAGGACACGGGACTAGGGATTTTATTATAGTTTGGAATTAATTCCTCTTAGCTGGTTTTTAACCCGTGATATTCGGATTTAACGTCTAGTATGGTAACTGTTAAGCCACTGAGAATGACTTATTTGTAGTAGTAGTAGTAGTAGTAGTAGTAGTAGTGGACATGGTAGTAAATGAGGAGAGATTGAATTATCCCGAGAAACGAAAACTGGCCGAAAGACAATCCTTGTCTGCAAATTCCCCCTGATTCTTCGGGATTTAACCCGGGTCTCTGGTATGGAAGACTGACGTTTTTCCCCTGTTTTAGCAATGTACACTGAAGTGTACAGACTTCGCTTGCCCTAGTTTTATATTTACGATGATAATGATGTGAAGGTAGTGATGGAGATGAGGTTGAATGATAACGGAAAATGTGAATGTTCCGGAAAAAAAAAACTCCGAAATACAAACCGTCTTTGCCCATCACAAAATCTACTGGACTTGCCGGGTTTTCAATATGGGTTCCTGAAAAATGAGAGTGACGTATTTTACCTTTCTTTTAACACATAGGACTACAATGAAGTGTAGACTTAATCTTGCCCTAGTTTTGTTTTTAAATTATTCTGATGGTGGTCGCTGAGAAGAAGTGGTATAGTGACGCAATATGAACACGTCCCTCGGAAATGCTGTCTGGAACGGCTTTACGTCTACTGATTTTTACGGGATTTCAACACGGATCTCTGGCACACACTGTCTGACGAAGTATACTGTTGTAGGCTATGTAGCCGTTTTTGCGATAGTTTTCTCAAAGCATCCTGAGTCCTGAGATATTTGTTATTTTTATTTTTAAAGTTCAATATAATTCTACACTACAAAAAAGTCACTGATATAAGGAAAAATGCTGAAAATATTCTGCAGGTTACAGTTAGGGCACAAATGCAGGTATATTGTACTATACTTCGGGTCTCTGCACGTACATCTTACAACATAATTTTTGTTATGATTAAAGTATAGTATACTATACTCTCAGGACTCTGGAGGTTAACAAAATGACCGCTGTCATAGTAATAGACCCTAGAATTTTATTTAAAGATGCTCTCAGCTGTAGAAGTTATTCAGCCCAGAAGTTAAGTGGACGAAAAATGGCTGACGAATTTTGCCTGACGTTCTCTATCAGAGACAGATTCTTTGACTTGCCGTGAATCTACGACATGGTATCCACAGCTTTACTTCCCTTCAGGAATAGGTCATGCTTAATATTTTATCGTCCACTAAAAGCCACCGTTTTCGTTTGGGTCCACCGGCTAGCATGTGACTTATTTCGTATGACAAAATCGTGAAGTAGAGAGTATTGGTGTAATAACATTTGTGGAATGGGAAAAGGGAGAAATATAATGAAGCCTTTATTTTCCATCTTTCACATAAGTGTTACTACGGTCAACGCCGGAATCGATCCCCATTTCGCGGATCATTGTCTCGTTTTAATACGGACAGTTTTTAACGTAGAACTACGTCGTTCTCCTCTCTAGATGTGATGGGGTAACTTTGAGTTAAAAATGCAACCCTTTGTTCTCCTGGTATTATCCTTGAACTCGCATTCCCCTTTTTCTTCTTTTCCCCTTCTCCTTTTCTTCTTGTACCCTCCTTATTCTTGTTTCTCCCTTATTATTGTATTCCCCTTTCTCTCGTATTCCATTTTGTTTCTCTTGAATTCTTATTATTCCTGTATTCTCCTTGTTCCCTTATTCCCCGTATTCTCCTTGAATTTCCCTTGTTTTCCTTGTTCCGCATGCTGTTTAACAACTTCTACGTAATGATTTGCAGCATAGAAAAGCTACTGTATGCACCTGTCGACAGGTGATCGCAATCACACGTAATCCTAGGTAACGATCTGCAGCTTAGTAAAGCTATAAACCTGTCGATTGTTTCGCTTTGTAAATTGTATGCAATTGGTATCTGCAGCTGGAAAAGAATTTCAGATATGACACTGTCGATATGAGGTAAAGGGGAGCTTCTGATCATCATCATCATCATCAGCCATACAGGTTATAGTCCCAGAAGAACTGTTACGGTCCACAAAAGTTTTCAGCCCATCTCTTCAATGGACGTCCAGTTGATCTGCCTCTAGGTTGGTAATGCAGGATTGTACGAGGGATTCTAGTACTAGACCTATGCTTCACATGCTGACGCCAGTTATCTTGATAGTGATATGTGTCTGCTAGTATAGAGTTCATTTCAAGTTCCTTTAAGATGTCTTCATTTCTTTTATGGTCCCACTTAGTATAGCCAGCTGTTCGGCGCATGAATCTCATTTCACTAGCAGTGATTCTACTTGCGTCACATTTCCTTAGAGTCCATGCTTCGCTTCCATAGCGCAGGACTGGTCGCGCTAAGGTTTTATACAGACGAGTGCGGGTATGTCGCTGAACTAGAGATAGTTTCACGATTCTCTATATGATGTCCATTTTTTATTATACTCTAAAATTTTGTCATGACTGTCTAAATTTGTTAAGAAAGATAATTTAAGTCTTCCCAAAATACTTCCATTGATATAAATCTTTGCTAGGAACGGGCTATTTGCCACAAAAATCCATAATTTTAGTTTTGTATATGGACCTTTGTAAACCGTCCTCTAAGCTTCTGATATGTTAGTAATTAAGACTTTTCTGTCATATAGCGATGCTAGCAACTGTACAGTTGCAGATAATCTCTGAGCTAATGATTCTGGCTGATTATCAGGAAGTACATCTCACCTCACGATATGTGTCAGAGGAA
The DNA here is from genome assembly GCF_040183065.1 of Periplaneta americana. Classification (NCBI taxonomy): domain Eukaryota; kingdom Metazoa; phylum Arthropoda; class Insecta; order Blattodea; family Blattidae; genus Periplaneta; species Periplaneta americana. Next base: position 9,452,316 of record NC_091124.1, on the reverse strand, counting down.
GAACATTGTTTGTATACATATGAAGTCTGATTACTGTAATATGTTACTAATCAGCGATGTAGGCAATGGAGGAAAGGAACTGACCACCCTACCTCATTATCTCCTGGCTTAGTTGCCTCGTAAGCGGTGCCTTGTTGGTGTCACTTGTGAAGTTTAAACCTGTCTTCGGACAGTTGGCTAAACAACTACAAAGTTTGCAATATGCCCACTCAGAGGAGTGGTTGTTTCCTCCCCTAACGTCTTACAACTTCCACGACAACAGACTCCCATCAATGGACAGTTGAAATTCAGTCGTGAATTTTCATTACTTAGAGTGCGCACCATTCCCATGAGAAATGTAGCGAATACTTTTTGTTCACAGAAAATTGAAAAAGTTGAATGTTTGGGCCTATGTATTAAGTTACCTAGTCGAAAACACTTGATTTGCGAGAGGAGAGGAGAGCTGCCTGTTACAAGTCGTGTTGTTGCACGGAACTTTGGCCTAGTTGGAGGCACGCAAGCATCCATCTGCGAGGTCTGACGCATTAGCAACCTTCCTCAAAGTTGTCACCTTGGAACTAGGAAATCGATGATACGAGAGCAGGATTAGGGGTGGAGTTGAACAAGTTTGTTACTGTTTAACGTGCTTAAAAATTACAGGAATCAGTACTTGGATGTCTTACTAGATATTGATTATAATCCTTCCTTTCAACAAAGTTGTAGTCACAGAACTAGTTTCCTATTTCTCTTGCGCTGCGTACGCCTGCACATTAGACAACACGACGTACTGTACTGCAATGTGTGTTGTAACGCAAGGCGTCGCTGAGAATATTTGCGGAAGAGAGATATCGTGGCTTCTTTTTTTATCATAAAATTTTTATTTTTAAGGTAATCTTGAAAAGGAAACAATTCTTACGTAACTATAATACGTTTATAATGTTTTAATTATACTCTTGATAATAAATAATCATTATTTTGGCTTCAATTTTAAACACAATTGACATACGATGCCATTACGCGTTGTATGGTTTTTTTCATTTCTAGATATTTATTTCTTGCTTTAAATTTATGATTTGTTTTGGTTTTAGTCTTAGTCTTCATATGTTTTTATTTTTTTGTCATTACATTAATCATGTGATAGTAGACCTATATGTTTTCTGCTTTAAATTACTAATATTTCGATTTTACTCGTCAATTTTAAACAGACGATTGTCTTCTCTGTAGGTTTCTTCCTTCCAATAATTTGTTTCCCATTTTCAATTCATAATGTTTCGATTTTGCTTGTCATAATTACACGGCCTTATCACCGCTATGGGTTTCTTTCTTGCAATGATTTGTTTCCTACTTTAAATTCATAATGTTTCTGTTTTACACGTCATCATAAGCATATGGCGACTATCACCCGTTTGAGTTTCTTCCTTCTGGTATTTTTTTTTCCTGTTTTAAATGTATAATTTCTCTGCTCTCGTTATCAGAATTACTTGACATACATCATCCGTGTCCGCTTCTTTCTTATGATTTCTTTTTCTGTTTTCAATTAATGATTTTTCGGTTTTATTCGTCATCAAAATTGTATGACATAAATTATCGGTATGGGTTTTTTCCCTCTAATCATTTATTTGCTCTTTTCAACTTATAATCTTTCAGTTTTGGACTCATCGAGATTCGAACCAGAGTTTGCAGCGTAGAAATGAGTGCTTTATGATTTATGACTATGTTTTAGGTGAAATTTTTGTTTCGTTTCCTTGAGCTAGTAGTTTTCATATTATGCCCAACTTGACGTTGGCACTGTGCTATTTATAACAGTGGATGCAACGTTCATCAACCCACCAGCCACGACTCGTGTTCCGAAACGTGAGCGGGTCATATTTCCTTTGTAGCACAGTAATTATTCTGTACACATGCTATGTAGGTGTTACTAAGTCTCTTGTCTGTTGAAAAGCGATTGATTATGAGCTAAATGCAGGAATAATAATAAATTTATATAAAATTTTATTTTTATAGCATTTCAGTAAAGTGTAGTACCGAGATCCCTGCATAGGCTGTAAGAACTGAAATCTGATGTACACTGCCTAATATGGATGCCACTTAGACGCTGATCTTCACTGAAATCTGATGTGCACTGCCTAATATAGATGCCACTTAGACGCTGATCTTCACTGAAATCTGATGTACACTGCCTAATATGGATGCCACTTAGACGCTGATCTTCACTGAAATCTGATGTACACTGCCTAATATAGATGCCACTTAGACGCTGATCTTCACTGAAATCTGATGTACACTGCCTAATATGGATGCCACTTAGACGCTGATCTTCACTGAAATCTGATGTACACTGCCTAATATGGATGTTACTTAGACGCTCATCTTCACTGAAATCTGATGTACACTGGCTAATATAGATGTCACTTAGACGCTGATCTTCACTGAAATCTGATGTACACTGCCTAATATGGATGTCACTTAGACGCTGATCTTCACTGAAATCTGATGTACACTGCCTAATATAGATGTCACTTAGACGCTGGATCTTCACTGAAATATGATGTACACTGCCTAATATAGATGTCACTTAGACGCTGATCTTCACTGAAATCTGATGTACTCTGCTAATATAGATGTCACTTAGACGCTGATCTTCACTGAAATCTGATGTACACTGCCTAATATGGATGTCACTTAGACGCTAATCTTCACTGAAACCTGATGTACACTGCCTAATATGGATGTCACTTAGACGCTGATCTTCACTGAAATCTGATGTACACTGCCTAATATGGATGTCACTTAGACGCTGGTCTTCACTGAAACCTGATGTACACTGCCTAATATAGATGTCACTTAGACGCTGATCTTCACTGAAGCCTTATGTACACTGCCTAATATGGATGTCACTTAGACGCTGATCTTCACTGACATCTGATGTACACTGTCTAATATGGATGTCACTTAGACGCTGATCTTCACTGAAACCTGATGTACACTGCCTAATATGGATGTCACTTAGACGCTGATCTTCACTGAAATCTGATGTACACTGCCTAATATGGATGTCACTTAGACGCTGGTCTTCACTGAAACCTGATGTACACTGCCTAATATAGATGTCACTTAGACGCTGATCTTCACTGAAGCCTTATGTACACTGCCTAATATGGATGTCACTTAGACGCTGATCTTCACTGACATCTGATGTACACTGTCTAATATGGATGTCACTTAGACGCTGATCTTCACTGAAATCTGATGTACACTGCCTAATATAGATGTCACTTAGACGCTGATCTTCACTGAAATCTGATGTACACTGCCTAATATGGATGTCAGACGCTGATCTTCACTGAAATCTGATGTACACTGTCTAATATGGATGTCACTTAGACGCTGATCTTCACTGAAATCTGATGTACACTGCCTAATATAGATGTCACTTAGACGCTGATCTTCACTGAAATCTGATGTACACTGCCTAATATGGATGTCAGACGCTGATCTTCACTGAAATCTGATGTACACAACCTAATATGGATGTCACTAGACGCTGATCTTCACTGAAATCTGATGTACACTGCCTAATATGGATGTCACTTAGACGCTGATCTTCACTGAAATCTGATGTACACTGCCTAATATGGATGTCACTTAGACGCTGATCTTCACTGAAATCTGATGTACACTGCCTAATATAGATGTCACTTAGACGCTGATCTTCACTGAAATCTGATGTACACTGCCTAATATGGATGTCACTTAGACGCTGATCTTCACTGAAATCTGATGTACACTGCCTAATATAGATGTCACTTAGACGCTGGATCTTCACTGAAATATGATGTACACTGCCTAATATAGATGTCACTTAGACGCTGATCTTCACTGAAATCTGATGTACTCTGCTAATATAGATGTCACTTAGACGCTGATCTTCACTGAAATCTGATGTACACTGCCTAATATGGATGTCACTTAGACGCTGATCTTCACTGAAATCTGATGTACACTGCCTAATATGGATGTCAGACGCTGATCTTCACTGAAATCTGATGTACACAACCTAATATGGATGTCACTAGACGCTGATCTTCACTGAAATCTGATGTACACTGCCTAATATGGATGTCACTTAGACGCTGATCTTCACTGAAATCTGATGTACACTGCCTAATATGGATGTCACTTAGACGCTGATCTTCACTGAAATCTGATGTACACTGCCTAATATGGATGTCACTTAGACGCTGATCTTCACTGAAATCTGATGTACACTGCCTAATATGGATGTCACTTAGACGCTGATCTTCACTGAAATCTGATGTACACTGCCTAATATAGATGTCACTTAGACGCTGGATCTTCACTGAAATATGATGTACACTGCCTAATATAGATGTCACTTAGATGCTGATCTTCACTGAAATCTGATGTACTCTGCTAATATAGATGTCACTTAGACGCTGATCTTCACTGAAATCTGATGTACACTGCCTAATATGGATGTCACTTAGACGCTGCCTAATATGGATGTCACTTAGACGCTGATCTTCACTGAAATCTGATGTACACTGCCTAATATAGATGTCACTTAGACGCTGGATCTTCACTGAAATCTGATGTACACTGCCTAATATAGATGTCACTTAGACGCTGATCTTCACTGAAACCTGATGTACAGTGCCTAATATATATGTCACTTAGACGCTGATCTTCACTGAAATCTGATGCACACTGCCTAATATAGTTGTCCAAAATGGTGGGTGTGTTTCTTTTCTGCACCAAGTAACGAAGTATTCTTTGGTATCTAGTAGATACGAAGTCTCACACTGAATGTCATATCCACGCTACAGCTTATGTAACTCTGTATATTTAACGGTTTCAAAATTGTGGACTTACTTCCTCTCTAGACAAGTACAATGCCATGAAGTATTTTTGAAACATGATACCAACACAGTCCTAATATTGGATGTCATCTGTACGCTAATATTGTAATCTTGTATATTTAGTAGGCCTACTATTCCTTAAAAGAATAAGTACCAAAAGTGTGACGTATTCTTTGAAATGCTCCGTCATCGAATATACTTGGATAAATCACTTGACTGACTGTTAAAAAATTGATGGCTGTGTTTCGTTTCTGTAACAAATAGCCTACTGAAGCATTCTTTGAAATCCGATATGCTGTACATATACAATGTCACTTCGAGATCACTGTTAATAATCTGTTATAGAAAGGGAGATGGAAGTCAGATTACATAGGAACAGTTTCAGTATATGTTCGATATGAGAACCATTTGCTTGAATGCATACCTCAGTTGTTTCCAATTCCGTAAAACATGTGTTAGCAAGGTGGGAGTGATTTGTGACATTTCTTCTTTGATTCTTTCTTCGAGGTGTCCATGCTCTTCATTTTCTCGGGGCACACGATGGTCTTTAAGATGTGTCTTCACAAGTAGAAATCCAGAGGCGTTAGGTCTGGCGATCGTGATGGCCATTTAACAGAACCTCGAAGACCAATCCACCTTCCTCAAAAATGTTTGTCTCTACGAACACGAACTTGGTGATCGTAATGTGTTTGGGCACCATCTTGTTGAAACATGTCGGGTAAATTCCCTTATTCATTCAGGATCCTCGGGAAGACGCTCTCTTCGAGCATTTCCTTGTTTCTAACCGTTTCAGTATCCATCTTTGACTGCCGTAAGTGTTTCGAGTATCTTCCGGAAAATACTAATAAAAAGCCGTTGTTTAAAACTGAAAATTTAACTACATGCCCGCATAAACAAACTCAATATTTGTTGTACTATACGGTATGTAGCTACATTTTCTATAATGGATCAGATTTCTTTTTGTCAAGTGATGTCGACCAGAAATAAAATTTCTTTATAAACCCGCTGATTTTGTCTGGCCTTGCAAACTACTGTTCAATGTGTGTAAGTGTTCGAAAAATATTTCAGGAAGGAAGACCAGTCTAAGAAGTCAAGTAGATTTGCTAATTCCTGTTTCTCGTCTTGCAGGTACCGGTACATTAGCAGTTCGGTGGTATTCACTGGTTTTATTTTCGATTTTACAGGGATTTGTATTTTTAATGAGATTAAATACCGGTACGATAGTGAGCGGTCGCAAATAAATATATCCAACAAGTGAATCGCGCCTTAAAACACATTGGGAACCATATGGTCTAGATTTTACAAAGATATAGAATGGCCTGAATTTCTTTATCATACATTGTTTAAGGGGTTAATTACAGCTTACAGCAGTAACATTTTTTGAAAATATTCAACATTTTTTTCCTCCATTACTGTATCTTGTACAATAATGAAAATTGGTGAGTGTAAAACACTGTTCTTCTGCTATAAAAAAATATGTTTTTACGATTTAAAAATAATTATTTATATATTTTTTTCAAAAGTCAAAACGGTAGCAATTCACTGTGCAGTGATGAAGCGTTTCCCTCATAACTCATAAACTTGTTAACTTTTTCATGTTCTCTCTCTCTCTTTTATTTTATTGCTGAAACTCAGGTTTACAATATCATGCTATTTCAACTACATTTCTTAATAAATATTTTTTTTGTGTGTTAGAAGAAAATATTGATATTTGACCATTTTTAAAATCAATTTTTTTTTATCAATCTATCAAAGGTAGAGAAGTGATTCTGCATCATATTGTAGACATGACATGCATAAATACACATAAAAAATTTCATCACAGAATGTTGGATAGTTTTTGAGTTATGAGGGAAACGCTTCATCACTGCACAGTGAACTGCCAGCATTTTGAATTTTGAAAAAATATATAAATATATTTTTTAATCGTAAAAATATTTTATCATGTAACAAGACAGTGTTTTACACATACTAATTTTCATTATTGTACCAGATACAGTAATGGAGGAAAAAATGTTGAATATTTCCAAAATTTTACTGCTGTAAGCTGTACCTAACTCCTTAAAGAGAGAAAACTGTTGGACATTAATGGTGTGAATTCGAAGCTTGACACTCTACAAAGTTCGATTTTGTAGCTATTTTACAAAATAAATAAGTGGACCCTCTCAGTTGTCAGTTAACGTCATGGTTGCATTCGAGCGTGGGTTCGTATCCAAGCTGATTATCTGAATGGTTTTTTTCTTACATTTTCTCCAACTCTAAGCCGAGTATTAGATAATTTCTTTGTAAGTCTTCGGCCTCGTTTCGTCAAAGACCATCTCGCTATCACATTTCCATCGACACTAGTAAACCACACAGCTCATACAGTGTCGCTAAATAACTAACTTAAAAGTGGTGTCAGTAACCTTTAGTAAAGATGCTGGGCTGTTTAAGGATTAAGGTAAGGTACGATCAATTTAATTTTAAACATCGAGGTTTTTACGTTATTGCTCCGTTCCCCTTGAAACTAAATTATGTGTGAAAACGATATCTCTACCCATTAATTCGTCAGTTCGTGAAAAGTAGCACCTGCACCAAAACGTTTTTTATTTAATTTTTTGCTTTGTTTTCAAATCATATTTTACAAGAGTTAATTTAATGAATAAAATTAATGTAATTATCTTATTTTTGCGCTAGTTAATGCAATATAACTGCGTATCCAGTAGTGGGGATGCAAGCTTATTATAAGCTAACGCATAGTTAAATATTAACAAACCAAAATTAAATATGAAAATATTACAATTTATGTACACACATATTTAATGCGAAAAACCAACAGTGATGCGAAGTTCAGCACTCCGATAACTGATGGCGCTCCAATTTTTTTTCTGACATTTCATCGCATAAAACTTACTGTTATTGTTTTATATCATATCATAACACGTTTAATACAAAATTTAGCGCATTTCTTTACGAAAAATTACGTTTTCTATCTTATTTTCTTATCTGTCTCCCTTTATTAAACATTGAATTGCGTCTCTTCGTCTTATGTTTGATGCTGCCTTAAGTGAAGGTCTTGAATACGTGAGTTCGAGGGCTGCAACGATTATTTGTCATAATTAAATAGGGCTTGTTATCAGTTGAAATGATTTAATTCAGACTGAGCTTTTAAGGCTACAAACTTGGAATGTAAGGCGTACTTTAATCACTGAAAGTAATTAAATTGTTAGAAGAGTTCTCATTCTCACCTTTGCATCACTCAAAAATTCCTTGCACCATCTCTTCCGCGCGCGTGCTCACACACACACGCACACAAATTAGAAAAACATGTATAATAACGTAATTTAAGACTTCCCTTTCGCAAACTGGCCTAACAAGTTCTGGAATATTTCAGTATACGTACTTATGAATACTTATATTCATCAGCATGTCGAAAATGATTTGCGTTTGTCGTAATTGAGTACGTAAGTACGTAACCCTGATAAAATGGTAGTGTTCACTACAATATACAGTATACTTAAAACGGTTTTTAAGGAACTCTGAAGTTCATTGCCGCCCTCACATAAGTCCGCCAGTGGTCCCTCTCCTGAGCAAGATTAATCCAGTCTCTATCATCATATCCCACCTCCCTCATGTATATTTTATATTATCCTCCCATCTACGTCTCGGCCTTCCAAAAGGTCTTTTTCCCTTCGGCCTCCCAACTAACACTACTGGATTCGCCCATACGTGCTACATGCCCTGCCCATCTCAACGTCTGGATTTAATAGTCCTAATTCCGTATACAATACATATAAAGAAAAATACGGTTGCTAGAATGCAATCGTAACTATGATGTGTGACGATCTACTAATCGAACGATTAGATTAATACGTTGAAGACTCGACGAGATTAAATTATAATGACTATTTCGTTATATGACGTCATTCTATTTTCGGCCAATGAAGTGTAATTAAATTTTGAATTCCAACCAATCACAGTCATACATCGCGATAATTTTTGCAGCTCGATTTATCACTATCAATTTATCACATGGTCGTTCTTTTGTTTAGTCAGTGTCGCCAACCGTTTCCACGTAAATCGATGAGCATGAATCCATTTTACTGAATAAAGTGCGAAATCCTACTTCCACATCTACATCTTCATCTCTTTTTATCTTCTCAGAGTCGATCTGGTTGGCGAGTTGGTATAGCGCTGGCTTTCTATGCCCAAGGTTGCGGGTTCGATCCCGGGCCAGATCGATGGCATTTGAGTGTGCTTAAATGCGACAGGCTAATGTCAGTAGATTTATTGGCATGTAAAAGAACTCCTGCGGGACAAAATTCCGGCACATCCGGCGACGCTGATATAACCTCTGCCATTTGCGAGCGTCGTTAAATAAAACATATCAATTTTTTATCTTCTCAGATCTTCATCTTCTAATTCCATGTCCATTGTATCTAAAGAAAATGACACTCTTTCATAAGAGTTGTTCATTTCATTAATGTATTAATCAGGTTATTTATAATTATACTATAAAATGTTTAAATTAAATTATGATTTCAGCAGATAATGAAAACGTATTTCTGTTATAATAATAAGAGAAAAGCGCAGACATGTAATTGACATTTTTAAACCTGTATTTCGCTTTTCTCTATTGGCATTACTGAATAACATTCAATTTTTTATTTCAGTAATCGTTATTCATCTATTTCGACTTCACAATGTCTGAATAGGTTAAGTATTTATAAATAGACAATTATTAACATTTTGTGAGCGAATTTTAGAGATATATTATTTACATTTTTATTTTATTCATGAAGTAGTCCTAATAAATGTCACTCGAGGTCTGAGATTTCCCAAATGATTCCACTCGCTTCGCTCGTGGATTTATCGACAAATCTCATACCTCTTACTATAGATAATGATACAGATTACTACTACTACGGCTACCACTACCACCACCACCACCACCACTACAGTATTTACCATTTGAAGTAAAATTAGATTAATATCAAATTCAACCACCGGCGAAGCTTCAAGTTTAGCGATCTCGAATCTAGCTTGGGCTTAATGCCTTGTTGAGTTTTTTTTAAACTAACACGAATGACAGATAATTGCATGGCGATTCCTCGGACTCCTGTAACTAATTCCACCAAAATTAATAACGCCACAATTGATACTGCGTTGTTAAATAGCCGATTTAATATATGTATGCATACCTACAAGAATTTGGTAATTTCCTAGAAGAGGTCGTTTACACTAAATCTAGAGTAGTTATTTAAACAATTAATTGAAGGCACTTCTAAAGTCTTCGGTCCAGGGAATCTTATTCTCTACAAAGAATGGTTGCGTCTTGGATCAAAATCGAAAACGATCTGAATAACAAACACTTCAGTAACACCGCAAAACCACAACTACTATAAACTATAAAAGATTAAATACACATATTACCAAGTTTTGAACCAAAGATAGGCCTACCATCCATCATAATTTGAATTTATTTTATTATTAGGGCTGGTGTAATGTGTAAATGTAAAATTGAGTTTACTAATGAAACATTTAAAAATTTTAAATTATTTCAAAATTAGGTAATCTTGAGCATCCTGGATATTTTTTTATTTATTTTGACATTCAGAGTACCTAAATGTATATCGTGTTTTTTTTTATAAAACCACCTATGTGACAGTACAAAAAATAATTTTTCAGGAAGAAGAAAACATTAATTAAATATCAATAGGCCTACACTGATCCTCGATGGTGTCATTTATTTTCATTATATCATCAACATTTTCTACCGAATTATTTCATATTTTATGTGCGTCCATTGATTTTTAATTAACTTTTCTTCCTCCTGAAAAATTATTTTCTGCACTGTCACATGGGAGGTTTCATAAAAACAACGACGAAATTTTAGTATGTTTACTTACTATAAATACATATTTTTCTTATTTTTGACAAAAACATCAGTATTCGTGAAATCTCACTTTCATGTACAGACTTTTTGTCCCCTATATAAACTAAATTTAGCGTTACCAAATTTTGTAGCTTTTTTTTTTTAAATATCGTTTTTCAGGTTTCATATATCTGATACAGTTCATATATCACAGTGAAAAAAATTCCAACTATGACTTGTACTATAGAATTTATTTATGTAAGCTTAAATGTAAATAACGTGGAAAGGTTTTTCACAAATATTCATTGCTAATTTAAGTTTTAATTGACGATCACATATATATATATAATAATTTAAGCATGTATTTTGTAACTTTTAAGTATATGTTTCTTAATTTTAAGTGCACAACTCATAAAAGAATGCGTATTTGCACTTGATGAATTTTTATAAGCACATATTTAGACACATTTTAAGAACTAAAAAAAAATACATATTTATGGAGTTTCAAGCACATAATTGAAGACCTTCCCGGAAAAAAATATGTGACCTCAAATTAATGGAATATGTAACTTAAACTTGTGTCCTTGATTAGTCAAATGGTTCTGATAGTAAACATAGGCCTAATGAAATATGTCCCTGAAATTATATCCCTTTCTTCTGAAACGTGAAATACAGATTTGTTGATTACACCCTTACTTGGGGGAGTTTTTCGGTTATTCGAGCTTTATTATTATATAACAAATTTGGTATAAAACTGGCCTACGTATAATGACGTCACCTAGCAAATTTCCGGAAATGTAAAGAACACACAAGGGAAGACAAGACATTAATATGCACTCAGATATAGCAATAGAAATGGAGAATATCTGAAGTGTGTAATAAGTTAAAATTATGTCAGTAGCAATTTCTTAACTAGTTGTAATAAAAATAAAGACTCTCAGCAACCATACAAGTGATAATACTTCCGGAATTATTAATAATATCTGATAGAGAGGCACAAGATAGATAGATAGATAGATAGATAGATAGATAGATAGATAGATAGATAGATAGATAGGTAGGTAGGTAGGTAGGTAGGTAGATAGGTAGATAGATAGGTAGGTAGGTAGGTAGGTAGGTAGGTAGATAGATAGATAGATAGATAGATAGATAGATAGATAGATAGATAGATAGATAGATAGATAGATAGATAGATAGATAGATAGATAGATAGATAGATAGATAGATAGATAGATAGATAGATAGATAGATAGATAGATAGATAGATAGATAGATAGATAGATAGATAGATAGATAGATAGATAGATAGATAGATAGATAGATAGATAGATAGATAGATAGATAGATAGATAGATAGATAGATAGATAGATAGATAGATAGATAGATAGATAGATAGATAGATAGATAGATAGATAGATAGATAGATAGATAGATAGATAGATAGATAGATAGATAGATAGATAGATAGATAGATAGATAGATAGATAGATAGATAGATAGATAGATAGATAGATAGATAGATAGATAGATAGATAGATAGATAGATAGATAGATAGATAGATAGATAGATAGATAGATAGATAGATAGATAGATAGATAGATAGATAGATAGATAGATAGATAGATAGATAGATAGATAGATAGATAGATAGATAGATAGATAGATAGATAGATAGATAGATAGATAGATAGATAGATAGATAGATAGATAGATAGATAGATAGATAGATAGATAGATAGATAGATAGATAGATAGATAGATAGATAGATAGATAGATAGATAGATAGATAGATAGATAGATAGATAGATAGATAGATAGATAGATAGATAGATAGATAGATAGATAGATAGATAGATAGATAGATAGATAGATAGATAGATAGATAGATAGATAGATAGATAGATAGATAGATAGATAGATAGATAGATAGATAGATAGATAGATAGATAGATAGATAGATAGATAGATAGATAGATAGATAGATAGATAGATAGATAGATAGATAGATAGATAGATAGATAGATAGATAGATAGATAGATAGATAGATAGATAGATAGATAGATAGATAGATAGATAGATAGATAGATAGATAGATAGATAGATAGATAGATAGATAGATAGATAGATAGATAGATAGATAGATAGATAGATAGATAGATAGATAGATAGATAGATAGATAGATAGATAGATAGATAGATAGATAGATAGATAGATAGATAGATAGATAGATAGATAGATAGATAGATAGATAGATAGATAGATAGATAGATAGATAGATAGATAGATAGATAGATAGAACTTTATTGTCGATGGCATAATGTATGCATAGACATAGTCAAATATATACAATTACAATTTAATGTAAAATAAGTCAAATATAAAAAAAAAACATTATTCATTTCAACGGCCCATGCGTGCATCCTCAAGACTGTAGGGACACAATTTTATTAATTTCGTTTTTATATAATTCTTAAATTTCAGAGAATTTTTTGTATATTTGATGTCATCAGGCAAACTGTTGTATATTTTAATACCAAAGACCATATATGTTCTACTACTGTTTGTAAGGTGGTGAACTGGAATAGTTAAACTATTTTTGTTACGAGTGTCGTAGGTATGGAAATCACAATTTTGATGAAAATCAGACAGATTTTTATAAATTAGTAGTAAAACATTAAAAATGTATAAACCATAAACAGTAAGAATATTATATTGTAAAAAATGTTCCCTACAAGAGGTCCTACTGTCAACACCCGCTATGCATCTGACAATACGCTTTTGAGCAATAAATATATCATTCAGCTTGGTTCCAGATCCCCAAAAACAAATACCATATGAAAGCCTAGACTCGACGTGTGCGAAATAATAAGACATTAATACATCGTGATTTATTATCGTCCTCAAAATTCTGATTTGATAACAAATGCTATTGAGCTTAGAAATTAAACTTGTGCAATGGGGTCTCCAAGACAAACAATCATCAAATGTAACGCCCAAGAATTTAGTAGTTTCCCATTTACATAAGTATTGATCTTGAATAGAAATATTGATGTCCTTCAAATTTCGCTTTTGAGAATTGTGAAAGTAAATATATCCGGTCTTATTAACATTTAAGTGAAGCAGATTGCTATCAAACCATGTTTTGAGATCTTTTAACAGGTCACAACAGAGTCTAGAGTCTAGAGACATGCCGCATTGTTGAAAACGTTTTGCAGTAAAAAGTATTCGGCCTTGCCACTGTTATATTATTATGCAGATATTTAATAAAGTAATAGTAAGAAGAAGAAAAGACGTAATTTCTGTACACCTACTTTCTAAGAAAAACTCAAAAGATCAGAATGCCTTGAACTTGGAAGCTGCATGCGTTCACCTGGTTTTGAATCTATAACACGCAAAGAATTAATTCATAGCGCCCCACATTTATCACATGACGGTCCAGATGCCCTTAAGTGCGGAAGGAGAGAGGGGAGCGTACGCCATAAGACTTCACAGGAGCCGTCGCTGCCGAAGATGTTGTACACACAGCGTCCGGCGCACCGAACCCCCTACACAGGCCGCGGTTAATACTGTTACACTTATTTAAAATGCGTTGTGTTGCCTTACGAGAGAATACTGCCAGCTCACTGATAAATTATGAGATTGGATAGGCTTGGAATTTATTTATTTATTTATTTATTATTTTGCTAATAATTGTAACATAAAATATAATATATACAGAAAAACTTTAGCTCGCCCCTGAAAGAGTAGAACTCGTGCTCAGGGGCGGATTCCTGAATTGAAATTAATAATTATACAATACAATTTGTCTTATGTCTACTGTGCAATTATAGTAGGCATATATAAATTTAAATTTACAATTTTTAAATGTTTATAAAATCCATACATAACTTTTTTAATTTAATACTAGAACTATTAGAATTGACAAGATTACGATATTTAAATATAAATTTGTTATATATTCTTGGGCCTAAATTACTACTATGATTAAATACTGTAACAGTGTTGCATTTTGGTTCAAGCAATCTTAAAGAATTCATACCTTTTGCAAATCAAGCTTTCAGGTGTAACTCCCTGTAAAGTTGATATGAATAATTTTGAGGGAAAAATTGTTCCGGGGCCGGGTATCGAACCCGGGACCTTTGGTTTAACGTACCAACGCTCTACCAACTGAGCTACCCGGGAGCTCTACCAGACAAGGTCCCGGGTTCGATACCCGGCCCCGGAACATTTTTTCCCCTCAAAATTATTCAAATCAACTTTACAGGGAGTTATACCTGAAAGCTTGATTTGCATAATACACGCCACTGTTCGTTAACAGAAAGCCACAATTTAAGTCACACAGAGTTAGTGTGCACTCAACTTTGGTTGCTTGACAGTTGTCAGCCCACTTTGAGGTCTGTGGATATAGAGGGAAAAATTGGATCGGTGTCTGGTAGAGTTCCCGGATAGCTCAGTTGGTAGAGCGTTGGTACGTTAAACCAAAGGTCCCGGGTTCGATACCCGGCCCCGGAACAATTTTTCCCTCAAAATTATTCATACCTTTTGTTTCATAACTATGAGAATACAATTCAAAATTATTTCGATTTTTGTGTATGAATTTTATTAATGGAATGGAATTTTCGGGATGAGGGGCACTGTGGCTCAGCACTGCGATCTGTTGCGCTAACCTTCAAGCTAGACGCATTTCCAAATCCATACCGGCTGACTACACTAAGGTTCGCTGCATACCCAGGTTTCGAGCAAGCAACTCCTCTCGTCCCTAGGCCAGCCCCCTCCGTGCATCCCCAGCTAGCATTCGGGGAATGATATGGAATGATGACGAAATGATGTAGATTCGTAATATGGGGAAAAACGCGAGAACTCGAGAAAAACTCCAACTGCGATCTTGTAGTGTCACTATGGATTTTTTCAACGAAAAATCCCAGACTCGAACCCGGGCCGCCTGCGTGACAAGTCGAAGGTCTGACCACTCAGACACCGCAAGAGTTTGGATAGGCTTAGTCAAATAAAGGCCTCTTATCAAAGTTTGTTGAGCTATTCTTAGCAACCTTGTGAGATTTTTCATGAATAATACTGTTATGAGACTTTTTTTTGGAGTAGGGTAAAGTTGTCTAATTCCGTGATACGTTTTTTTTTCACTGAATGTCACGGGGTTGGGTATATCGCTAGGAAGTTCACCGATGTCTCAAAAGTAGACGAAAGATGAATTCTTTCGAGAAAGATGCCTGGCGCTATGGTCGAACGGAAAAGCTTTGACTGACATTCAATTTAAAAAAAGTATCACGGTATTAGAGGTATCACGGAAATAGGCAACTTTACCCTACTTTTTTTTTTTGCTATTTCTTATTCCATTATTGTGATACCATACAAAAACCAATTTTAAACCAGTTTAATGATAAGACATGCATGTTTGCCTACTCGTATTATGAATTTGATGTGGCCAGTGAATGAATGAGAGTTGTAATGGTAGTTGTGTGCACCTGGTTTACCAGCTGATTTCCTCATCCGTCGCCGCGTTCTCACCAGTCTTCTACATTCGTAATACCAATCGCTCGTGAGTGTCTTACGTACCTTAGATCTCTTGAATCGTTTAAAATCTGGTGCCGTCACTCACGTCTACTTACCTTTGGATATACCTATTATGAGGATACTCGTGTCGCGGCAGACGAAGAGACTGCATCAGGCACCACTAAGAAATGCCGATGATAATGAAAGAGAGGTTGTAGACAATGTTGATGGAATGATGAGGGATAAAACGGGAGAACCCCGAAAAAAAGACTTCGTCCACCACGAATATCGCGATAGTTATAAGCCACCAGTGTGGTATTCCATTTGATTTTAGTTTAATTGTTTAGTAAGGTTTATATTATCATAATGAATACAGCTTACTCATTTATTGACTCTCATATAAACGCTTTTCTCGCATATGCTTTATCATGTTTAGTACGACACAGTGGCATCTTTTAATTTGATCTGAGGAGAATCTGTAAAAATTCGAAATATTTAACATTTTAATTAAGCATAAACTGATTTTCAGGAAAATCGGTTGCATTATTAACTTGGAATTAATTTTACGTTGGCACTGTTAATTAAAAAAATATATATAAAAAAGATGTTCTCATAAATTAAGCCGCAAGTCTGAAATAAGCTTTCATTATACCCGTCATATTATACAATATACATTGTATTACACAGTATACAGTACAATTGAAAGCAATCATTTGAATAATTACTAATATTTGCTTGTTTATATTTGTTTAGACGGTACGCCGTTTCATGATACAGGGCTTGAAGGTGTGAGGGATGTAGCGTATTATACTCTTCAGGAATGTCTGTAAATAACAGCGCTGAACAATTCTACTGTTTTCCTTTATATATCTGTCATATCATACTCGTGGCTTTAGTTCGAACTTAGGGTTAAGATACAAATTACATTTACTTTAAATGTTATTTTAAGTGATCGTGCTTCATTTAATTTGGGATGCTCCTTGTTAATATTATTATATTATTATTATTATTATTAGTAGTAGTAGTAGTAGTAGTAGTAGTAGTATTTATTATTAATTGTCATTATTCAGTGTAATTAGTTACCACTGCCACCGGGTATTTACCCATTTGCAGTGTGAATAAATACATATACATTCAGATCTGAAATACTGGTAGTCTATAGAATAAGTGTCATTTTAAGACCACTTACATACGGTACAAATCAGTTAACAATTTTATTGGCTGTGTAATATATGACTTTGTTCTTCTTTTGCCTACGTATCTCTAGAAGATACATTTATTCTTGACCGCTCTATATGAACAGTTGTAAGAAAAGCCGTTTAGTGCCATTGCACGAAAGTCTATGGAGGCCAAAACCTACCAGCCTCACGTCCACATGCCTCAGCACAGATGAATGATCATCCAAGCAGGACGGGGATAACGTATGGTTAAACGATGCTCTCCCAGTCTTTACAGCTGGCTTACAAAACCCGGTTTTGCTACTCACTGTAGCTCCTCAAATTCATCATGATGCTGAGTGGACACCGATCCCATGCACTAAACGAAATTTCTTGAGAAAGTTTCTTCTCCTATGAAAACTCGAATCAGCACTCAATCCTTTAACGCTAATCCAAGACATGACCCCTTACACCACGCAGCTATGGCGCGGCATGCTAGCTTTTACAAAGGATGGTAAAATGCACAGGATGGCTTTCTCCGGTGCGGAAGTAAAGCTGAGAGGCAAGTATCGTAGATTTACTGCACGTACAAGAACCCTGACACTGATAAAGGGCTCCAAGCAAAATTCATCTGTCATTTCTCGCCCACGTTGAATTTCGACTGTGAATAACCTCTGCAGTTAAATAAAATACTGCTATTGTAACTATCAAAGTCGTCTACGGAAATCTGAATTATATTATTTATTACTGTACTTGTACGTCTATGTTTTAGCATTGATTTAAATAGGAATTTAGAGGGGAACAATGCTTATGAGTCGCCTAGAATCAAACTGCACTTTCTCGAAAAGCTGATTTGTCAGAAAAGGCGAAAAACTAGTGCAGTTAGACTCCAAACGAGCATTTTATCACATTCCTGCATAATTCTGCACTGAAACATACCCTAATCCTATATTTCATCATTTGGAGGAAGTGCAGTTTGATTCTAAGCGACTCTTATGTAAAATTATCCAATAATTTGAATAATTCAGCGGCGAATTTACTTGTCTCGACGTAATGTGAGGAACGTATTAAAATGTGAGTGAATCAAAGAAACAGTAAAAATATACCGCTAATATATGAATTGCTCAACATTAAAAGCATCTAAACTAAATAAAAACGCAAGTTCTAGAAGCTGCGGACTAGGACGCCGTGACTATTAGTAAGTTGTTGACGTTGACTATTCGGCAGGCTCGCAGACGCAAGAAATTGTTTTTGACGTAGAATATGTATTTTCCAACTCCGAGAATTGGCACCCATTCCGGGATCCGCGGTAAAACTAAATATGGCAGAATTTCAAATGCTTACTGTAAAAGGATTATGAGACAGCCGAATGCTAATGTTATTAGTAGTTAGGCCTTGAACCAATGTAACTTATGCGACCGCGCTCACTGACGCTACGTGCCTGAGGGCACCGAAGTTGCGTATAAAATTAACCATGGTGCGCGGACTCTCTCAGTAATATCTTGGCTTCGATAGCACCTCTAGACCTGTGCGATCAGGCGTTTGATTCGTAATTGCGAGTTCTACAATATTAAAGTGGTAATAAACACATACGAGACACTTTGAGTGAACTATAGTGAAAAATTTGTTGTGAGCTGGGACTAATTTTGGAATGACGCTTCATATGAAGAGATAGCCTAGTAGTGCATTTGTAAACCGAAACAAAAATAAAACATTGAAACCAACACAACTGTAATTTTATTCCCGAAACTGGGTGACATGTGCTGTGTGCTGGTATATCCCTCATACAGCGCAGATTTTTTTTGTCTGTGACAGTATAATCATATGACCGAGATATATTCTCTGATGTAATCTGCTCTTCACCCTCTACAACTTGGATAGGTTTAATTTTATTAAAATATAGCTTATAGGCCCAGCGTCGTGCGGACGTCACATCACGAAGGTTAACTTGGTGTAATCTGTTATTACTCAGGAGAAGACAAGCGGAAGAAATGTGACCTTCTTGAATGCTGATTATTATAAACATCGCTCAGATAAGCATCCTAGTAGCCAGGTGATTACACTCATGCCGAAAACTTCAGTAACAATATGCGTATGGAAATTAAAGTATGCTAATTATTTTAATAAAATAACTATTATTCTAGTGTGAATCGTAATTAATAGCTTAACTTCTCATTTCCGAAGTACAAGAGCAGTCACCAGCAATTGCTGAAGTTTGCAGATGTTTTAATGATTAGTATCGCTACTGCGTCACGTAATGTAGGCCTAAGCATTCATATCACAAACGTACTTCTCCCTGCCGCTTCATCGCCCGCTCTTCATCTCATAACAAGACAGTAGGTGAATTGTGAGGTCGAAGAAAATGTGAAGTGTATGCTTCGACGGGAGAATAAAACTCATGACGATGATTACTATAATCTGTGCGCTTCACCCGTCCGAGTCCAATCAAAAATGTCCCAGGATCGATTTCTGGCAGATGCAAAGAAAGTTAAAATGAAATGTTTTCGTGTCTTTCTTGTCTAAGTACCATACTTAGTGTTTGTTTTTTGTCATCATAATTATTAAATATTTGCAGGACTATTTTGATATCTAATTCAGTTTAATGGCGGTAAGCAAGTTAATATATTTTAATCGCTGTCCTTTATAAAAGGGGGGGGGGAACTTTTTTTTTTTTAAGAACTTGTGATTTAGTGTCATGCAGTTAGGGCCATTGGGTTTTAATCTTTCGTGAGTTATTACAATTTCTTTCCGCGCGCCGGTGTACTGAAAGTCGTGGGCATGTTGACACGAGCGAGGGGCAAGTTGCCATGTGACATGAGTGTACCGCAGCACGTGCTGCGAGCTATCTTTAGCACGCGACCCCTTCCAGCATCTGTTGCTTGCAGCATCCTGCGTGACGACATGTCCAGCCAGCTCTCACCTGGAGGAGAACCTCAAGTAATTGATACGTGCTGCGGATCAAAGTATTGCACTTCGCCATGTCTGCCTTCTTTGAGGAAAGTATCGAGAACTCGTTGAGACGTTCCTTTTAAGATCCGTTCTGCTAATTTCCCATCCCCATCCAAACCGTATGACTGTACACTAGAAAGTTTCACTGTAGCTTTAAACTTCGGCCCCGTGAGTCTAGAGCAATACTTGTTTAGACGAGTGCAAGTGTTAACTTTTCTTTATTGTGCGAGCATTTGTATGAGGCAGGTCCTTACCAATAATTTTCCATGTTACGTATATTAATGACGATACGGGCAATATCTATTCAATAAGAATGTCTCCATTCAAAACATATATAATTCGCATATTTGGGGATTTACAAAAATTCTGTTTGCTCCAGAGTATAAAGTAGTTTTCTAAGTTTCACCTCACACCTTTATAATCCTCTATTTTAGCACCATCAGTCTTATTTGTTCCATACTCGATGAAATGGTTCTCTTGTTATTTCTTCCATCGCAGTCATTATCCGATTTTCAATTCTCGGAGATTTGTGGGTAGAGGTAGCACATAAATATACAGTCTCGTTTACATAGCCCCATAAAAATAAATCCCACGAAATTATGTCCGGAAACCTAGGTGGTCAACGGTAGAAGGGAAGATCATTGATTTCGCTATGGCATATCCGACGGTGTGGAAGATCCTCATTGAGAAACTTAAGACTGGTTCACAATAAACCGGGAACGGAAACGAGAACGAGAAAAGAAATAATTGTGAATGCTCACATTTAGATACATGTATTTTAACAATATTTCCGTTCTCGTTTTCGTTATCGCTCCCGTTCCCGGTTTTTTGTGGACCAGCCTTTACTGACCTGTCGATGAAGATGAGCGTGGCACCATCTTGTTGGGAAATGTTATTGGAATCGTATAGATTTGCAACATGTCCGAATACAATAAATGGTAATTGTCGTTCTCTACAGATTCCAATACGCAAAACGCTTTGTGTTGCGAAATAATAATTTTGTTTTACCAGCTTCCTAGGAACAATACAAACATTTCGGAGATTTAACATACGATATAATGATTTTAATTTTATTTAACTAGCTAGCTAGTTAGTGAGTACAAATTAGAATTATAAAACAAAAATGTTTCTAGCCACTACCGTAAGAGCCAGGCTCGTGTACAGTGTGGTCTTGGCCAATAATATAACATAAAAATATCTTGGAGAGTTTTTCAGTCTGCTACAAACTAGATTTATGTCGCTTACCAGATACATTATTGCCATTATATACGTACAAAATGGAGTAATTATTTTTTGATAGCGCAGTATAACAGTTATTTACTATGGAAGTATTAAAAATAGCATTTTGTATTATGAGCAGGGATTTTTGCAGTGCGTCATTTTTAGACAGCTGTTCGTCCTTACAGGTCTGGAAACAATTACCTCATCTCTACCGCTGTATTCCCCCTCATTATAATAGTACAACTTTAACACATTAAAGCAGACAGTGGTGTAACTCAGTGGTAGAGCATTCGATTGCAGACCGAGAGGTCACTCGTTCAAACCTGGTTTCATGTAGTTGTTAATAAAACAGTTGCTGAAGCGTTTTGTTTATTTATTTATTTATTTATTTTTTTTTTTACGTTTCGTAACCAAAAACAGTCATTTTTATAGAATAGGTTATTTATGAAAGGGCCTAAGTCGTGAATACTAAATTGTTAGCAATTTAAGAAAAAAACTGCTTACAGGCCGAAATTTTGAAATTAAGGCTGAAATAAAAATTGTATCATAAATTCTACTAAGCATTAAAGTGTGAAACTTAGTCCTCTTCATATCTAAATCGATGTATCTACACCAAAAGAGCAGTTATTACATTACAAACTCATTTTCACAAAATTAGCGACTTAGGCCCTTTCATAAATAACCCATTCCTCACATTGTTTGAACCGCTTTGTTAATCGGTTGCGATTGCTGCCGTGTGACATCTGGTGGGAAACAATTTGATAGTCGGCGCAAACACTTGAAAGCTAATGTTAACAATACTTTTCGCACTGGTGTCAATAACATTTTTGTACGCTGTCGTATAATAGTCAATTTTTAAATGCTGAGCGTTAAAACGTATACTTTACTAATGCATGGCTACAAAAATTATGAGCCTCTGTTTCGTCACTACTAGTACTGAAACAAGCGAAAATTACTAAGTGTAGGTCTAAAATTGTATAACGCTAGTGCTTTGTAATATGTTTTTCATGTCATGTAACGATACTCGTGACGTAATACATATTATCGTACGCCCAAGTCTCCCCCTATAATATAGGCTATATTCCTTTCTCTGTCGATCTAACAGTATTGGATTATATTTCTTATATGGGACTTCTGCCGCCACGGTGGTCTAGTGGCTAGAGCGCTGGACTTACAATCCTGTGGATTCGAGTTCGATCCTCGGTGTACCCCCGATGTATAACTTGTGTTTGGCAAGGCCGTTGTCAGGTAACAGGAATTTTCTCCGGGATCTCCGGTTTGCCTGTGGCATCCCAATAAATTTCTCTCATCGTCTTATCTCATTTCATCGCGAGTATAGCGTAGACCAGTCTCCTATGGAGTACCTGGCCAAGGACCCTGTCGATAAATTGGTCTACACAACTGGCTTCATATGGATAAATGACAGTTAAGTGCCCACCATTACAAAAAAAATTGTGGGGACTCACATCGTTCTTAAAAATGCATGACCCTAGGTTCGAACCCACAAACCTCGTCTCTGACGACGAGTATGATAACGACTAGTATATCTAGGACAACGTAAACAAAATCTATGAACTCCTGTAAAATGTTATGTTTTCAGCTAAAGTAAACAATTAATTAGCAGAGTCAATTTTCTCTTTAACACGGCAGTTCCACCCAAACCGCACCTTCACTCAAGTGCGTTTTTCACTTTCCGAAAAGTACACTGTGGGCGTAATCACGGGTACGAAGTAAACATGTCGGCGTAACCAATTATTGAATAATAAAGGTGACATTCAGCGTAATGTCTCCACAGAAGAAAACAGAAAAGTTACTGTTGTCTGAAACGTGGTCAGCTCAACCCACGCCCGAAGAAGATTGTGCACAAGGCTAATTAATGGATGTGAGATGAACTGATAAAAGAGGAGTGACAGAAACGTGTCATTTTCATTTTGTTATTCGCTGTCAGATTGTTGTTTTGTGGTAATCATCTGCGATGCAGGGGCGGCTCTCCCGAAGGAGCACGATGAGCAAATATTCCGATATTCGGAGAAAATGGCTAATAAAGTATTACAATCTTAAAATGAAGTAAAGAGAAATTTGTCATTTATTTTCTTTACATAGGTTAAGGGTGTTTGAGAATAAGGTGCTTAGGAAAATATTTGGAGCTAAGAGGGATGAAGTTACAGGAGAATGGAGAAAGTTACACAACACAGAACTGCACGCATTGTATTCTTCACCTGACATAATTAGGAACATTAAATCCAGACGTTTGAGATGGGCAGGCATGTAGCACGTATGGGCGAATCCAGAAATGCATATAGAGGGTTAGTTGGGACGCCAAGGGAAAAAGACCTTTAGGGAGGCCGAGGCGTAGATGGGAAGATAATATTAAAATGGATTTGAGGGAGGTGGGATATGATGATAGAGAATGGATTAATCTTGCTCAGGATAGGGAGCAATGGCGGGCTTATGTGAGGGCGGCAATGAACCTCCGGGTTCCTTAAAAGCCAGTAAGTAAGTATTTTCTTTGCTTTTCTTTATCAGAATGTTGTTTTGTGATGATCATCTGCGATGGAGAGTCGACTCTCCCACAGTAGCACGATAGTAAAGCAACGTGTGGTCTTAAAATGAGGTAAATGACATTTGTGATTTATTTTCTATGTCATTTGTTAACTGTCAGAACGTTGGTTTGTGGTGATATCTGCGACCAGGGAAGACTCGCCTAATGTAGCATGATCAGAAAATATTCCGATATTCGGAAAAAAAAAAAGAAAAAGAAAAGCTAATAATTAAAATATAATCTTAAAATTAAGTAAAGATAAATGTGTAATTTATTTTCTTTCTTACTCGCAAACTGTGAGAATGTTATTTTGTAGTGATCATCTGAGAAGCAAGGGAAGCAAGACATCGCTCAAAGAAGAAGAATGAGCAATTATCCTGATAATAATATAAATTGGATTATAAAGGTAAAATAATAGTTCAATATGGATATCATTTATAATTTCTTATTCACACACTGTAAGAATGTTATTTTGTTGATTATCTACGAGGAATAATTTTGAAACTGCATTGAGTGTAGGCTTATATCGGAGAAGAGTGATGGAATGGTGTGTCGCGCAGCCCCATGGAGTGTGTCGCGAAATTTTGGAATTGAAAAATAAATTTTATGCCATCCAGAGAGTCTCTTTACAACGCATTTTTTTAATTTAGAACGAAGTAAATTTTATGCCATCCAGAGAGTCTCTTTACAACGCATTTTTTTAAATTTAGAACGAAGTAAATTTTATGCCATCCAGAGAGTCTCTTTACAACGCATTTTTGTATTTAGAACGAAGTAAATTTTATGCCATCCAGAGAGTCTCTTTACAACGCATTTTTTTTTATTTAGAACGAAGTAAATTTTATGCCATCCAGAGAGTCTCTTTACAACGCATTTTTTTAATTTAGAACGAAGTAAATTTTATGCCATCCAGAGAGTCTCTTTACAACGCATTTTTTTTTATTTAGAACGAAGTAAATTTTATGCCATCCAGAGAGTCTCTTTACAACTCATTTTTTTTTATTTAGAACGAAGTAAATTTTATGCCATCCAGAGAGTCTCTTTACAACGCATTTTTTTTTATTTAGAACGAAGTAAATTTTATGCCATCCAGAGAGTCTCTTTACAACGCATTTTTTTTTATTTAGAACGAAGTAAATTTTATGCCATCCAGAGAGTCTCTTTACAACGCATTTTTTTAATTTAGAACGAAGTAAATTTTATGCCATCCAGAGAGTCTCTTTACAACGCATTTTTTTTTATTTAGAACGAAGTAAATTTTATGCCATCCAGAGAGTCTCTTTACAACGCATTTTTTTATATTTAGAACGAAGTAAATTTTATGCCATCCAGAGAGTCTCTTTACAACGCATTTTTTTTATTTAGAACGAAGTAAATTTTATGCCATCCAGAGAGTCTCTTTACAACGCATTTTTTTTTAGAACGAAGTAAATTTTGTGCCATCCAGAGAGTCTCTTTACAACGCATTTTTTTATATTTAGAACGAAGTAAATTTTATGCCATCCAGAGAGTCTCTTTACAACGCATTTTTTTATATTTAGAACGAAGTAAATTTTATGCCATCCAGAGAGTCTCTTTACAACGCATTTTTTTTATTTAGAACGAAGTAAATTTTATGCCATCCAGAGAGTCTCTTTACAACGCATTTTTTTTTAGAACGAAGTAAATTTTGTGCCATCCAGAGAGTCTCTTTACAACGCATTTTTTTATTTAGAACGAAGTAAATTTTATGCCATCCAGAGAGTCTCTTTACAACGCATTTTTTTTTTATTTAGAACGAAGTGTTTGATATAATACGTTTTATTTTGAGACAGACGTTTACCAGTGAAACGTGAACACCTGCAACAATGCTCAATTTAATTTTTCTGCCTGGCAATAATTCGAATTAAAGTGAACACCTCCAACAATGCTTATTAATTCGTTTACTCTTCCCACTAAATAGTAAACAGAGTTTATAATCGTCAGAACATATTGGTCAGTTTCAGTAGGCCTGCGGGTGATAATGCGACTATTTTATCAAAAGTGCTTTATTTAGATTTTTTCATGGACAAATTTTTTTACTCGAAAAATATTATATGAATCAAAGTCTGGGTTATATGACAGCGGTGCTAATTCAAATCATGTGAGCGAAAATTTCCTTCAGAGTTCACAAAAACGCACCGCGTTTCGTAAATATAGTGATGAATACTTGCAATATGGTTTTACGTGGCTTAGAGATGAATATGAACAAAATCCCGAGTGTTTTATATGATGAAATGTTTTGTCAAATCAGTCGATGGTGCCGAATAAACTAAATATAATCTCCCCATCCGTTTTTAAATATTCTACACAGAGTTCCACTACCTCTTCTTCAGAAGAAAAGCACTGGTTATTATTATTATTATTATTATTATTATTATTATTATTATTATTAAAACAAGTGTGTCGTGATATCGCGGGCGTTCAGTAAAGTGTGTCGTCAGTTAAAAAAGGTTGGGAACCACTGGAATAAAGTAATGTAAGGATTCAACTTGATTTTCAGATGAGCGGAGATGTTTAAATGTAATGAAAATCTAGCTCGATTTTTACATGATACCCTAGCGGCCAATTGAATTCAAGGTTCGGAGATTCAAATCCGTCTCTGTACAACGGATTTTAAAGACCAATAATCCTTAGTATGGCCTCCTCCGGGAGGGAAGTAAAGCTGGGAGACCTCTGTCTGATATTACGCCAAGCAACAGAACCCTGTTCATGATAGAGGGCTCTAGATAATATTTGTCGGCTATTTCTACGTCGAAATTTGTTTTTTATGAAAATGGGTCCATTCATTCCAGTATCCAAAGGACACATAGGCTACACGCGTGGACATATCGCGTGTGTAGGATCTTCGAACGTATCAGTAGAGCGGGCAATGCCTGTTGTTGAGTTTCCGTTTATATTGCGTTATTTCATGTAGGCCAACTAGTTTAGATTTTGTTTTTAATGTTTCATATTTGTGATTAAGGCGGTGATGAATCATGGTATGTAAATTTCCAATACGGCGTAACTTTTGTAACGGATTTTTTAATGTGTAACTTTAAAAATATTTGCAAAATTCTTGAGAACACTTAGCATAAGTCCGTAAATGACCTTTTCTTTCCACATCACACTAGACTACTAGGTGAACATAAAACTGGATATATACGACGTGAGGGACGTATGACAGGGAACCTCCGGACAAGAATGTTACTGTTCGTATCCCAACTCTGTAACCAAGGATGGAATGCATACCACATGGTTAGCAGTACTCAGGCGGGAAGCAGAGGGAAGTAGACAGTACATCGTCCCCTTCACTTTCATTTTTTTCTTGTTAAAGAAAATAATCGGTGTCATGACATGGGTGGTACAGACTTGTCCATTATACGTTTTACGCCTTCGCAGTAGTGGTTAATTATTTTATTACCAGTTATGTTTCTTCTTCTTTGCTTTTGTGTTTATTTAAAAGAAACATCGGTCGACCTGGTTGGCGTAGTTGGTATAGCGCTGGCCTTCTATGCCCGAGGTTGAGGGTTCGATCCCGGGCCAGATCGATGGCATTTAAGTGTGCTTAAATGCGACAGGCTCATGTCAGTAGATTTACTGGAATGTAAAATAACTTCTGCGGAGTCAAAATTCCGGCACACCGACGACGACGCTGATATAACCTCGGCAGTTGCGAGCGTCGTTAATTAAATAAACCATATTTTGAACTTGTGCTGGGCTGTTATTGGCCTATGGCTGTTGACCAGCACATTAATATTATAATAATGAAATAAAAATGAATAAAATTATTATTATTATTATTATTATTATTATGATTAGGAGGAGGAGGGACCCGAAGGCTAGTGCTGCACCCCGAGGCTTATTGTGCCGTACCACTTTGTTTAGGAATGATTGTCGAGTCCGAACTGCCGCTTTTGTTTTAATATATGCCTATATCGTGACTCAGATATGTGGTTTCATTTGTTGATTCAGCCACTTGGGTACAGAAGTCTTATGAAATCCCTTAAACTGCGCCTCCACCTCCCGAGAGCGTTCTACGCCTCCTCAGATTCATGCCATCTGACAATATTTCATTACGCCCCACCGCTTTGGGTAAATACTATAGAAAATGATGGTAATGAATATTTAAGTGAAGATTATGTGGAGGGAAATTGGAGAACCCCGAGAAAAACAATCACGCTTTGTTCACCAGAAATATGACTCCGCCGTCATCGAGATTCATCATCGTCCGAAGTCTTCGCAATCCTACGGTCT
Organism: Periplaneta americana; assembly: GCF_040183065.1. Classification (NCBI taxonomy): domain Eukaryota; kingdom Metazoa; phylum Arthropoda; class Insecta; order Blattodea; family Blattidae; genus Periplaneta; species Periplaneta americana. The sequence goes on along the minus strand of NC_091124.1, from coordinate 9,423,967 downwards.
GCCAACTGAGTTATCAGTGCGATTTATTGAACGCTTTAATTAGGCCTACCTTTGTCCTATTCTGCAATTTTGTCTTTTGACAGTTTTATTTCTATTCGATAATAATGCTCTTCTACAATTAGGCATTTACTGCAGAAATATATCTTGTCAAAATAAAAAAGAATAAATTGACTACTTGTTTGTCAGTAGATGTCACTACCGTATAGTGAATGAACTACAATTTTTTCTGCAATATAATCAGTTGGCAGTTATAAGAAATGTTTGAAATATCACTCCTTCCCGAAAAGAAAACAGAAGTCGAAGCTGGGTTAGATTTATTTATCATACTGTAAATATTTCAATTTAATTTGTTTGTTCATCAAAATGCAATGGTAATTTATGATTGGATTGTCATATGAGGCGTTCAGTTGCAAAATCAGATACATCACTAAAACATAATTTTTCAGTATGAAGGAAAAACGTTTGCGAGGAGCCAGGGATTTGCAACTAATACTATTCTTTCATCATACAAATCCATGTGATGTATCTGGCTTTGGAGCATAACAGTGCTATAGCAGTTGTAGGCCTAGAACAGGCCTGCACAAGGTTTGCGCTCTCCGAGCCGGCTCACAGCTCATGAGCGGAATGCAGATATTAGCTGCGCTCTGTATAAGGGTGGACTGGAAGAAGGGGGTGATTTCGTACAAAATGTACACAAAAGGAAGTACTATTACGAGTGCTTATGAAATGAATTCCCGTTCAGTGTTTGCAAAACTATCTTGGACTATTATTAATTAATAAATAAATATATTTTATTTTACAGAAGTAATAGAAATTCTATAGCTACTTGAATGTACAATATCATTTTGTTATACTTTTTTTTATCAGTACATCAAAACGAGGTTTTATGCTGTTGGCAGCTGAAAGGAACAGTACCTAGCCTACTGATTGTAATGAAACATCAGTTACAGATGTTCGATGTCTGCCTTTATTAAAGTTGATTATAGAAAACAGTTGCTCACAAATATAAATGTTGAGCCAAACAGAGCAATCATTTTCACAGCCAGCCTGTGTAGTCGTGGATATTATTGCTAATGTTTAGTCTTGTAAAATCCAACCAGGCTAGTAATATTATTCAAACGATCTTTAGCCCTTACGTCACATTGAAAATCAATAAGTTCGAGCTGTAAATCGTTAAATGTTAAATGTTATGTTCCGTCTTTTAGATTCCTCCATACTGTACTGTAGCAATAGGTAAGCAACGTGAAACAGTTACTGAGAATAGGCCTACACACTGCACTCCACTAGATAACTGAATGGTCGTTTCCCTCTCCTCTACCTAAGCAAGTCTTTGTCATTCTGACATATCTTCCTCTCCGTTTCGGCGAGCGGTAAACACCGCTCTCCCGCTCCGAAAGAGCGCGCTTGATCGCTGTTTGTGCAGGTATGGTCTAGAATCATATGAAGATATGAAATGTAACATTAACCCATTTTCGAAAAAAAAAAAAAAAAAAAAAAAAAAAAAAAAAAAAAAAAAAAAAAGTGATGTATCTGATTTTGCAACTACGCGCCTCATATGTTCCTTTACTATTTCTGCGTTTAATGTCTCTCGAATTTCAATCTGAAGAGCTTACTACACTCAAATATGACATTTTCACTAATCCAACAGTACCAGTTTTCACGAGATTTGAACACAAGACCGTTGAAGATATAAGATTTAATAGACGTAGGCAGACTGGCCAAAGTTACGAACTAGAAACAAGCATAAGCACTGGATGATGATTTCGGAAGGCAAGTGGGCTGAAAAGTAGGGCGGTGGTCGGTTTTCTTTCCGATGCACTGTCACAGGCCGTGTGATGCCAGCGTAGCGCCAAGCAGGCCAATCGAACTCACTGCAGTAGATGTTTACTCAAATGGAAGTTGTACGGTTCAGCGTGTACAAGAACTTAATACAACATATTAACAAAGGCAGTATGGTTCATCGGCTTTCGGGAAATTAATTGTATCTGATAACCAACGTCGATGCCGCTTCACACCCCCTCCGACATCAAACAACGGCCGCAGAGCCAGTGCGAGCGTCGAAAAACTGCAGTCGAGTCGGCGCTGGACAGCGAAATCTGCGCTTCTGAGGCAGAATTCAAGACACCAAATATTACGATGTAGTACAGTATTAGTCTATTACTTCTCCGAATTGAAGTATTTTCCAGTTGCATCTGTGTAGCTTACCAGTGAAAATATTTCTACATTGTCCACACTAATGTATTTTCTCAGATGTGTTTATCTGTAGGCAGAGCCCGGATGTTTAGGCATTTATTTTGGTTAAAATAGGCAGGCACTTAGGCACTAAAAATAGTAAAAATAGGCACTGAAATAGGCATTTATTATTCCTGGAAACAGACAAAAAAAATAGACAAATACTTGATAAACTATCCCATTCGGTACTTTCTTTCCTTGGTTACATGTCACAACAAGATGCTTTTTTAAGTTGTCAACTGTCATAGTGAGCCGCCTGTCAGAGAGAATGTTTTTCATGGTGGAAAAAGATCTTTCTACTTCTACTGAAGTGATTGGAGCAAACTTAAAACAACTTATTTCAGAAGGACTGTCTCTATTTTCTTTCAGAGATAGGGAAAAACCGACTGTGTATTGTCTCAAAAAGAGGGGTGTGAAAGGGATTAGAGACTTCAAAGTACGCGTGACTTGTGCGTGCAAGCGACAACAGTAACAGGACCTGGAGACTTGCTTTTAATACTTTCCTCATCCTCTTTCTTTCGCTGGTAAACCCCGAAGTGACATGAGCACTGAGGGTTATACTGTTCAGACATCTTTGTTAAGTGACATAAAAGATGGAATCGTTAAGGGAGAAAAGTTTACGACTTCTTGGAAACATATGTATTGCTGGAGAAGATTCTCTGCAAATATTTGTGTGAGGTGAATATATATTTTTAATTTGTACAACCGTTCTTTTTTGTTTTTTGATATAATTTATGTGCGGTTTATTTTAAATACATTAAAAATATAGAAAATGTACAATAACGACGTAAAAAGGCTAAAAAAAAAGGCATTCAACCTTAAAATAGGCAACGTAAGCTAAAATAGGCAAAAAAGGCAAGATAAAAATTGGGCCTATCGTCCCCAAATGTGTGGAAACGTATTTATCTGTAATAGGTCTTTCATACATACACTCAGTTTAAAAAAGGGATTTTGCCTAACATCCGTGCTCTATTCATAACATATTTTGTCAGAAATATCTGTATTAATATGAGGCATCTAGTATCAAAACCGGCCAAATCACAAAATTTAAGAAAATGATTTTAATTATAAACAGAAAGTAGGCTTAGTAGTGTATCTCTATCTGGAGAAACAAGAATTTGCTATAAAATCAGCCATGTCATCGTATCACAGATCACAGAATATAGAGTCGTGCAACAAAACGGGCCAAGTCACTCAGCCAGTGAATTCAAAACCATCCAAGTCAAGAAGCGATTTAGCGTCATCCTGCTGCGATGTTTTTGTTTTGAATCCTGATATGCTGGATTATGCATCAATGTTACAAATCAGGAGACAATATACTTGCCTATTTTTGATATCCTTATATTTTATTTTTTCGATGTTGGCAACAAAAATTCTGAAGCTTTGCATTGTCGACAACATAACTTCCGGAATTAATATTAGAGGAGAAAAATTCGCTCCGGCGCCGGGGATCGAACCCGGGCCCTTGGTTTTACGCACCAAGCGCTCTCACCATTGACCTACGCCTAAGTCTAATCCACGGCACCGGATCGAACTCCCCCCCTCCAGTGTTCTTGCCTTTATGGCCTGACTCAAGTTGGGCATGTATGTTGACATTTTATTAAGTCAATTGCCATTATACTAGGAGCGCACTCAGTTGAGTGGCTTGGTAGCCGGGATTCCACAGTGATGTGCACAGTAATCTGTACAGAAATATGCACTGCTGCTAGAAGAATTTACTGAAGATTCTTTTATGGTCCTACAGAATATATCTGTTATGGTAACAATTTTCTGTACAGATTAGAATATTATTATTATTATTATTATTATTATTATTATTATTATTATTATTATTATTATTATTAACAGTAATACCTGTCCTTAACGGAATCGCAAGTGACCGAGAAATTTTTCCGCTAAAGCCAGTTTTCCGTTTAGTAGAGGTATATTATAATAATTAAACCAGGGGCATACACATAATTCAGATGAAATAAAATGACTCATTCATTTATTCACAGTATAATTGAACACAACTATAAGCAGTAACATGAGCTGCTACCAAGAAGTCAAAAGGAGAATAGCAATGGCAAAGGAAGCTTTTAATAGAAAAGGAGGATCTTCTGCTGACCTCTGAAGAAAAAACTAAGGAAGAGACTAGTTAAATACTTTGTGTGGAGTGTGGCATTGTATGGGGCAGAAACATGGCCATTACGACGAAGTGAAGAGAAGCGACTAGAAGCATTTGAAATGTGGATATGGAGAAGGATGGAGCGTGTGAAATGGAGAGACAGAATAAGAAATGAAGCTGTGTTGGAAAGAGTGGGTGAAGAAAGAATGATGCTGAAACTGATCAGAAAGAGGAAAATGAATTGGTTGGGTCACTGGTTGAGAAGAAACTGCCTTCTGAAGGATGCACTAGAAGGAATGGTGAACGGGAGAAGAGTTCGCGGTAGAAGAAGATATAATCAGATGATAGACGACATTAAGATATGTGAATCATATGCGGAGACTAAGAGGAAGGCAGAGAATAGGAAAGACTGGAGAATGCTGGGTTTGTAGTAAAAGACCTGCCCTTGGGCAGAATACTGTGAATGAAATTGAATACATGCAAACATTACACTGAACAGAAAAAACAAAATACGGAATTGTTCATAATTTTTTTCCAGTAGTAAAGTAGGGTTTTCTGCACATATTTTACACTTTTGTCTGCCAGACTCTTCGTGAACACTTTAGCCTGAGAAATCACATTAAGCATAAAATAAGTATCTTCCTTGCATTTCTTATAACCGACACGCGGTTATTTTTCGCCCTGACACTGACAGACCACTCCCACACTACTGTATTTCATTAATGCCTTCGTTTTCAGTTTTCTTAAGTTCTCTTTATTTTTTCATTAACACAGCTTTTCTCATAGCTTCAAAATGTCCTTTTGCTTCTTTTGAATCGCTTGAGTTTTACAAACGTTAAATATCTTCATGATCTGCTTAACAGACAATTTATCTCACTCGTTGGCATGTATCATTTTTCCTGTCATATAGTTTGCGTCAGAAAGAACGGATGGATTTCAAACTATCGATACGCAGCGAGGGAAGAGATAGAGTGAGGGGGACCACGACCAAAGAGTTTGTAATATATAACTAGAGACACCAACGGCGCTAGTTTCGCGTACAAAATTGAACCGCTGTTCGGCCTCCATTAAAGGGAGTTGATGCTTCGCCGGGAGTGCAAGCAGTTCATGCTTATTGAGGAGTTCGAATAAATATAAGTACACTTGAAGGGAAATAATAAGAAAATGGTGAAATACTGCGCCGCAAATATTTGTTCGAACATAGCTATTATTGTAGGATGCCCAGGAAAGCATGCATATCTCAATATTTGGAAGAATGTTCCAAATGCAGTTCCTCCTTTGAATGTGTTTACAGAATGTCGGAATATTTTTTTGGATAAAAGTTTTTCCAGAAACACATTAATCAGGTTTATAAGACTGATTTCAACAGTGTATGTAAGGGTTAGGTGCCATCACATTACAGTGGATTATAATAGCAGAGTGCATAAGAAAATTCGCAGGCTATATCTATCTAAAACTGTTTTGTTTCACAATAAATGAATTAATCATGTAATTTCCGTTTTGTACAGCATGTACTTCTAATTTTTGGTTATATTAAATGCAAAAAAAAAAAATAATGAAAATATAGCTGATGGCCTAGCTAGGCCTATTATTACCACTGCTACTAGGTCTACTATGACCACTACTAGGCCTACTATTACCACTACTACTAGGTCTATTATTACCACTAGCACTGACTAGGTCTCACTACTACTAGGCCTACTAATACCACCAAAACTAGGCCTACTATTACCACTACTACTAGGCCTATTATTACCACTACTACTAGGCCTACTATTACCACAAAAACTAAGCCTACTACTACCACTAATACTAGGCCTACTATTACCACTACTACTAGCCCTATTATTACCACTACTACTAGGTCTATTATTACCACTACTACTAGGCCTACTATTACCGCTACTAATTGTATTAAAAAGTCGGTACTGACCTCTAACTTGGTGGTCATCAATTACACAATGAATAGATTGTTTTATGATAAAATTTATTCTCATATTTTAAATCAGTTTCCAGAATTTTTATGATCTCATGTTTCATCACTAAATATTTTCTAAGCACCATATACTTTTCTCTTCCTTTGCATGAAAGGACTGAAATATAGATCATATAGATATTTATTACAGTGAATATCCATTATTATGTCTTTAAAACAATACTAGTAATACTGAAAATTAATGTTGACATTGCCATTATTCAATATTTCACATACTTATCCCGAGTGTATATGGTGATTTAATTTATTTTTTTAGAATATCGCCATTATAATACTCTGATAAATATAGCGCTCCTCTGCCATTCACGTTTATTTCATCACGACTCATCCTTTGTAAAAGATGTTTAAAACAGTGTTTATCACCAGGCTACATCAATGTATTGTGGTACTGTTTTAGAATTTCGCGCCGCAAACACTCCCTTTAATGGCGGATGCTAGTCGGTTCAATTTGTGACATTTTTCTTGCCTGCCACTCACGGGTATGTGTCTCTAGTAAGTATTACAAACTCTTTGACCACGACTGTTGGGTCAGCGAGAGAATGCAGCTTCAGTTGAGAACATGGTGTTGGTCTGGTGTACAACGTGCTTTCATCGCAGAGACATTTTTGAAAAATGAAGAGTCTGATCGCTACTCAGGACTCATTTTGACATCGGACGTCACGCTAGGATTCCAACTCGGAATACAATTTTGCGGTGGGTGGCGTCATTTCGTACCACAGGTTCAACATTAAAGAAGAAATCACCTGGACGAACACGGAGCGCGTGTACACCTGCAAATGTGGAGACAGACAGGTTGTCCGGCCACCTCAACCGTCAGCCTGCAAACATGCGATTGCACTGAGATTGTCCGAGGCTACGGTAAGATCTCGCGCCCTGCGAGTTCCTTTTTGGGACCATTTGAAGGCATAAGTAAGCACATACATTGGACGAACTGAAGACGGCGATTCGTGAAGAAATCGCGGCAATCCCACCAACTATGACTGTGAAAGTGACGGCGAACTTCAGAAAACGCCTCGATGCCTGTATCGAAAGCCAAGGACATCGTATGGATGATGTTGTATTCTATAAATAAACTGCATGTATTGGTGAATCTGTTGATAACAATAAATATTTGATTTGATGAATCCTTACAATTTTCTTGCCCTGTGAAATCCATCCGTTCTTTCTGACGCACCCTATATTAAGAACAAGCACAACTGTTGTCTTTGAAGACATAACAACTGCAAGACTAAAGTAAGACATGTGGGCACAGAGCCCTTATTGAGTAAAATTTCTGGAAGGGGGCAAACAATTGAATTTTAGTACAGGTAGTCATAGATGAATATTACTGATGGTGCTGTACCATTAAAATCTGAATTCCAAAGATGACTAGCGCGGGAACTGAGAAGAACAGAGATATGTACTTAACAAGAGGCAATTACTGTACAGTACAAAATTGTGTAAACAGAGCAACAAGCAACAAAGAACTACGAAGGAGAAAGGAAATTTACCTAGCTTCACATTTCAACTCCTCTTCGAATAACGAGTCAGAACAGCCAGATACCTGTTTGAACTTGTAGGCTGTAATCGAGCGTAAAATGCTTCACGTCAGATGAACTATGCTTGAATACAATGGTTTATTTGTGGTATGCTGAAACTAAAATTCTATAGAATGTCTGTGGCAAGCTTACCACACGTCCCGTAAAAAAAGTGACTGCCCCCTTTTTTGGCAGAGGTGTCCGGAGTCCCCGTAATTTTTGTTGGGACTCGCAAAAGTTACTTATTTCAAACTTTATTTCATAATGTAAAATTCAATCATTTCTCTAACTAATGTTTTCTTTATAAATTAGTGTTGAAATTTTGTTTATTTTTGTATAAAGGTTTGCAAATATTTGATTTTGAAATTAGCTAACATGAATGAACTATGTACAGTATGAAGGGAACTGTTAGACAAAAAAGATAAGTCCAAAGTACTGTGAAGTGATGTAAATAAATTGGCACGAATAAGGCAATAGTGTTCTTTCTTTTGTTAATTATTTTATACATTTTTCAGTAACTTTTAACTTCAATTTTCTTACAAAAAATTATCTATACTAATAATAAATCTATAGCCGAAATTTTTCTGGTAATTTTCGATTTTCCAAAAATAATTGGTCCTAACATATATAATTAACCACCCTGAAACCGAAAATCGCTTTTTTGACTTTTTTGTTTGTATGTCTGTCTGTCTGTTACCTTTTCACGCGATAATGGATGAACGGATTTCGATAAAAAATGGAATATAAATTATGTTCGTTGTAACTTAGATTTTAGGCTATATGGCATTCAAAATACATTATTTAAAAGGGGGGTTATAAGGGGGCCTGAATTAAATAAATCGAAATATCTCGCTTATTATTGATTTTTGTGAAAAATGTTACATAACAAAAGTTTCTTGAAAAATAATTTGCGATAAGTTTTATTCCTTGAAGAATTTTGATAGGACTGATATTTAATGAGATAAATGAGTTTTAAAATTAAAATAAATGCCATCTAAGGCCGTATAATGAAATAAAAAACAAATGACTTCGTCTATAAGGGGCCTTGGATAGCAACAATCGAAAGCTATGAAAGATAGCCTACAGAGAATGTTTCTGTGTTTGTATGAAGTAATATCGGAAGCTAAATTAACCGATTTGTATAATTAATTATTATTTCACCATTGGAAAGTGTAGTTTCTCTAGATGGACATAATGCTATAATGTTATTACAGTAACTTCTGATATAATATAATGTAATGTAATATAATATATGTAATGTAATGTAATATTATATAATAAGAGTTATTTGAAGGGTTCAGAACCATAGTGGGCCAAACGCCATTTACTGAATACGTATAAAAGAAGGGTTAAAATTAAGTTATTACCATAATTCAATGGAAACCTGTAACAAGTAAAATAAAGTATACACATTAAATCTAAATGATGTCAATGTTCATTAAACTATGGTTGCATGTAATAAAAATTAGAAACATGTTAAAGGAATTGTCATTGCACCAGTGAGTGGTCTCGGGACCAAAATGATCGCATTTTAATTATTTGGATGCAATTTAAATTAAGTAACATATTAAACGATTTATCCTTCTATCAAACACGAATGTTCCCTGGATCAAACGTCCTATTTTAATTATGTGATTACTTTATATTTATTTCTAACGGGTGCAGCGGAGCGCACGGGTACGGCTAGTCGATAATAAAAATTTTCGTGTGACATTTCTGGCAGGCTTAGTCAAGGGTGCCTTTTTTTCCGTATAAAGATTTTCGTTTCCGCGTTAGACAGTTTCCGTTTCATCGAGGGAGTTTAACATGTTTTTCAACCCTAAGTCACGCAGCCGGAAAATATTTCCGTGTAATGAAGGGTCCGTTTAAGGCAGGTTTTAATATTAATAAGCTACTTTATAGTTGTGGTCTTGTAGAGGGTTGTGGCATGCACACGGACAGTTTTTCCTTCGGAAGGAAAGTGGGCTCAAAATGGGTGGAATGCATTTCGAAGCCGGGCGGCGCTCGCCTCGTAGGCGCAGAGCCGACTGTGATGGCCAGTTGGTCGCCCCGACATTTGGATTGAGCCCAATCATGACATTGACAACTCCAATACTCGCTGTAAACAAATCAGTCGTTCTCGTGCTCGGGGATGTTCGTGCGCCGTCGTGCGGGACGCGCGGCGCCGGGGAGGGGGACTCTGGAGCAGCGCCGAGCTCGCTCCGCGGCGGGCCTCAGCGACTTGGACCGCCCGACGAAGCCGGCGCGAGGTAAGAGCACACACCAAAGCGGTTTCCCAGGATAGCATAGATTTATTTTGAAACTGACAATTATTTTTGGGAACTTTTGGGGTGTAATGCATGCTAGGCCCTGCTGTTCTCATGCGGCCAGTAAGTAGTTGGTAGCCCGGACGCGGTGTGTTCGCGTGCTGTGGTGTGTTGTGGTGTGATCGCATTTGTTGTTATTGTTGTGACTTGACCCGACCTGACCTGACCGCGCCGAGTCATGTGTGCCGCTGGTCGCCCGTGAGTGTCTTTGTGTTCCGCCATCTCATTTCTTTTATTTACCTGTTTCACTCGTGTGTTGGACTGACAATTATCATGACCCGACGAAATACTTCGTGAGTGGGTGGCACGTGTTAATTGTCACTGCCTATTAATTGTGAAGCCTAGTGTTTGTAGATGTGTGTATTTTTTCTACTAACCGCGACATCTTACCTTTACATCGCAACCGAGATGCTACCATCGGCTTCCTTACTACTTCTTTCTTTTGCGGAGTCTGCGAACTTTGGACAGAGATATTTGCCAGCAGTTCGGAGACGTAATTAAGTGTTCGACTCCTGTTTCGCCATGGATCCTGGGATAGTCTCTTGCGAAGAAAGTAAAAAGTGGTACACTTTTCCTCTCCATAACTTTTAAATTGACTTTCCTCGAGTAACTCCGTTTCGTAACTGAGGAGAGCTTTATCCTTCGAACGGAAAATCGAAGCTCTCGTTATCCCTTCGTCACCACAGGTTAGAGCATTGGCCACGCTGTGGTAAATGGCTTGTGACCTCAGTTGGGCTGCGTCCAAGCTCTAGGAATTCGCCCCATTGTCGTGCAAGCCGCCTGTCTCTCCACATCACCCGATGTTGAACGGATAGAGCACAAATCATCCGACGCGACGGTTCGATGCGTTGAAGTAAAGCATTGTTGCGTAACAACTAAACAGGCCTTCGTGATTAACGATTGTGGTCATCCTGCTATTTATCTAGTTATCCAGTAGAACATTATTTTAAAATTATAATCATAAACTTTTTAGACGAAAACCTATTTAAGATGTGTAACATCATTCTGAAGTATGTATAGGCTATGGTACGAATCTGTAGTAATCTGCATTTTGTTGACTCCTACATTAATTTCATCAATCGGTTTATAGGTTTTTTTTGTTAATTTTATTTAGGTTTATACACGCTTTGAGGGTACACCGAATTTTGACAAAAAAAAATTAAATTTTGGTTTTTATCGTTTTTCGGTAGTTTAATATGTGTAAAACGATATTATGATTTTATTTCTTCTAATTGCTTTTAGCCCTATCTTCAGAAAAATAATTGTAATTCTTAATGCAAAAAATGTTATCAATGAAACATTTTTTTCTTGCCAACCGCTGATTGGAATTTCAAATTTATTTAGCCGGTTGTATACATAAATGTGTGTTACATATGCCCTATTTTTTCTACATTTGTATCTTTTATCACTTCTGAGAAAAGTGCACCCAAAATTGAGGAATTTAACATTGCAAGATATGGAAACTTTGGCACCATTTTTCTGCACTTTCTTATTTTTTGTTACATTGGTGCACTTTTCTCAGAAAGTATTCTACACAGAAGGCTGAAATTAATATACAATATCAATGTGATGGCATTTTACACAGTAGGTTATTTCTATCTTCAGCTAAAACAAAAAATAATAATAATAATAATATTTTGCAGTAATTCTTTATGCAAAAAATGTTATCAATTATATTTTTTTGCCAACCGCTCCGTGGAATTTTAAATTTATTTAACCGGTTCTATACATAAAGGTATGTTACTTTATACCCTATATTTTGTCTATATTTGTATTTCTTATAATTTCTGAGAAATGTGTATCCAAAATTGAGGAATTTAACATTGTAAGATATGGAAGTACAGACTCCCCTTAACATCTATAGTCATATCGCTTGTGTAGGATCTTTGGGTATATCAGTAGGTCGTTGACTATAATATTGTTGAGTTTCCTTTTCCATTGTGGTGTGTTATAGAGGGCTTGTGTTCATGTAACTGATTTAGATTTTGTTTTAATGTTTGTGATATTGGTGATTCAGTGTTGAATCTTGGTAGGCCTATGTAAATTTCCAATCCGGCATTTGTTTTCGTGATTAAGGAAAACTATGAAAAACAACAGTCCGATTGGCCAACAACGGGGTTTGAACCCGAGACCTCCCGAATGCGAATTTCTAACGATACCATCTGAGTCACCTCGCTCGGTTAGTTTATGCTTTTCAATATACGGGATATCCGATCATGTAGAATATTTTATGTTTTACTCGTACCATCTAAGGTTGTATATTATATTTTTAATTCTTGAATGTCTTTGTTTCTTTGTAATCTTTATTTAATTTAATATGCACAACTTTATTATTGTATACACTATGTTAACTTGAGCTCATAGGCGCTAAATGTAGCCTGTAGGAACTAGAGACTTCTCTCACCTTCAGTTTATCGTTCACCACCTTCTCCAATTTCTTTCCCCCAGGAATCATATTTCTCTACTGAATTTGTAGTGATTTTGTATTGTTATTATTGCTGTATTTATTTTAAGTAAAATTAAAACTTGATTAGCATACTGATCATGCCAAAGATTTCTTTGTGCTTTTGAACAGTAAACCTATTTTCACAAACAAGTCAGTATAATCATTCAACTAGAATATTAGTTCTAATAAGATCCATAACTTATTTTTTTTCGACAATTGATTCTCTTATAACACTTTATTTGCACGATTCAGATCGAAACTAATATTCGTCCCCGGTTTGGAATTATTCCTTCACCGTAATGGACTCTATTGGAAAGCATGCAACGCAAATTCATGTCCTTAAGTTCGTCGAGATTCCTAAGCATTAAATCCAGTTATTTTTGCTAGAAAAAATTATATATATATATATATATATATATATATATATATATATATTCAAATCTCAGGCTTCTCATTCATTCATTCATTCATTCATTAGTCTTACATGAGCAATGAAGCTTTAAGATGTGGAACAAGTCAAAATTTTACAATATTACAATTACAATTTTTACAATATTTTACCATTTTTACAGTTTTACAATTTAGTAATTTTCTACAATATTTTACAGTTTTCTGCAATTTTTTACAATATTTTGGCGAGATATAGTGAGATGAGGTAAGGTCCGAGGATTCGGCAAAAGATTACTCGGCATTTGCCTTTTGATTGGGGAAAACCTCGGAAAAAATCCAACCAGGTAATCAGATCAAAGGGGTGAAATGAAGTGATGTCGAGGACTCGCCATAGACTGCGACTATTGTCTTAGGTGTCTTATGAAAGGCATGAGAAGATACAATTTTTCGACAATAATTGGATCCTCTCTTTCTCTTCGAAGTCTTTAAAGCGAGTATAATATTCGAGTCAATTTTTGATATTGTTATCTTAACGTGCCTCTTTGAACGGCATAAGAAGACAATTTATTTTATATCAGAATATTGAAGTCTCTTTCCCTTGTGCCCAAATGTATTATTTTATTGTGTTAACGTGTCATTTGTATTATGATCTTGGTTGGCATGTTAAAAAAGTTAATAAATGAAATTATAACTTGCGTAAATATTTCGTCACTCATTAGGCTACTTCTGGTTGGAAAATACTGGCTTTCACAATATTTCTCACTGTATCATTTGAGTTTCACTAAAAAGTTTCAAAAATTTGTAGACAATTACAATTACAAATGATTTGTATTTACTAATACTGCTGTTTTGATTTTGATGCAGATACTTCCTAGTACATTTGACTTGGTTGTAATGATCTGTTACGAAAATATTAATATCCAGACAATAAGAGTTTACTCCCTCCCCCCAGTTTCTTTCTTAAACGGCATGGACTGGTCCTCTCAATGTTTTCTACTAAGTCACGCTTCTGCTTGACTTTCGACTATGAACAAACGCCGTTAAATTCCCACATGCATATTTAGAAAGTATTTAGAATTCGTAGGCCCACAGATACTGATTCGTGATGACACAGGCTGCCTTTACGGTCGTGAGATTTTTCCTTTAATTGGTAATATTTTATAGACTTGTTACGTGAGCTGTCGTATATCATCAGAGCAATAGGAACTGTATGCCGCTCAAGCGTTGTTTTATTAAACGTCCGATACAATCGTATGCAACGCGACACGCGCGAAAGTCCCTAACTATTATAGGATTGTCGACTCTTTCCTCGTGCCGATAATGTGTCTGTGAAGGATTGGAAACGATGGAAAGTGTACTTATGCTTTTATTCGCATTAACTGATTGAAGTTTGCACAAAAACCAAGTTGGGCGCAGAGGTCGGTTTTTGCTAACATTAATGCATACCCGTCATAAAAAAATTCGAATAATTTATTATTATTATTATTATTATTATTATCTATTCACTTTGAATTTGTGGTTAACATGGGATAAAATTTGCATTTTACATAAGAGCGGAGTTAATATTTCTAATCATTTAAATCAAACCATCAATATTTGTACAATGAATTCACTATGAACTTGTTAAAAAATGCGAACAAAATTCCAGTGTTAAATCATTTATATAATAGGCTAAATTTACAATACATTTTTATTAGAAAATTGAGAGAGAAATTCTTGTATTTAAATAAGTATAGTAGCCTATAATAACTTTACGTTAGATTAGTTAGAAAAATAAAAGAGAAATTTCTACAACAAATTCACGATGAATTTCTTTTTATAAAAAACACTGGAGAGAATTTCTTATATTTATAAAACATAATAAGTAATTCATATGAATTTGTTAGAGAAATGCGAAAGAATAAGTTCTGACATTTAAATAATTTCTACGCGAAATGCTACAAAAGTTCTGGCATTTAAATTATTTATATAATACTTAAATTGACGATGAATTTGTATTAAAACCATGCGAGGGAAGCTCTTGTAGGTTAAAGAAATTTACCTGTTTCAAAAATGCAAAGAAAAAATCTAGTAGGTCTGTGTGAACTGTGAATAGTTCCTGGAATAATGAATGTAATGGAAGGGCGTCAGAAAAAACGTTTATGTAGTCCATACTCTTAAACAATTGCTAGGACAAATAGCAGCTGAATATGTGTTAGAAAAATTAGAGAAACTTTCTTGTATTCAAAATTATTAACAAATTATTGGCGAATTCACTGCACTATATTGAGAGATTGTTTAATAGTATTTAACAATATATGTATCACAGCTAACTTACATTGGGGACCAAGAGATGTAATTCCAAATCCATAAAGGAGAATGATTGATGGCGAATTTACATTGGATTATAGGCTAACACAAATCCGTAGTTGTGCAACTTGATTTAGTATTGTATACATGCGTCGTTTCGAAATATCATTAATTTGCGGATTAAACTATTCATATTTGTAGTCTGTAAACGTGAAGTACAACGAACGTAAATAGTGGCGGAAATAGCGATGTAGTGTACGACGCACTTGGTCCATCCGTCTTCCTAAAACTGGAGATATGAAACATTGGAAACAGTTCCCACAGTGATATGATGATGATGATGCTGATATTATTATTATCATTATTATTATTATTATTATTATTATTATTATTATTATTTGTGATTTGAGAGCTAATGGAGCCAACTCACTGTAGGCCTCAGTCCATATATCTTAGCAAAGGTAAACGATCAACCAACCGGTACGGGAGTAACATGTGGTCAGCACTGTGATTCCTCCCCCCCCCCCAGCCGTTATAACTGGCTTACGAAACCGGAATCACTCTAGCTTCCTAAATTCATCACGAGTTCCCGCAGTGAGAGAATCTAATTAATAATTTAGAAAAGAACATCATTCATTCATTATGGGAACCGCAAAACTCTGTTTTCTTCGTTGTGAAATTATATCAGTGTATAATATTATTGCTGTCTTTGTTTCCTTGTGTTTGTTTTTCTGATTTGTTGTCATTGTGTGGTTTGTTTGTTGGAAAGTCTTGCAGTTGTGTTGTTTGCTTAACAACTATGATTGGTGAATCTTGTTAATTTGTTATAATGATGTTATAACGTCGCAGCTTTGGTTTTAAACAATTGCATCCAACTATTTTGGCAGAATTACGTAATATTTATTGAAACACGATATAATAATAATAATAATAATAATAATAATAAAATATCGTATTTACTGTAAAGTAAATATTCAGAGCTATAACAAATTAAGCTATAGGGCTAGTCAGTCCTATAGTTATTTCATATTGACTTCATTTCATTTCGTATTGAGTAGGTCTACTGCTGCAATTGTATTTTGATTAGTGCCCTCTTATCCTTATTCAGCATATGAATAAACTGTGTACAGTGACTTCGACAAGAGGACTTTTGTTGATAAGATGATTTATAGACTAGGCCTATTAATAGAGTACGTTTACCCAGTTTCGAAATCTTTATTTCTTTTTATTATTATTATTATTATTATTATTATTATTATTATTATTACTATGATCGGATTTCCATGACCTAAAAATTCTGGAAATATGCATGCACTTATTTCATAAAAAAATACCAAAATATGACATAATACTTGAAAAGATGATGCAAAACAAATTAAATATTGTCAAAAAATTACTTAGAAAACTCATTCATCTTTCTACAAAATTGTGTTTGTGAATATTAACGCCTTGTATTAGCCATAGCGGGAACGTTCAGCCTATAAAAATACAAGAGAGAAAAGTGGATGAAAAATGTCTAACGACTTTGTTCTGCGTGACCAATTCTTTTACAGCAATTTTAACAGGATTACTAATTGTTATGAATTACTACCTGGCAATAATGGAGGTGGAACCTCTTTAAGTGTCACATGTTTAGGAGGGGTGAAGTTGAGACCGACCAGCAACAATCTGGCCTTATCCCTAACATTCTTTTGTCCTTTGTGTTTTGACAACGTACTGCTGGCGAATTTAGTTACCTTCAAACTTCATTTAACCACAGAATATTTCTAAGCAAAGGAAATTAAAAATTAATAACCAAACGCAAACAAAATCTCTTGTCACGATGACACGGAACATGTCAATAATACTTGGAGAACTGTTAAAACTATTGTAATATGTCCAAAATATGGTTTTCTGCAATTTTTCGGTCAAATATGACTTAGTACTACAATAAGGTAAAATGTCATTTGCAAGGTGAGTCAAATGTCGCTTTCCCCAATATTCGTTCTTAGGTTTCATACTTGTACACATATATAGATGTCATAACTTGAACAATCGAGTAGCTGATGTAATAAGTGGTGCGTTGGCAACCATGTTCGTGCGTCAACTGTTTTTCCATTGTCATGTCTTGAAAACAGCCCTCGTTTTGCCGATATGCAGTTGATATGACAACAGGATGGAGCACCACCTCATTTTGGTGTGGGAGTGAGGGACTTATTGAACCAGTAATTTCATGAATGGATTGGCCGTCGTGGCGCATGGTCACCTAGATCATGCGACCTGACAAAATGTGATTTTTCGCTGAGGAGTATCTTGAAAAAAAAAATGATGTTTTTGCTCAGAAACCGCAGGATCTGCATCAGTTGCAACAGATGATCGAACAGTCATTCTTGAAAATTGATAAAAATCGTGAATTATGTTTTGCCATCTGTAAATCAGCGTGTAAACGTTGTGAATTGTGTATTGAGATCAGGGCCTCCATTTTGAACAAAATCTGTATAGGAATGTGTAGTCAAATGTTAATTCAATGTAATTAAATGTAAGGAAATGTTTGGGGAAAGCGACTTTTAACCCACCTGTAGGTAAAACTCGGCTAATTCCGCAGTACGGGTAATTCCGCAGTAGTACATATATGATTTTACCGCGGCTTTGCAATAGCGTGAACGTAAGTTTTGAGAGGCTGCCAACAGGAGGCATGTCCTCTGCAGTGCTATAGAAAAAAAAATAGGATATTGGTCGACACCTCTGTCGGCAATACAGTGAAACATCGAAAGTTGGCTGTTTTTCGTGTTTTGCTACACATCTGTGAAGAAAGTGAGCATTGTTACATATAAATTGTTCCTTTTATGTTAATTTCATAATGTATTTCATAATTATTTATTACTGCGGAATTAGCCAAGTCCTATTGCGGATTTATCCGCATTGTTGCGTAATTACCCGAGTTCCTTTTCAATTGTAATGTATGTACAACTAAATATATTTGCATTTTAATAGGTCTCTTTATCTCAGTTGGTAATGAAAGGTTTCGTCCATGTCGATATACCTTGATAATATTTTTCAATAAACATTTTGATAAAAGTATGATAGATTTACTTCTTAATATTGCGGAATTAGCCGAGTCTCCCCTATATAACCATAAAAACTGTGTCATAGTGTTCAGAAAATCTGGAATTTTGTGTAATTTAACGTACGTTTTTAAAACGATACCATGATAAAAATATGACATGTTCTAGAAATTCGCGCTCTTTTTTATTATTATTATTATTATTATTATTATTATTATTATTATTATTATTATTATTATCGATACAGGTTTTTACTTTAGTTTTGGAATGTTATTGTGAAATATAGGCCAAATTATTATGTGTAACTTAATGGACATAATATACCATGTGAATATGTTACATCGTTAAATTTACTGCATTTACATTTATTTCAACTCAATTTGCTCATTAAATTCTGATACGAGTATAAACATTTTATACGCACTTTCTTTAAATTTCATTAGTAGCCTATGTATCACTTACAACAACCAGTCAGATCGCTGTTCATGTCGTGTTTTATACGATAACGTGTATTCCATCACGCATACGTGACACACAATCATATTCTACAGCAGGAGGAATCTTGATGCTATATTAACTGCTACGTAGCTTAAATGAGTGTAATATTTAGTATGAAACGTGTGCAACAACACTTTCGCGAGTTACAAAGTACGCGGCCGCCATCTTGGCGAAGTTGCTTTGTCTCCCTTTCGCCCACGCGGTACTGGCTGCATGTTAGTACATCGCAAAATCAGAACGCAGAGATGCGGAATACGGTGATGCAGGCAGAATATCAATCTCTCCTATTGCAGCCTTCCATTTTCGTATTGTTGTCACTCAGGCTTGTCTATTATTCTCTGTTCCACTGCTATGTCCAACAAAGTAGGTACGCTTTTCTGCTGTATTTGAAATTTTTGATAGATGAAAAGTCAGGAGATTTATTTGGAGAGCACATCAGTTCCTGTGTTTTTTATTTCACCATTGCTCCTTTCTCGTTTCTCCTTACTGACGCTGATCTGTCTAGTTCACAACCGTTGTGAAATGAAGGAAATATAAAATAAAACTTTCTGAGATCGTGTTGCGTAAACTGTTCGTTGCTAGGGAAGTATAAACAAGAGATTTGTCCGAGTAGGTCTGACTATGGGGTAAAGGAATTTAAGCTTTCAGTCAGGGGGTATTCGGGAGGGGAACATATGAGACACATGCCATCATTTTAACAAGAAATTCTGAAATTATAAGTAGGCCTATGATTAATTAGCGCGATAAATAAGTTGATTGTCATCAGAAATGTAATACAATGAAATTGTGAATATACAACATTCTAGCACTCCCCTGAAAGAGAATGCTCTCGTACTATGTTACTTATTTCATTCAACATTTTATTTTATTTAGAGTGTAATTTTGACTTTACTGGTCTGAGTGTCTAGATCTTGCAAATAATTTTATACCTACATAATATTTTAGCGTTGTTTAGTCAACTGTTCGAAGACAGTTTGAACCTCACAAGTGATACTAAGAAGGCACCATTTATGAGGCAACTAGGTTAGGAGATAATGGGGTAGGGTGGCCAGTTCTCTCCCCCTCTATTTTAGTGTATTCATCATCATCATCATCATATTATATCAACTATTTTAATTATCATACACATTCCATAATCTTATTTGTTTCGTGCTTTGTATTAACATAATAACATTTGAAGTAGTACTTGTTATTGTATTATTATTATTATTATTATTATTATTATTATTATTATTATTATCATTGTTATTAATATGTTTTCATTATAAATAAATCTGCATAGTCAACTTACATGCACAGGGTCCATGCATTTTTAACCATCTTCACAAAGTACTGCTGTCCAAAAATAAAAAATAAATAAATAATGATTTGGAAATTTTGTAACTGAAACGTTTATGCGCTTGGCATTCCAGAAATCTCTCACACCGTCTGTTAATACAACGACACCATTATTAAATTACAGTAGACCTCGGATTTTATTTATAATGTGTTTAAAACAAAGTAGGTTCGTATCCAGCCTGCCGTGATGAAGCATAAATGGGAAACAAATGAATGTGGCACCATAATGCATTCATTTTTAGTGTGTATTACCCTAACGAAACATATTATTGTAAATATACTCTTATATAATTGGTAGGAGTTGCATTAATGTCCGAGTTATGTGTAACCAAAACTTTAAATTTAATTACCCCCCCCCCCAAAAAAAAAAAGAAAAAAAGAAAAGAAAGAAAAAGAAAATAAATTTTTAGCCACAAGTTCATTTTATTCCTCGGTGCTAAAGCTAGAGTGATGAAACTTAGCATACTTATTCATTACCGGTATTAATATCTGTTTGAAATGGAGCATTTTATTGGTTGTATTCAGCGTAGTTTTATTGCTAGAGATTTATACATAAAGAACATTATTTTCATTAATGTTTGAACATTGAATAAACTATATATTTTTTTGTTACAAATGAACAAATTGGAGTAGGGCATTACTAATGATCCATTGCACACAATGCAGTGCTACCTTTAAGACAAAATTAGATTTTTAAAATATAATATACTTTTTTAGAAATAGCATTTTCACTAAGAAAATTTAAAAAAGAAAAAAAAAACAAAAACAAAATAAGTTTGTTTTTTTAAAACGTGTGTATGAGAAGAAATGTGAAATTTAAAATGTGTTATTATGATATTGAGATATATTTTAATTTTTTAAAACGTGTGTATGAGAAGAAATGTGAAATTTAAAATGTGTGATAATGATATATATATATATATATATATATATATATATATATATTCAGTAAAATTTTAACTCTCTAGCTAAAAAATTATGGATTTTAGAAATTTCAGTACCGCATCGTCTTAAAGGAGATTCAAGAAACTACTCACATTACATTGTCTTACGCAAACGTAGATCTGCATGTAAAAACTCTACAGTATGGACACTATTTATTAATCAGAGTTATATACCTGATATGAGTAAATAAAATCCTACAAACTAATGTATATTACGCTACTCTTTAAATGTTCTGACATTTAAAAAAAATGAAGAACGCCATTGCCGTGCATAATGTTTGGTACGCCACTGCTTTCGGTAATTATAGCCTATATTTTATGTGAAATGTTTTCGTAACATTACATATTGGCTCCAGAATAATATTCTGTCGATAAGTTTGATGTTAGTAGTGAGGCCGAATTTGTACGAGCATTACATCGTTTGCAAATTTCGTCACCATTTCATAGTATCCTGTTTATGCAGCAGCCATCTTAGTTGGCACCGCAGCCAAGAGGCCACGTTATCCCCACGCTCGTCAATCTGTGCTACGTTGCCATTTTCAAGTCATTTTGAGATGTAAGATTAGATCTACAGATTTTCATGACGCATAATTGAATTGTCTACATTATTTGTCAACCGCGTATTGAGTTGTGATGTATTCGACTTTTTTTTACGTGTACGTATCGAATTTGCACAGAATATTCTACCGAAAAATGGGGGGGGGGACTCTTTCAAGGCATATTGGGAGCAGGAAGTTAGATCTACCATGCTTTATTAACCTTACGTACCACACGGTCACCGTCTTTACTTCCTGGAAAAAGTAACTGCGTTCACTGTACATTGGCGACTGTATGAACTCCAATTTCACATACTGATGTAGTTCGTCTGTATTGTTCGATTAAAATAAGTCCTGCCCTAATTACTAGTACATGCTTAAATAAACACAAACAATTTAATCACTGCACAGTGAACTGCATTTTGAAAATAAAAAAAGATGTAAATAATTTTATTGTTTTTTTTTGTTTTTTTTTTTTTTTTTTTTTTTTGTTTTTTTGTTTTTTTCGTGTAGCAGAAGGACAGTGTTTTACACATACTAATTTTCATTATTGTACAAGATACAGTAATGGAGGGAAAAAATGTTGAATATTTCCAAAATTTTACTACTCTAAGCTGTACCTAACTCCTTAAAGGATATATTGCGCTGACCCTCAAGCTAGGCTCATTCGCAGCTCAGACCGGGTGACTAGTGTAGGGTCTAAGAAAGGATGGCCCGCCTTTCAGAGTCGGATTCACAAATTCCATCCGGATCACCCGTCGGACTTAGTCATCGCATAAAATACGTACAATGGACTTAAACGGCGTAAGTGCTAGGATCCATCGTGAAATCTTTTTTTTTGTAGGTTATTTTACGACGCTTTATCAACAGCTTTGGTTATTTAGCGTCTGAATGAGATGAAGGTGATAATGCCGGTGAAATGAGTCCGGGGTCCAACACCGTAAGTTACCCAGCATTTGCTCATATTGGGTTGAGGAAAAACCCCGGAAAAAAACCTCAACCAGATAACATCCCGACCGGGAATCGAACCCGGGCCACCTGGTTTCGCGGCTAGACGTGCTAACCGTTACTCCACAGGCGTGGACTCGTGAAATCAGTCACCCCAGCTTAGTTTTACTGTTGCTTATGGTAGATGAAATGAGAAGGTGGAAAGTGTTGGTGGAATGATAGGGAGAAACAGGAGTATCCCGAGAAACGTGTGCATTGTCCGTCACAAATCCCACCACAATCTGATCGGGAATCGAACCTGGGTCGCCTGGATGGATGACCAACTCATTGCACTACTGTATAATATCGTCACCTGAATGCAAGAACTAGCTAACTCGACATTTGGGTTTTTTAGTTATCTCTGTTATAGCATAGCAAAAATCGCACAGAATGTAATGCAAGAACTAGGTAACTGATCGAACAATACCAGCGACATCTATTTTCCAATGTAACAAATAGGTAAAAGAAAACGAGACATAGGCCTATTCCTTAGTGCAATAAATAAGTAAATAGGCAATATCTCAAAATAAGAAAAATTGAGTTACCTAGTTCTTGTATTCAAGTCACGATATTACTTACTTACTTACTTACTTACTTACTTACTTACTTACTTACTTACTTACTTACTTACTTACTTACTTACTTACTTACTTACTGGCTTTTAAGGAACCCGGAGGTTCATTGCCGCCCTCACATAAGCCCGCCATTGGTCCCTATCCTGAGCAAGATTAATCCATTCTCTATCATATCCCACCTCCCTCAAATCCATTTTAATATTATCTTCCCATCTACATCTCGGCCTCCCTAAAGGTCTTTTTCCCTCCGACCTCCCAACTAACACTCTATATGCATTCTGGATTCGCCCAACGTGCTACATGCCCTGCCCATCTCAAACGTCTGGATTTAATGTTCCTAATTATGTCAGGTGAAGAATACAGTGCGTGCAGTTCTGCGTTGTGTAACTTTCTCCATTGTCCTGTAACTTCATCCCTCTTAGCCCCAAATATTTTCCTAAGTACCTTCTTCTCAAACACCCTTAATCTCTGTTCCTCTCTCAAAGTTAGAGTCCAAGTTTCACAACCATACAGAACAACCGGTAATATAACTGTTTTATAAATTCTAACTTTAAGATTTTTTGATAGCAGACTGGATGATAAAAGCTTCTCAACCGAATAATAACAGGCATTTCCCATCAAGTGACGATATTATATTTGTAAATATGTTTGTTTAGTACAGAATGTAATGAAAGTAGGCCTATATCACCACTTAATAAAATATTTATAACATGAAATATAAAGCGGGGTACAAGTGCACCCCAGTCGAATAATTCGATGAAAAAATAATTGTATTAACGTAATAATTGTATAATATATTCTGCATAACTGTGTGCAGTATAGTGCAAGAGATAATGTAAAAAAGTGCAGGTCCTACAATTGAATCCTCTGCAACAATTGGGATACTGCTGCCGCTCGGTATGAAAAGGTTAATGCAGGAGACGAATGTTTTTTTGCTCCTTGCCCAACGTGACCAGTGACGTAGTCTTGTATGGGTAGGTGTATGGTTCAGGTGTAAAATAGTACAGTAGTTACGTGAACCTGTATTAATAGTGTGAAAATTATCTCTGTGGCTAAATCCGTGAGAAATCGATTTCTTGTACCCCCCCCCCCCCGCATCTCCGCCGCCACTACTCTCTTGGAAGCGGTCGTGTTACTTACAGATCGCTGATCATTGCACTGGTCGTTCGCGAATTTTGACGTACTTACTTTGAGGTAACTAATATCTAAGCTCTGTAGCTAGGCTGAATCCTTTTTCCATGTTAGCGGAAGTGAAACGTTCATTAAAAATATACAATTCTATGTAAAGTTGTTTTTAATGGCAATGTTCAATTGAATAGGCATACGGTACTCTGTGTTTGCAATTTCTTTATATCTTTTGCGAGTACGTGATTCAATAAAAGTACATTAATGAAACGTTTAATTTTACTTCACATTGTTATGGTTAAGTTAACCTTTCGGTAGCTGTAGCTTTCCTTTTTCTCCATTTGAGATATATTTGTGTACGTTATCATTGTTATCACCATAGGTAGGAAGTTCGTACCAAAGTAGTAGATTTCAGTTGAGTACAGCGAGGAGTATAGATGTCACCCGCACCTCACCCTGCTCTCCCTCGCTACAGGCGATACACAGTTCACATAAACAACGCATAGTGGCATTCTGTGGAGCTGTGTACAGACGTGAATAGTTTGAAGAATATTGTTAATTTACAGACGTGGACAAATTATTAACAAAATTGACGATTTTTATGATAATTCTGTTTACAAAATTTGACTTTTCAATTTAGACTACAGTTGACAATTTTGCATATTTCTATCATTACAATAGATAGAAATATGCAAAAATGTCGACTGTAGTTTAAATTGAAGAGTCAAATTTTGTAAACATTTATAATAAAAATCTTCATATTTTGCTAATAATTTGTAAATATGCAAAAGTGTCAACTGCAGTTTAAATTGAAGAGTCAAATTTTGTAAAAAATATAAATTAAAAATCTTCAGTTTTGCTAATAATTTGGAAATATCCAAAATGTAAACTGTATTCCAAATTGAAGAGTCAAATTTTGTAAAAATATATAATAAAAATCTTCAGTTTTGGTAATAATTTGTAAATATGCAAAAATATCAAATGTAGTCCAAATTGAAGAGTCAAATTTTGTAAAAAAATATACAATACAAATCTTCAATTTTGCTAATAATTTCGAAATACGCAAAAATGTCAACTGTAGTCTAAGCTGAAGAATCATATTTTGTAAAAATATGTAATGAAAATCTTCACTTTTGCTAATAATTTGTCCACGTCTGTATATTAATATTTTAGGTTCTGAACAAAGTGAGCTATTCTGTTATTATTGTATTATTTACGTAATGTTAATATTATGCATGATTCCAAAAAAGTAAACTGATTTGTTATTAAATAATTATGCAAACAGGAATGTGTAACAGATTTATATTTTCCCGGATTATTCTTCGTTAAATTTTGACGTATCGTGCTGCTAATGCATTCGGTTGCGTTATCACATAGCGTAGTAAAATAAATAAAAATGAAAGAAAGAGAGTTTTGAATATCTATATGCGGCTTTTTCTCGTAATTTGCTAAATTAATATTGTACGGTCTTATAAAAAAAGTTTTGTCGCACAGATAGGCTATTTTGTAAGTCCCAGAAAGGAGTCAATGCGCATGATCAGAAGACGTGTGACCTAGTGTATAAGAGATGGAGTAGTTGAGGTAATAAATTAGTTTTGTTTCGTTGTATATCTCATCATGCGCACTCCCTCCTTTCTGGAACTTATAAAATATATGTGCGACAAAACTTTTTTCTAAGACTGTAAGTAGTCAATATATGCGTCAGTTCAAGCTGTAGGTACGAACGCATAATAAGACAATATGAGCTTTACTGAAGCCCATTTAGTTAAATTACATAGATCTGTGATTTATTAATATTGTCTTGTAATGATCTTTCTTCTTGAACTTACGTCAGGCTAGATCTATATGGCTATTATAAGTAGTAGTGTGAATTTAGTTATTATACACACTGTGTTGGGTCAGGGTACCAATAATCTTTAAAATTACGCAGCGACGGGATTCCAATTCGCACACAAGGTTATTCAGCCCTCTCTGCTTCTTCATGAGCACAGGATCAGAGAATCGTGTTGTTTACCGATGTTGATACTCGTAGATGTTGTGTTGGAGTAATTAGCCTATAATAGGCAAATAATTCTTACTTATTACAGTAACTACGAGTATTTTATTTGTGCGTAGCCTAATACAGTAGCCTATATATGACAAAATATGTCTTTTATGTCAACCAGATACGGTATTTAAGTACTCTTCCTTTTCCTTTCCGTTTTTCTTGTTTTTTGCCTTTTTGACTTCCTTCTCTCTCTGTTCTGTTTATTCCTTTTTACCCCCCCCCCTATTCCATTTTTAATCTTTTTAGTCTTTCATATCTGTTCCATTTTCCCTCTATTCTGTGTTTCGTCTGTTCCGTTTTTCCAATCTATTCCCTTTTTAATCTCTATTCCGTTTTGCTTATCTATTTCTAGTTTTCTCTCCGTTCTCTTTTTCCTCTCTATTCCGTTTTTCGTCTGTTACGTTCTTTCTCTCTATTTCGTTGTTTATCTTTTTCTGGTGTTTTTTACTATTTCATTCTTTTTCTCTTTCGTTGTTTATCTCTTTTCTGTTGTTTCCTGTTTATTTCGTTCTTTCTGTTTTGTTGCTTATCTCTTTTTTCTGTTCTTTACTATTTCGTTGTTTATCTTTTTTCTGTTCTTTACTATTTCATTGCTTATCTCTTTCTGTTGTTCTGTACTATTTCGTTGTTTATCTTTTTCTGTTCTTTACTATTTCATTGCTTATCTCTTTTTTCTGTTCTTTACTATTTCGTTGTTTATCTTTTTTCTGTTCTTTACTATTTCATTGCTTATCTCTTTTTTCTGTTGTTCTGTACTATTTCGTTGTTTATCTTTTTCTGTTCTTTACTATTTCATTGCTTATCTCTTTTTTCTGTTCTTTACTATTTCGTTGTTTATCTTTTTCTGTTCTTTACTATTTCATTGCTTATCTCTTTTTTCTGTTCTTTACTATTTCGTTTATCTTTTTTCTGTTCTTTACTATTTCGTTGTTTATCTTTTTCTGTTCTTTACTATTTCATTGCTTATCTCTTTTTTCTGTTCTTTACTATTTCGTTGTTTATCTTTTTCTGTTCTTTACTATTTCATTGCTTATCTCTTTTTTCTGTTCTTTACTATTTCGTTGTTTATCTTTTTTCTGTTCTTTACTATTTCGTTGTTTATCTCTTTCTGTTGTTCTTTACTATTTCGTTGCTTATCTCTTTCTGTCGTTAGGAAAATATTTGGGGCTAAGAGGGATGAAGTTACAGGAGAATGGAGAAAGTTACACAACACAGAACTGCATGAATTGTATTCTTCACCCGACATAGTTACGAACATCAAATCCAGACGTTTGAGATGGGCAGGGCAAGTAGCACGTATGGGCGAATCCAGAAATGCATATAGAGTGTTAGTTGGGAGGCCGGAAGGAAAAAGACCTTCGGGGAAGCCGAGACGTAGATGGGAAGATAATATTAAAATGGATTTGAGGGAGGTGGGATTATGATGCTAGAGACTGGATTAATCTTGCACAGGATAGGGACCAATGGCGGGCTTATGTGAGGGCGGCAATGAACCTCCGGGTTCCTTAAAAGCCAGTAAGTAAGTATCTCTTTCTGTTGTTCTTTACAATTTCGTTGTTTATCTTTTTTCTGTTCTTTACTATTTCGTTGCTATCTCTTTCTGTTGTTCTTTACTATTTAGTTGTTCATCCTTTTTCTGTTGTTCCTTTTACTGTTTCATTCTCCTACCTCAGTTCCGTTGTATCTCTCTTTCATTCTACATATGATTTTCATCGTGTCTTATTCTTTGTTCCACTCGTTATATGCTTATTTATATCCTTTAGGCTCTATTTCGTTTGCCCTTGTCTACATGTGTATTTTTATATTCCTTTCTTCTCCCTCTTTCTTTTTTTCTACATGTTTCTTTATAATTTTATTTCTTGGATCATCATTTGGTAAATAAGGGTATGAAGGAAACCTTCTCTTTTCCTTTTGTGCATACTTCACATTCAATAATGAATATTTTTCGACATTTACTTCAAGTTGAGAATGTACTACTTTTGATAAGTATTTATCGAAGGTATAACGAACTGTTGTTACTGTTGACCCAGTCTCCCGTACGTTGACACTCAAAGGAAGGCCGTACGATTTGTTGAATATCGCACAACGTCCAGGAATTCACCACTATGTTTTGTTTGTCTTAAGAGTTTCGACACGTATCTAAAAATACGTCACCGGTGACGAATTTATAGCGCGTCTATATTAGAATTCATGACTGGTGGGAGGAAAATAGCAGAAATAAATGCGAAAACGTGTTTGTCAAGGACAACAGTTCAAGAATGGCTGGGGAAAACTTCCGCTCTCCTCGTTTCTCTCGTTGCAACTTACCTAGACACTCTGGCGTCGGCACCAACCATCTCTTAGTCTTCATTGATATACCTTAGGCCTATCTCATCCTTGCAAATTGGTATAGCATATTTTTTTTAATATTGTGTATGATCATTTTCACGAAAGAAGTTTTACACTGGGTCAGTTTCTAATGGATTTAGGTCGGTCCAAAATTTTATTATTTTTTTTTTTCAAAAACAGTTTTTCTTTCGGCCCCAAATTCGATTTTCATGTTTGAATTGTATAAATTGTTTAGTTTAGTCCCAAGAATCATGTCGGCAAAGTTTGAAAGACATAAGGGAAAAATGTCAATTTTTGTCCTAAGAGTCGATGAATTCACCTTAATCTTGGTATTTAGTCAAGAATGCTAGTAATAATATTGTTACAACCTCATTGTTTACGCTCTGCATTCAGTTCACCTCAACAGATGATATATAAGGGAGAGTTGGGTAGTATCGGACATCGGGTAATATCGGACAGTGAGTTTCTTTCATCTTCCACCAGATGATAGTACCTGAATGACATGGTTACGTTTCTGTGATGTCGCATACAGAAACGTAACCATGCCATTCAGGTACTATCATCTGTTGGTAGATGAAAGAAATGCACTGTCCGATATTACCCGATGTCCGATACTACCCAACTCTCCCCTATGTTTTTCGGCTTTCTTAGATAGGTATAGTGCTTTGATCGTATGATTTAATTACATAAATCAGTCGGTATGAGTTCATATCTAAGTTATAGTTAATACGAGTATTAAATTTGTCATCATCATCATCATCATCATCATCATCATCATCATCTCGACTCTTCCTGAAGTGTTTTGATCCAAAACTAGACGTGCATACCAAGCAGTATGTCTAGCAATGTATCACCATGGGCTGCAACGCCATCGCTGAAAACAATACATTACAAGATATTCAGTACACATATGAAGTCCTTTCGGAAGGAAAAGAAATATCTACTTCTCTCTCTGGAATCGAACTCGGGCACTCTTGAGCTTTAAGTTCAGCCACAGCAGTTATTATTATTATTATTATTATTATTATTATTATTATTATTTTATCGTTGTCTGTATGAGTATCCATGCTGCAAGTAAATAGATGTGTGCACGGAAGCAGAGGAAATCCAATATTTTCTTGGAAGTACGGACGGTATTATGGAACACATTCTCTCTCCTCTTCCCACGCCTTTCATCAACAGACACATTAAAATACAAGTGGAGACCGCTAGAGATAATAAGTTAGTTCTGTGGAAAAGAGTTGAACATTTTTAGAAGAGTTCTCGTGTGTTAAGTGCACTTCACATTTATCCCTATTAAAATATTCGCTGATCATATTTTTAGGATTCTCAAGTATGAAAAAGGCTGCGTTACGAAAATATGAACGAAAGAACTGAACGTGGAATATAAGGGAGAAAGCTTTTTAAATGTACGCGAAATAGACTATAGCTTTGTAAAATTTCTTATTCTTTTCTCACATTTTCTCTTCTATCTTTTTTCTTATTTTTTCCCCCATTTCCTCGCTTCTTTTTCTTTTTTCCTTTCTTTATTTACTCTTAGCCTCTTTTTCTTTATTCCTTACTCCCTTATATTTTCTAATCGTTTAGCCATAAGTCAATCGTAATTTTAGGTTGACCAGGCGTCTATTATCCATTCAACATTAAGAGGGAAACCTGATGTCAACAAATGCACGTGTTGTAACGTCATAATTGGTTTGTGTATCACTCTCGGCGTGAAGAATACTCCCATATATATTTTATATTTTATCGTTTACTCTTTAGTAGAAGATCTTTATACTCTGGTTAGCAAGTAATTAGTTCTACTTTCAGGACACATTACTAGAGGGCGGAATTTAGGCGAAAACCTATTTTTTTTCCTTGATACATACAGGCTTGAGATTTAATATTTACATTTTTCATGGAAATATAGGTATAAATAAAAGGATTTTATAGTACCTAAAAATGCCTATTTCGACGTTAGTGCATATTTTTAAGTTTTTAAGTTTTGCATCATTTTTCGTAACTGTTTACTGTTTTTCTTAACATCCTGTACCGTTTGCAATTCAAGACGGTTAACAACAACTCCTTCCTAGCAGTGAACAACACAATAGAGAAGTACCTCCGGGCCACCCTCACAATATTTCGATCATAAAATTCCAACTTTCAGTCGGCCTGAGCGTAGTCGGTATAGCGCTCTCCTTCTGTGCTCGAGGTTGCGGGTTCCATCCTGGCCCAGGTCAATGGCATTTAAGTGTGCTTAAATACGACAGGCTTATGTCAGTAGACTTACTGGCATGTAGAAGAACTCCTGCGGGACAAATTATTATTATTATTATTATTATTATTATTATTATTATTATTATTATTATTATTATTATATCTTCCTCTGTCTGTTAGGAATTTACCACAAACTTGCTGGATTGTACCCGAATAAGCATTCTCTTACATTCCAAGACAGATAACAATCCCTTCCTTTTTTCTCACCATTTGTAAGTACAGCAGTGAGCGACACAATAGCCACAATGGGTGCTGATCATCTACTTTAAAGCAAACTATGGAAACATGATTGGTGAATGAAAAACACTAACTTAAAGACAATGTCTTCATTTTGTATATGCATGTGTAGCCTACCTTTGTAAAATGTGAAATGTGTGGAAGTTTCTTTTAATCCTAGACTTTTGCATTAAGGGAACCAGGTAGTGATTAGGGGTCAAAAATCCGATTTTTTATTTTGTCTTTTAAAATAAATTACAAAACTGGTCATTAAAACAATATAAATATTGTGGAGGGCATTTCTGCAGAATAGCCTTTTAAATGACCTCTTTAAATTTGGCGGTGAATGTAATTCATACATTCTTTTTTTTTTTATACAGTTTTCCTTAAGTTGACATTTTCAAACTTAAGTGCATTTTTCTCTGAAATTACTGAATCAATTTACGTGAAATTTTTACAGTGTTTTCTGCAGCCTGTGATCTACATTGTAGACCTAGGGTTTTAAGAATGTCACACACATAACACGAGAAAAAAAAATGTATATGCATTGAAAAAATTGTAAAACATTTTAAACAAAATTCAATATTTTTTACTGTTTCACTAGGGGTGAAATATTTAACTAAATTTTGCTTTGAAATTTACAATACACAATACTGGATAACTTAAAAAAATACAAGGTATATGAGTGAAGATAGTAGTAAGTAATGTGCACCTGAAGAATGAGGTACACCTAGCAAAGTTGGAAAACAGGTTATCAGTTAGGGCCTTTCTTTTGCACTTGGATACGAAACTAATTAGTTGTCTTTTATACCACTGAATTCAGAATGATTTATTGCATAAGCCTGGAAATTTTTATTCCTTTCTGAGCACTAGAAGCTTAGAAATATTCAATTAAACTTTTGTATTGAAATTTTTTAATCGCACAGAATCACTACCCAGTTCCCTTAAATACTGTAAATGTTGAATCTTATATTAGTGACTTTCTTTAACAAAAAAAAAAAAGCCTAGTTTTTATTTTATAGAGCCTAAATAAAGGGAGTTTAAGAGCCTATTTTAGGCGCCTAAAGTGCCACTTTTTAGTGCCTAAAATTCCGCTCTCTACACATTACATAAAATCCATATCACTAAGATTCATATTACTCACCTGAAACACATTAAAGCCACAAAATTATAAGAAAACTGCAAAAAAAAATCGACTTTCACACTGGAAGCGCTTGAATCAACAGTAAGCGCTAACACTCGACTAGATTGACGTTACCGATGTTACTCAGCGGACACGGCCATGGAGTACTGCCATATCCTAAAACTTGAGTGCGTACCATTACCCACTGCACACGAAAACCCTACTTACCCCTACTATTTTTTCTGAGTATAGTAACCGGTCTGTTTTACAGTAGGCCTATCTGCTCTGTTTCAACTGAATAGGTTTAATATTGATCTTACTACTGATGTATAAATTCTTGCTTTTGATTTTAAGATATTTATGACATCCTAGCATTATAAACAGGTTGTTGCAACATCCAATATTCGTAATCGGCTTATTATAGCACGCGTGCCAATAAAAGGAATGACTTATTCGCTATGACGTAGGTAATACCGGAACGCTTGCTATCTTGCTTAGGCCTACCGCTTCTACGCGCGACGTAACAAGAAATGAAATGCAGGACAGACGGTAACGTATCATTTATTTCCAATCTTTAACAGTTTTGTATCACTTTTGTAATATCTCATAAAACAGTTCTGTGGTTCACAGAAGCTACAGTAAACTCCGGATATAGTGAACCTCTGCGGACTTGCTTATTTCATTCACTATATCCGAGGTTCACTAAATCCGAAGTGTCTCTCCCCTAACCTTAAATAACAGAAATGAATGAATTTGTGAACAAGAAAATAAAATATTTCATTTCTGTGGAATGGATTACACTGTATACTGTTACTCACAGTTGATTTACTTAAACTATGCTGTCGACCTACGTTCGCTTGCGAAAGATCACGTTCAATGTCACTTATAATATTCTCCTTAACTTATCTTCCAAAGAAAACACTTTACGCTTCGACATTTTTATACAGTACATTCACTGTTGGAACACTAGAAACAGACTGATTAGGCAGAAATGACAAACGCTGTTATGGTGTGACTGCATACACAGCCTTGGAATTTCTCGGGTCACGTAATGGACACTGGGAGAGGGTTGATGGAGTTTGAAAGCCATCGAAATCGTACCTTCATTTATGCTCTAGACATAATATCCATCCCTTTTTAATAATGGAAACGTTTCTGGGAACAAAAGGCAACCCTTTGACGGTGGAGGATTAGAAATAACAGTAGAGTGCCTGAGAACAGAATGGCAACCCTTCGACGGTGGAGTGAGGCAAGGTCTTCACGGGTTGCCTGGATTTACAGTACAGCTCATTGTAAAGGAATTACTAATCCTACCTTTGTCCATTGACTAAAGGAGTAAGAAATTTGGAATGTTGTTCTCAACACATTCTTTCAATTTTATACAAGAAGGTCTGACTTCAAATAAGAATTTGTCAGGATACAACGCACACTATAGCCGAAATGAGGGTTCACTATAAACAGAAATTATAGGTTCGTTCCAACAAGCGTTCATGGATCAGTTCATGTACGGTTCCTGTACCATCTTATGCGCATGCGCTAGTTGAACATCTGCTATGGGATTGAAACTGGACTGGACACTATTGGAACTCGTTATGTACTAAATCCAGAGATGCTATAACTGTGATCATCTTTACTAAGAACGGGGTGATTAATTATTATCGTTTCGCAGCTAATTCTAATTGCAGAAAATAGACTTTCGATCATTTTCTATAAAAAGATCACAAAAAAAAATATGGAAGGCAAGAACTATAATAGAACTATAAATTTTAAATAGAACTATAAATGATTGGAATGACCTACCTGCAGCGGTCTTTGAGGGCTGTCCTTCCTTAAGGAGATTCAAGAATAATTTAAAAAGTTGTATATAAAGTGAAAATTAAAATTAAGGTGACATTCAGCATTTAATTTTTTTAAGGTGACATGTATTTATCTAGGCTGACGAGTTTACTTCCTTGGTTTGAATTGTAAATTATTTAAAAATAGCGTGTAAGAGGGCCTTAGACTAGAAATGTTTAGTTTAAATGTAGTTCTGTTTATAAGTATGCATAAGGATGCAATTATTTGACTTATTTGAACTGTTGTCTCAGTGAAGCGAGGTGAGTCAGTGAAGTTATGGTTTTACAGTGCAGTGAACAGTTCCGATCAGTGATAATTTATAGCGTCAATGAAATGTGTTCTATAGTGTCAGTGAAATGAGTTACAGAGTGTCAGTGAAATGTGTGCTAAAGTGTCAGTGAAATGCGTCATAGTGCCACTACAGGGAATGAGATGAGAGTAAAGTGAAAGACTATTGAAACTTATGTAGGACCTATAGATAATTATGTAGGTTGTATTGTAAAATTAGGTATTTTATTTTATGTTTTATTATTATTGTGTTAAATTGTATTGTGTATTATTATTGTATTGTGTGTAAAATTGTATATGTGTTGTAAAATTGTATTGTGTATTGTAGGTTTTATTGTGTATTGGTTATCATTTTATTGTGTATTGTTAATATTGTATATACCACTGCCACCGGGTGCTTGCCCACTTGCAGTGTAAATAAATACATACATACATACAATTCTGCTAATTCAATGTGTACTGGGGGATTCTCATCTAAAAATAGTTCTTAATTATTAATATATGTCCGTTATTTATTATACTGTTAATCAGAGCTGTATGTTGAAATTGTAATTAACTATTTCAATATTCAAATAATTTCCATTTCCTTTCTTTTTGGCGAAAATTTAAATTAAATCTCTAGTTTTATTATTCGTCTGCACTGCCACTTTTCATCTTAACCTCATTGATGTGAACAGTCGATCATGTCTTTCTTCAGTATCCAGAAGACGTTGGTGAGCTTATGCGCATGCGCGTCTCGCGTACTCTTCCGTACATGCCTAATCAGCTGACTACTACTGACCGTTCCGGACCCGTGTCAAAAGTTTGTTGGAACGCCCGACTGCAGTACATGTTTCCGGTTCAGGACTGGTTCGGATTGTGTTGGAACGCTTTTTCTGTACTGCGCATGCTCACGATGGTTACGGACGGTTCCTGACTGTTGTTGAAACGAACCTATTAATGTACTTTTTAATGTATGCGAGTCGGGACCAACGATTTAAGTTCACTATAGCCGAATGTTCACTGTAACCGAGTTCACTATATCCAGACTTGACTGTATATTAATAAAATAAAGGAATATTTGTAACATATCCTGCAAGGTCATTCATTTCTCTTTATTTAATGTCAATGTCAGGCGCAACTAATCGATATGAACATAATTACGAAGATTTTGTCAGCTATGGATCCCGAATTTCTTTCTTAATTTATTTCCTACAATTTATAATGCTAATATGCCATAAGGTGTTGTATCCAACTCGTGGATAGTCTTATTATGACACTCATGCCACAATCGTCAAGTTATCCATTTGTTACATACGAGTAAATATCTATTATTTCTCCATATAATGGCGTCTAGTTCTGCCGAAAATTGAACCCAGATCGGCTGAATTTATAGTCGAAAACATAAATTTGGCCACAGCGTAAAATGTGAGTAGGGGCCTACGTTAGATTTGAAGTTGTAAGCTGTGCCGTACGTTCTTAAAAGTTTTATTGTTCAATAATCAGCGTTAACACGTTTTCATCGTACACATGAGTACGCGTTGCTGCCTAGAGTGACTGCGAAAACGAACGGACGCTTGATTGACGATGCAATTTGGCATTTATAAGCCGCGTTAAATGGCATTGCAGGGTAGCATTTAAATTTCTATGGGAAGGCTGCTGCTCGTGAAGTATACATGCATGGTTCGTACCGTAGGAGGGCAACGCCAACACGTCAGCTCGCGCCCACGGATCGAATACACATTGTAACGTCCTCTTGAAATTTCAGCACGTACGAAGTTAGGTGGAAGTTGTGATTTCAACTCATGAGAGATGCAGAATTTCAGCGTATCGTATCGGAGTACATTCTCACTCTGGTTCAATCGCGAATGCGTTAAAGGTCTGTGGCGTGTTATACAGGGAGTTTAAAAAGAATGAACGCAAAGAGTGTATTACTTTATAACTAAGTTACTTACTAAAACACAGTTTGCACCAATAACATTTTAAAATTACTGTGATAGTTCGTATGAAATCGGTCCCCACTTCATGTTATAATGTAATAAAAGCCTCCGGCATAGCTCAGACGATAGAGAGTTTGCCTTAGACTGATTACTTGGTTGGATTTTATCTTTCCAGAACTGTAAGACTAATGGCAGGTAATCCCTTAACGAATCCTCGGCATCATCTCGCCATATACCATTTCACTATCACCAATTCCATCGACGGTAAATAACCTAGTAGTTGATACAGCATTATCAAATGACCCACTGAAAAAATGAAATAGTCTATTTACTCGAGTAATTTACCTTTCGGTTTATTTCTCTCTCGCATAAAAAGTTGGTAGGTCTACCCCTTTTTCTTTCAATAGCGTCTTTTGTGAAGATACTAAATTTCGTAAAATAGTACGCACGGAGAATTCAGTGTCATTCGTCCCTTTTACAACGAAAAACGCTGATGAATTCTGTGACTACACGGAAGTTGCTGTGGATTTTTTGTCTGATGAAAGTAGTAAAGGGTAAAATATATGTACTTTTTCTTCTTTGTGTAATTAATAAATTAAGCTTCATACGACTATGTTATGCTCTAATTTTAACACCATGTTTGAGGTTATTAATCAAGGTCAGGCTACCGACATTAGAATCGACATACAATGATACTAAGTAAAAGCAGAAAGACTGCTCAGAATTAGGCTACTCAAATTGTATGTTTTTAGTTATTTAGTATGAACCCCCCCCCCACACACACACACTTTAATTTTTTTGTCTCCGAATTTTGTGAAAAGGGAAAAGTTATGCGTGTAAATATGATAATAAATGTTGTTCCGTTCTTCATTTATCAGTCTTTATAGCTACCGGATAAATGACGTGCGCCTTCGTTATACGAACGACGTTATGCAGTGCGCTAAATCATATTTGTTTCTGTAAACCCAGTGCTCATTGAGATCTGAAACGCAAGAAATAATAATGTACTTGACATACTATTTCGGTTGGTTAAGAAGTGCAGCCAGTGATGGTAATGTCGCGAGTTCGATTTTTGTTATTTATTTGTGCTGCATTTTGCCTGGGAAGTCGTGATAAAATATTGTTTTCATACCTAAGTGTTTATATAGAGCCTACAGTGTGTCCAAGGAGGAATGTAAAGTACATTAGGATAATATAGTTTCGGTTTTAAGAATTAGATTTAACGCTATACAGGGTGGAAGTGACATAGCCTTGCAGATTTTCAGAGCGAATAGCTCATGTTATATGTAACAAAATACTGTAATATATTTGTGGAAAGTTCATAGTTTTTTAAGAAAAATAAGTATTACAATCGATAACGGATCGATCGATCAGATAGTTAAATCGATCTCGATTGATGACATTGATTGTAACTCCAAGTGATATGTAATTCTCATTTGTACTTAATAAAACTATATTGTATTACAGTATACCTACTTATGGGATCCCCAATATACTACCTAGCAGGCCTATCTATACTGCAGTACTCTGATACTCTAATACAGAGTGTAGTTACTGAATTTATAAGCATTGTGTATGTTTACTGCATTTTGTTTAAGTGCTTCTCCATCTTTAGTAAAAAGAAAGACAATCGTATTATATCGTTGTCACGGAGACTTCCTGGGCTTTGGTGTGAAAATCAGCGGTTGTATGAGCATGCATACATTTCTCTTGGCAGCTGTGGTACAGTTAATTTAATCAATAAGAAGGATAACTTCAGTAATTAGTCTTGTGTATTTATTTTATTTTATTACTGAGTTTGTGCTTAATATCCCTATGAAATAAATTTATTGCAAAAGTACCAAGATAAAACATTTTCAATTATATATGAAATTATTATTATTATTATTATTATTATTATTATTATGATTCGAAAATGTAGAAATACATGTAGGCCTATAATGTCTCTGTCCATTTGAAAGTCCGCCCACCAACATCTCCCCAAACGTTAGATTTCGAAATAGGTACATCGGGTTAAATCGATTAACTACATTATCCTGAAATATATTTTACATTCTTCCTGGTGGGACATTATGTATTAGAAACAAATGTTAAATTGGGAGGTTCATGAGGAATTACATTGTGTATCATCAGATGGTTCTTTCAGACGGCAGACATTATTGCTATTAACGGACGCTTAAAACGGGCTCTTGTTCTTGACCCTACTATCCTTTTCGAAAGGAACCTAAATCAGGCCACCGAAGTTGATATTGAGAAGTCCATATATGACCCTTGTCTGCCGTATCTTTCTCAAAAGTACAACGTCCCTCTTAAACAATGGTCTGTCGTTGGTTTGCTGTTTGGCAGTAGAGGTTCAATTACGAAATTTACATGGAATTATCTTGAAGTTCACATACCTTTTGATTATGTAATGTCTGTCCTTATAAATATTATCTAGGAATTCTCTTCAAATATTACATCATCTGTATTTCAATTAATCCACTTATATTTGCCTTAAACAATTAACTTTCTTTTTTCTTCAATGTTTCAAATCACATTATATTGTACATGTTTATTGTATTCAGGACCCTTGTGGTCACTCAAATTCTTTGAGCTGATGTCTATAATTTAGAATTTATATATGATTTATTTTCGCCGGATGTGGTGTTGTACCATATACTCGCAGAGCGCGTGACCAAATACGAGTAGTTCTGATATTCTTCATTTGAAATACCGCCGTAAGAGTCGCAACGCACCACGTGGTCCAGTCTTTGGAGGGAGGCGATGAATGCATTGTTACACATTTATTACGAAAAATCGAACGGCCCTGACTCCGCCGCCGGATGGAGCTGTCCTCGTGTAGGGAAGGTCTGGGATTCGACCGGAGTATCTCGCCGAGGTTTCGTGTGGCCTTCCCCAGCATTGTAAATGCAAATACAAATAACTTAACGCCCGCGTCCTTCCATCTCTTTCTTTCAGATCTCCATCGTTTTGTTTCTTTTTTCCTTTTCATAATTATTGTTATCTCTCATCATCTTGAGTTTCTTATTCTTTTTATCATATTCATCTTCTCTTCGTCATTACTCATTAGGCCTACCTTGTTTTCATTTTGGCTTTTTCTTTCCTTCTTTAATTTTATTTGCTCTCTCTTTCCTTCTTTTCCTCACTTCCCTTCTTCTTCTTCTTCTTCACCTTTTTCCCCTTTGTCTTTTCTTTTTTCTGTTCTCCGTCTTATGTTATCCTGACATTTGTCTTCTTTCCTTATTTTTCCGCCATTTACTTTTCTTCCTCGTATTATCTTTTTTCTCGCCTTCGCTTTTTCTTGTGATCTTCGTTTTCTTTTCATTTTATATTTTTCTGTCTTCATTTCCTTTTCGTCTTATATTCTTTCATCTTCGCCTTCCTTCTCATATTCTTTGTCTTATATTCTTTTCATCTTCATCTTCTCATTTTCGTCATCTTTTTTCTTATCTCCGTGTTCTTGTCTTGGTTGCTTTTTTCATCGCCGCCTTTTTTCTCATTTTCTTCGTCTTCTGAGCTTTGGTTTTTTTCTCAATTTCTTCGTCCCTTCTTTTTTCTTGATTGTTTTCTCATCTTTTTTGTCTTTTTCTCATTTTCTTTATTATTTTTCTTCTCATTTTCTTCTTCTTGTGATCTTCGTTTTATTTTCATTCTATATTTTTCTATCTTCATTTCATTTTCGTTTTACATTCTTTTCATCTTCGCCTTCCTTCTCATATTCTTTGTCTTATATTCTTTTCATCTTCGGCTTTCCTCATTTTCGTCATTTTTTTTTATCTTCCTGTTCTTGTCTTAGTTGTCTTTTTTCTCATCATCGCCGCTTTTTTCTCATTTTCTTCGTCTTCTGAGCTTCCTTTTTTCTCATTTTCTTCGTCCTTTTTTCTTTCTTGGTTGTTTTCTCGTCTTTTTCGCCTTTTTCTCATTTTCTTTATTATTTTTCTTCTCATTTTCTTCACCTTGTTCTGTCATATTCTTCCCAGTCTTTCCTTCTCATCTTGCTCTTAACATTTTCTTGTAATTTCTTCTTTTCTTGTATTCTTATTTTCTTCATATTATTTTGTTATATTTTTTCGCAATATTTTCTTCTCATTTTCATCTCTTTCCGTATCATGTTCTTTGTCTTTTTCATTTTTATCCTCTTTTTTATTTTCTTCATAATCTTCTCATTCGTCACTTTTTCATCTTCTTCTTCGCCGTGTAACGTTAAATTTTGTTAATACATTTATCTACAAATATTTATAATTTTGTGTTACTAACCGATCATGGGGTGTCATTTTTCATGGCTCTTAGTAAGTGCTGAAATACTCAAAATTTCAGTAAGTCAATCTAGGCAGAATGTATCAATGATCGGTTACTAGGAGAAATAGGTCTTTATATTACAGGGTCGTGTGAGTGGACTAATCCAAGGTCATTTATGTTTTTAAAATGCAAGGATACCTAAATTATACACGCGGCTATTTTCTAAAGTTCTGAATTACCATTAAAGTATTTTAAATTGAAGGACATTTTCCCGTAGTCTCTAGTAGTTACATAATGTATTTATTTCCTTGCTTCTTTATCAGCTTCAGCTTGAAGTAAGTACTTCGGGCACGCATCAAAATTGTTGCTAGAGTGAATGTGAAGTCATGCTCCTACAGTAAAATGATTGCAATTTTGTGAACTTTATTCAGTATGTGAAAAAATGTTGAGTGCAGG
This sequence comes from Periplaneta americana, assembly GCF_040183065.1. Classification (NCBI taxonomy): domain Eukaryota; kingdom Metazoa; phylum Arthropoda; class Insecta; order Blattodea; family Blattidae; genus Periplaneta; species Periplaneta americana. Next base: position 9,382,929 of record NC_091124.1, on the reverse strand, counting down.
AAACTAGATTTTGAGAATAACCTTGCCGTAAAATGTGTATAAATTTCTCAGTTACATATGAAGGGACCAACCAACACAGGACAGAAACCGAAGAAAATGCTGTTAAACTTTTTAGTCTCTTCCCAAGAAATAACACATCATTTTTCACATATATAGCCTATTTCATATCACACACCCTAGTAAACACTACAATTCTCCAGAGAAACGTAATTTCAAAATATAACATTAATTTGCAGGGAAGAAGTTACATGGCTGGCTTGTTTTTCTATATTTTGTGGGTCAGTTTATTTCGTAGAATGTCTTCCACTTGTTTTAGAGCAAACCAATTCGCTGAAATCCGAGCGCCGGATGTTTTCTCTCTATCAGAGCACAGCGGCGACTAGTAGCTTGATACGTACGAAAGGCAACTAAAGTTTAGTTCATTTGATGAAGTAGTGGCGGCTAGTTGAGTTATCACTAGTTAGTGCAGAAGTTATTTTTGTGAGATGTCGAACACAGTATTTAGTTTAAAACTTACATCGTTGATTTTTTAAGTTTTTTCCTTATTTTTTTAAGTTGGTTATTTAACGACGCTGTATCAACTACAAGGTTATTTAGCGTCAATGAGATTGGTGATAGCGAGATGGTATTTGGCAAGATGAGGCCGAGGATTCGCCATAGATTACCTGGCATTCACCTTACGGTTGGGGAAAACCTCGGAAAAAACCCAACCAAGTAATCAGCCCAAGCGGGGATCGAACCCGCGCCCGAACGCAACTTCAGACCGGCAGGCAAGTGCCTTAACTGACTGAGCCACGCCGGTGGCTATTCTTTGTTTTGTTTTACTCCTTTTTTTTATACTTGCGTACAAGCCAATACGGTGTAGGGGAGGGTATGTTTTGAAAGGCGGTCCTGTGGTCAGCACGGCTCCGCTGAGCTAACACAGTATAATACATGACAAACAACCAGCTCCTTGGTCGGAATATAACTTAGCTACAGAGTCAATCTAAATTCAACCGACAAACTGTGTTAACTGATATAAGACATCATTTGAAGTATTTTGAGGTCGTAAACCACATGCCGGAAACTCTTTGTTTCTTAGCAACAGGACGCGAAAGTATCCAGGGAAGAATCCGATAATAAAATTTCTTCCTGTAGGACGTATGCGCTCACACTGTACCTCAACTGCGTCCACAACGTACGACATTCTGTTTACAAAGCATCTGCCCAAACAGTGCAATGTCTTAGAATATCTTGACAATGCTTTTCGTGATGGATTGGACGTGGTGGTCCAGTATCCTGGCCTGCTAGGTCACCTGATATAAGCCTGTTTGCCTTTTTTTTTATGTGGAGACTGAAGTTTATCATACTCCAGTTGCTTCAGCTTAAGGTACGGGTCGTTGCTGCAACTCACGAGTTACGAGGAATTCCTGTTATGTTTGCGATCATCAGGTGCTCAATGATTATGAGGTGCAGAGCCTATATCGAATCACACTTTGAACAAAATATGCAGTAATTTGTTTTTGTTAGATGATTGTGCAATTATATCCATGTGTTATTTTTTATATGTAGGCGTACAATTGTACAGTTTAATTTTCGTGAATGGTGAAGAATTGATAGAACGGAGAAAAATTCTCTCCCGCGCCGGGTTTCCAGCTTTACTTGCTGGCGCTTTATTCACAAAGCCACACCGGATTCATGTTCCGATCCCGGATTGAATCCTCATTTTTTAGTTCTACCTACTGTGTTCCCCTTTGTTGGCCTACTCTCGTGTACCGTGTCACAGTATGTGTGACAGTAGACACAATGTCCAACCACAAGTACAGACGTGCACTCATTACTAGTGACTAAGTGGCCGGGGTCCGTCGGAACATGGCGCCGGCTTGAATCACGAAGTGATTAGGCCTACTTACGCTTTATCATATTAGTATGATATATCGAAGTACATATGGAGTTTCAGTGCAATAATTCTGCGTTTCCTTATGGTGAAGTTTAATTTTTGTTATTTAATTGTTACGTGTTAAAATAATTAATTATAATTAATTGTGTTACAAGTTAAATTAAACATAAGGTGATAAAGCTTAAATAGTTTTCAAATAAAAATAATCGACATCCTCTATCTTGTCAACAATTTATTTTCCTATATCTAATTGCTTAGCTGTGTGTCCTCAACAACTTCTGGAAGTTTGTCGGTTGACTTTAGATTCATCCTGTATATCTATTTCGTTGCCTACGCCGAGAATCGATTCACGGGCCGTTGGGGAAGGAAGTGCATACTTCATTCAGTTCTCAGTTCTTTATAGGAGACTTATTACAGTACATTAAAAATGTGAATGTGTTCTAAAGTAGGCCTACTCAGTTACGTAAGAAAAGTACAACTTGCAGAGATATAATTCATCAAGCCAAAGACCTGGATAAATGCAAAAGAAAGAACAACAGTCATTAGAAAACAATTTAAGACGTTACTGCTGACTGTAAGTTATTTTACTTGCTGTTCACATTCTAATGTAATGTAACCTATTTTTGCGCAATTAATTTTTATAAAATCAATTTTTAACTTAAGGTATGATCCGGACTTATCTTCAGAAATATGGCTCTTATGTAGCATACTCTACTCGGTACCTTCGAAAACTTTGTAAAGTTTGACCATCTTCACGGGCATACTTCGTCATGTAACGTCATTCAAAAGGTCATTTCAGTATTATAAAAATTACAGTATTACAATATTATAAAAATTATAATATTGTATTTGAGAAGGAAATTATAAAGACGTTATGTTAGGTAAAGTTGGGGGTTTATTTTATAGTTAGAGAAGATTCCTGTAGTCGATTGCAGCAAGGATTAAAGAATGTGCAGTAGCCTATGTTATGCGCCGGAGGCTACATTATTATGCGAAAAGGTTTTGGGGGGGGACTGATAAAGGATCATGGCGAATTTGGTGTGATCTGTTTGCAGGTAGTGTGTTTCCTTACATCTAATGTGGACTGTGAGAGGTGCTCTTCTGTGTAGGCCCTATACAAAAATACTATCACACACATCTTTGTGTGGACGATATAGAAACCGTGCTTAGTTTATATTTTAGTGGTGCTGATATGTATAAACAAAAATAAAAAGTGACAAAGCTTTATATTAAACATAACATAATACATGTAATTGACAGCATAAAGTGTTTCACGAAATACCCACCCAAAATAGTGGCAAGTTTAACGCCGAAATCGCCCATTTTATTTCACAGAAAAGCAAGGCCTCTACTAATGAAAGGCGAATTCTAATAATAGTGTTATTGTTGACGCGATTCCAATGCCATCTATATGTCGGCCATTAACTTTTCAAACAGCCCACGTAAATGCGTGTAAATGAGTGTGCGTAGGCTTGTGTGTATGTATGTAATGTAGGTGTGCGAGCGCGCGCGTATATACTGGGTGTTCAGTTCAAAATGTGTCATGGCTCGCTGTATGCCGTCATGTGGCTAGCTGATGAGCCTAGAGAATTCAATCTTCCTACACGTCCGCAGAGGTGTATAACCTAAGAGGCAGAGAAGTTGCCTAGCAAGTACGGCGTTCATTCTGAAGAGTACGTACCGATACGTACCGCAATGCCGGTAGTGGCAGGAATGTGAACTGTTTGGAAATACGTACTGTCGGGATATGGGGAGAGGGTTAAGATAATCGTATTTGTTGACATTGACTTCGACGGTCAACATGGACACGGAGCATTTGATTTGTGTTGTGGAATGTTACCGTACGCAACCGATGATAACAAATACCCTGCGTACGACTTGCCGGCGCAAAAAACAGTTCGAAAGAGGTTATGGTAGCACACAGAACGTACAGACCGCCATCTGTTGCTACGACGTTCAAGTTATACCGTACACGGTCTCAAGTTCAGATTGAAGAACGCCTTAAATAATAGGCAACTTCTCTAACATATAAGCTGAAACTCGCTTCAAATCGGTGACCCAACAACAGTGACGTCATGACACACTTTGAAATGAACACCCAGTATAGGCTTACACACATAATATGCAAGCTGTCCCAGAAATGCAGTCCACATTATTCAAATAATGCCATCAGGGATGGGGAAACATACTGTTTAACGACTTTTAATACTTAAAAGAAAATAAACCTTCATTCAATATACTAACTCATCGCCCCTGACACTACTTCAAAACGCATCCAACATAACACGTGTGCCATGCGAGTATACTGCAGTATAACTTGAAGAAATGAACGGAGTTTCAGAAACACGGTATAGGCCTATGAGTGTATGTGCGTGCATGCATGTGTGTGTAAGGAAATCCTTTTCGTTGAGTTACCAGCGTATATTCTTCAGTATGTAACTCATTTATAATGTCTGAATACACATCTCGTTATCGTTAATTTCACCAACTCTATGTACGATATAGCGTCCTTGAAAGTAAGTCTTACAAAATAATTAGAAAAATACAAATTTTATACTCCTGTGTGGTTAGGGTTGCCAACTAGCCGGTGGCCGGTATCAACCCCTTACTTGTGCCGGTAATTTTATTAAATGGGTTAGAGAACTTGTGATAACAGCTTTTATCCTTATGCTAAAAGGGATTTCTCTATTTCGTGGGACATTTTAACCTTTAACTCAGAGCAGCTAAAGATAATATAGGAATTTTCAAGTATTTTTCAGCCTAAATACTTGATGGTTGTACATCAAAAGTCGAAGAAATGTTAAGTATTAGACAAAAACTAATGTTGCAACTAGAAGAAGATATACTCTATGATGAACTGTGCTGAATGACGTGATTCTTCCTTTGTGAAAGATGCACATTTGGCAAGTTTTATAAAATAGTGTAAATATTTCCAGGATAAGGATGGCTCAGAGAAATCTCCACAAATAATCGTAGTTCAACATGTGTTTGCTATTCCTTCAAGCAATTCTTTTGTGAAGGGTGCATTCAGTTTCATGAATATCTTGTGAAATAATGCGAGGAATCATTTAAGTGTGGAAATAGTAAAAGCTGAACTTTCCACCGGGGAAAATCTTAAATTTAAGTGTGGATAATTTTATCACTTTATAGCAGAAGAAAAAGAAGTTCTTAAGGCTGTAGTATCAAGCTCCAAATACAAAATTAAAAAGTGAGTTTTGGTACACTGAAGCAAGTTTTTCCTCAGTGTATTATTATTATTATTATTATTATTATTATTATTATTATTATTATTATTATTATTATTATTATTATTTTGCTCATATATAGCAGATTCTATGTTTAGTGTATTATATATATATATATTCATATTCTTCCAAACTTGCGTGTGTGAAATGGCCGGTAATTTTATTTACCAGAGTTGGCAACCCTGTATGTGGTATTAATGAGCATAAACATAGTACTGCCGTGATTCATCCAGACGTAATTTTTCGCATGAGCAGATCATCGCTGTGCTTCTTTTTTCTACACAGTTGAAACCTGTTTTGATAGGAGAAGGAAGAATATCGAACGTAGATAGTCGCAAAGCAGGTAGTCATGTATTGTTCATGTCCAGGCTGCTTAGACGGCAATTTACCTAAATTGCTTTCTTTTAGTCGCAGTATGTATTCAGACTACTTAAAGAGCTGAACTGTCTGTGGCGCCGAATGGTCAAACACGGTCATCATAAATACATACATCCCTGTACGAAACATACTTCTTATCCGTAAGCATGTGCGTGCAATACACACTAATGCATTGTGAATATTGTGCTGGAACTCATATTTGTGTTTTGAAAAACAGGAGGCTCAACTTCGAATCCCGGTGAAACTGTCGAATATGTGGTGGAAATAATTATGTTCCTGTGGAATATTGCTTTTTCCCACGACAGTAACATTATATTGGCTCTCTGAACAGAAGATGGATGCATATTAGTCTGATAGACGCTAACTGTGAATTTTTAAGACTCGTGTCCCAATTCCGCGAAGACTATTTGAAATATTTTGTCCATAGGTGATACTGGTGGGTGTATTTTAACTTTCCTCGGTACATTCGCTTCATAACATATCTTTACCCCTGTAGAATGCATTACACATCGAAGCACTGCGGATTTTGTGTTAGAAGTAATATTTAAGTTTTAAAAAATACTACGCGGGTTTAAACCCGGCTGGGATGGATGGATTTTTCAGGACTTAAAAATCCGGAATGCAAGTCCTCTGGGAAGGACTTTTAAGTTGTGTATCGCGTGTGGGAGTTTTTCGGCACGTTAAAGATCTCCAAGCGTAAATAACAGCTTCTGGACCCAATTTCTCCTCTATTGCATCCTAGTAATACCTTAGTTGTATACTAGGTGGCGTTTGAGGCTATGAGCTTGCCACTTGTCCCTCTGCCCCTGTCGGCAGATAAGGTAACCAAATTCCATATATGTACTGAAATTTTCGTCACATGTGGTAGGTACTCCATGTTCCGGCATCGGAACGATGGGTTAAATACATACAATAACGAAAATGTGGTTTTAGGCTTACAGTCTAGCTGTGTACTTGTACAGCGATTTCCCTAGAATTTTGATCGTATTTAGTATTTAGAAGTAAATTTATCCAGAAATGATGCAATCAAATATAACAATTTTAGTAAGAAGTTAATGTCTTCGTTTGAAATAATAATAATAATAATAATAATAATAATAATAATAATAATAATAATAATAATAATGACCATCTTATCAATCAAGTACTAGGGCATAATGCCTCTTACGATATTGAGTTTCCTATCCATAATTTTTTGGAGAGGCCGAGAGACTTCTTCTCATTAAGATGGTATTTCAAGATAGCCTTTGGATATTGTGTATCAGGCAATCTATTCGCATGATTTATCCAGTTATTTGATTATTTTCTGATATAGACAAATAGTGATTTAGTCCCTGATCATTGAAATCATAAGCACAAAATGGCCATGAACACGAAATTTATCCTAACTTTTTTTTTCACTTTCTTGCATAAGATGAAAAGAGAAATGAAATAATTCATTATGTTTCTAGACATAGCCTATAACAATGTATTCATTTAAATCATCATCATCATCATGTTTTGTCTCTCTTTCGGAAAAATTAATTACGGTATGTAGAATTGTTTCTACCTTTTATTGCGAACATTCTACGTCCAAGCAACTTCCAGCATAATCGAGTTAGCCGCTAACCATTGTGAAGATGGTTTCATAGTAGTTCAGGTAGTAGTATAATTAAGAGCCCTTTTCATAAATCCTTTTGTTACACTTGAGTGAACCAAATGGAAGTGTATGTAGCCTTAACACCCATGTTACTTTTAAATTAAATTTTTGTGAATAGACAATTATATGCTTTTTATAAAATTATTACAATAGTCATATAGTAATTTTATATAATTTTGTAAAATAAAAAAAAATAATTACGTACTATAGAACTATCCTATATCTACTGAAACATGTCAAATTTCTTCTTTTTTCATTATTATTATACCATTTTCTCTTCTTATTAATTAATTAATTCATATTTAATTAATTGTATTTGTTTGCTATTCATTTCCGGATCCTCGTGGTCATCCTTAATTAAGGCCGAATGAGTCTCTCTCTCTCTCTCTCTCTCTCTCTCTCTCTCTCTCTCTCTCTATTTTTATTTATTTTTACATTTCCTCTACTTCCCTTCAGTGAATAGTTTTATATGAATTTTCGAATCTACACATGCGTTCGCTTGTATGTCAACTGTGTGTCTATCAAAATAGGTACCAGAAGGTTCCCGAGGTTCACTCAGCCCCTAATCAAATTAAGTAACTAGTCCTTCCTGGGGGTAAAAGGCGGTCGGAATGTGGTGTCAACCACACCACCTCATTGTGTTGTCGAGGCCATGAAAGCATGGAGTTCTACCTCTATGCCCCCCGGAGATCTACCTCCATGCCCCCCAAAGCGCCTTTATGGCGTACATAGGAAATAACTTTGCCTTTATATTGAATGTGAAGTAAATTTTTAGAAAATGATTGTGTAACATAGACAGGAATGTATCTGATAACATGCGAAATAAATTAAATATCTCCGGAATGCACGAAATGTATGCGGAAGTGTGCGTCGTCTCTATGACTTTGATATCATATTTATTAAATCTGTTGTAATGACAATCTGACGTATAGTTGTATCGAAGAGGTGGTGATACTTTGTTATATCATTATGGACCGATGTTCTGATACCGTATATTTCTTAATATTCTGACGATCTTCCCACCGTTTCTTCGGTCGTCCAATGTCTTGTCCGCCTGTAGATCGATATCGCTGAGCCAATATTGGGAGGCGATGTTGGACCATCCTTCGGACCATCCTCCCCACGTGTTGTTTCAATTTTCTCTATTTTCCATTATCTTGGTTGTGGTGAAGAGCGCTTCTATTATACAGGATGATTCACGAGGATTTACCGTCCCTTGCGGAGCTTATTTCCGAAGACATTCTGAGCAAATAATGTCATATAAACATTTGTCCTAATCTCAATATTTTCAGAGTTACACTAATTTGAAATTGTTGGTAAAATACATTTTTTTAAGGGTAAAAAAATATTACAAATAGAGAATGAACTATTCAGAAGTATCATTTCTTTAATTGGTTAATGTTCTGAAGATAAAAATGTGTTGTTAATTGCTTTGTATAGATTTTGTTTTTCATTTTTTAACTAAAAATTACATCATTCTTACGCACTTATCACAAAAATTGTTACAAATCGTACGACTTTAGGAACTTCATTCTTTACAGTCTAGTTATGCATCCTAATCTACAGTCTTAAAGAATTTACAAGAGTGGCGTGATTTATAACAATTGTTGTGATAAATGCGTAAGAAAATGTAATTTTGAATTAAAAATCGAAAAAAAAAATCTGTACGAACTAACTATGGAATTCACAACAGATTTTTAGCGTCAGAATATTAGCTAATTAGAGAAATTATACTCCTGAATAGTTCATTCTTTATCTGTAATATTCTTTTATCCTCAAAACTCAAGAATAATGGTATTTTACAAACAACTTCAAATTGGTGTAATTCTGAAAATATTGAGATTAGGACAAATGTTTATAAGACTTTTTTGCTCAGAATGTCTTCGAAAATAAACTCTGTAAGAGACGATGAATCCTCGTGAATCACCCTGTATTCGTCTGAATTTGAGTATTTTCCTATGATGTTGATAGAAGATTTCTTTATTAAATTAAATTTTCTAATTCAAATCTGGCTTTCACGTAATAGCTCCCTGTAAAGCAGGTTTGAATAATTTCAAGGAAAAATTCAAACCTGCTTTATAGGAAGGAAAAATTGTGACGGTGTCATGTATAGTTCCTGGGGTAGCTCAGTCGGAAGAGTGTTCGCGCGCTAAGTGAAGGGTCCCGGGATCGTTACCCGGCCCCGGAACAATTTTTCCTTGAAATTATTTAAATTTTCTAAAATTGTTTATTAAGAAAAATATATTTCCTGAAGAAATAGGTGAAAGATCCTGGACTATGTGGTTGATGTAGGTCTTTAGAATGTTTCTGTAAAAGAATCATGCAGATAGGTATTTAATTAATTGTAGAATTTATTATGTAAATGCTTTACGGTTGTAACAAAAATTATGCAAATTTGATATTATTTTTACAGGTAATTATTAGCCATTTTAATATTCTGAATAGTGTTTTATAAAGTGTAATGTATGCATATTAAGCATGAAAAGTTTTTTATTTATTTATTTATTTTTAATAGCTGAGATATAAAAAATGAATTTCACTAATTTTTTGCTCGCCAATGGTGTACCTCCCCCCTTAAGTAGATTAATTCTGTTGCAAACAATAAGGTACTTGCCGAGAGACATCTGAAAAACTGTCGTGACTTGCAGTACCTACATATTAAGCTCCATATAGAAGCAACCAATTAGTATTTTGATTGTAGTTAGCTGCTTTTCAGACTGTGCACCCTACTTGATTATATTGTTGACTCATTCGATTGTTAAATTTGTCTTGTATCCAAATTTGTATGAATTCAGAAATTCGGTAATTTAGCCTAATTTATGTCCTGCGTTGTAGCGTCGTGGTCTAAGCCATCATGCCTGGACTCGCTTTACGGAATGAGCGCTGGTTCGAATCCTCATGGGAAAGGACCTTTCTCATGAAATTTCGGCCAGTGTATGGGACCAGTGCCCACCCAGCATCGTGATTAATTTTGGGACCTACGATAGGTAACTCTAACTCGTGCTAACCACAAGTTACTTCCATACTGGCTGAAGGACCGTTCACCTGTATTGAAGCATGTGGACGTCATGCCAGCAGCAGTTGGTCGGCTTTGGGTCGCGCCACGGAAGCACAGGTGGTAGGAGGGATGTATTTTTTGCATTGGATGGGTATATTTATTAGATATGAGATTTCTTCTTGCGCATCTTTCCAGCAGAGGTAATAGGTATCATATGTTTTTGCAACGGACGACAAACGAGTAACTGGCAGAAATATAAATATGGAATACACTAAAGAATTACCCTGTCTGCGAGGGGAGCAGCTGTTGCGGTTCCATGTGCGATGCCGTCACACCAATAAAATGACGTTCTCGAGAAGTCACGTGAATTTTTTTCTTCAGTTTTTTTTTTATATTAGCGAGAGATTATAAAAAGTTTCTTAAGTTTTTCGGATATATATCATATTTTATTTCTCCTGAAAGAACAACCCTGTAGCCTTTTCTGTTATATGCTGGCGACAGTCGGACTATTAGAGCTAAAGATAAATTCAGATTGAAATCAGCTGAGGTGAAATGTTTGCGAAGAACAGCAGGATGTAATTCGCCAGACTTCTAACCAAACGGAAGATATTTTTCAAGAACTGAAAGTAATCCCTATTTTGGAAAGAAAAAAAAATAGCAGCACACACAACGAATTCAACATGTAAACCGAAAGTCCAGATCAAGGTTCCCAAAATTTTGGACGCGTCATAAACCGAACGAGCGTCAGTTTTCCACATTGGTAACTCCGGCTCGAATCCCGGCTGGTCCATGTGGAATTTGTGGTGGGAAAAGACGGTGTTTGGTGATAGATTTTCATTATCACTCCCGTGTCCCGTACCGGCATTCCAACATTGCTTCATTAATCATGTGCAGTGGCGTACGCATTGGGAATTACCGGGTTTGAACCCCCCCTTGAACTTAAAAAAAAAAGACATATATTTATATTTGAGTATTTTTTAATCCATAATTGTTTTCCCCTTCTCTAATTTTTCACTGACAGAGTAACAAAATCTACATCGACGTAAGGCATAGTTTTCCTATCCTCGTTCAATATAATCCCTATGTTTGGTGCTGCAGCTAGTTCGAGTATTATAACAATGCTATCTTCATTATAGAGAAACCTACAGCCTAGTACCGACCTTGTAATAAAACGAAGCCGACAGAATATAAAATTTAATTTGTTTGTTAAAAATTGGATGGCTGTGAAAAAAATTACATTTCAAAAATGTTATAAGGATATTAATAAATATATGATACCGTAACATAATAATAATAATAATAATAATAATAATAATAATAATAATTTAAAATACCGATAATGTAAATTGTAAACAATTTTAATAATGAGAAAATTACAAAATTCTGCGTACGCCACTGACCATGTGCTATGTAGTTCGCCTCCCATGGTGAACCAGTGAGAACGCCTACGGCGGCAAAAAGAACAACAGCTTTAGCTCATTCCTCCTAGTTGGGGGCCTTGGTTAAATGGCTCAAAAGTCAAGTATCCGCCAATAGATAAAAAAAAGATTCTCGAAATTACGAGTTATCTTCAAGTGGAAGAAGAGAGCAGTGTCGATCATACGAAGAAATTGGCTGTTGAAATCTGACTCTGAGAGCTTAAAATGATGATAGTGATGATGATGATGATGATGATGATGATGATGATGATGAGTCAATTGTCCGAAGACAGGTGTGAACCTCACAAGTGATACCAAGAAGGCACCACTTATGAGGCAAATGGAACAATCTGTGGTGGGGTCAGAACATGATAACTCCAAAATGGCCATTTCCTGCTATCTACACTTACCTGCAAGCTATTTAGAAGCTGTAGAAAAGCATGAACATGTGCCCTAAGTGAATTAAATCTGTGTTATTTTCATTCATATTTGTATGCAAACGATAATTCTGATTTTTAAAGGAAAAGTGAAAATAGAAATGCTTGGAGTTATCATGTTCTGACCAAACACCACAGAAATTTCGACGTAAAATGAAATCGATGCACGTTCCCCATTGAAGAAGACGGCTCTTTTGTCAGTTTCTCATTTGTTTCAATCTCGAATTCAATGAGTATATTGCGCGAAAGATGTCAATAACTGAATTTCTTTTTCGGAATTCTCTCTGGTATCTAAACCCGGACACACTTCAACATACGTCCTTATTATATACATCTCTTTTCTATTATGTTTCCTGCTTTTCTTCCGGTTGCCTCTGCGGTTTCACGAGATTGTAGTCCCGCAAGGATATCAATCAGCAAAGTGGATAACATGGCGATACGTAAAAAATTTGGAGTGTAATTTCGTAGAATCAAAAATCTAGTATATAGTCACGAAGCTCAATATGTAATAAATATGCATCCATAGATAGTTGCTAACCACTAGGATCGCTACTGTCGCCTCATTGCAGACAATGCAAATTAGTACCTGCACAGTCTATTGTTCCTAGCAACCTCAACAACTCAAGCTTCGTGACTGTATATACTAGACTGTAGTAGAATCCCATTTAATCAGGAACATATTTCTGTTAAGTGCAGTAAATTGAAACAATGCTGTTTGTAAAATTGACAATTAATATGTAATGTATTTATTATTATTTTATTATTATTATTACACAAATAATAATAATAATAATAATAATAATAATAATAATAATATTATCGATTATTCTCGGATATGCAATCGAAAGAGAATTAGCGAAAAGTCACGGAGGCTGGAAATCCAATACTGTCGCAGAAGGTTATGTTCTGTTACTATAATAATTAGCGTTAATTGTAAATAATATTCAAATAAATTCAATTTGTCATCTCGTTTTTCAATGTCGAATTCAATAATCATAATAATCAATTATTATTATTATTATTATTATCATCATCATCATCACTATCATCATTGTATCTTTGTTGTCTTTCTTTTTTTCCTGTATTAGCTCGATGAGAGCTCTAGAGTGTTCTTTTGACCCTGTTGACCCTCTATAGGCCTTTAATTTAATTTATGCTCGACCATGACGAAATGTGGTAATTATACACCTGGTAGCAGTCCTTTAATGCATGACATTAAGGTACACCTACTCATTAAATTACAGGTGTTCAGCCAATGACAACTCAGCTTACAGGTGTTCAGCCAAGCTTTTTACCGTTATAAAACAGCAAGTATCGATTATTCTCGGATACGCAATCGGAAGAGAATTAGCGAAAAGTCACGGAGGCTGGAAATCCAATACTGTCGCAGAAGGTTATGTTCTGTTACTATAATAATTAGCGTTAATTGTAAATAATATTCAAATAAATTCAAATTGTCATCTCGTTTTTCAATGTCGAATTCAATAATCAAGGTTATATCAAGTTTAACGGGATTACATCAAGGTCAATGACATTATTGTTCCTCGGAAAAAATCAATACTTTCGCGTCTGCGCACATGTCACAATTCACGACCTAGAACAAGGTCACTTCCGATCTTGTCAGTTACAAATAAAATGTATACATCTGAATAATTTCAAGTTAGAAATACGGTCGAGCATAAAAAATCGTATGAAACTCGCCTATAATGGTAATTAAGAAGCTCGTATGAAAATTATGAAACTCGCTTGCGCTCGTTTCATAAACATCCATACTCGCTTCTTAATTACTATCATTATAGGCTCGTTGCATAATGTACTATTATATTATTTTCATCAGTGTTTGTATTTTCTTTATTTATGTGCGCTACCTATCTGCTAGGATGGAAGAGAAGGCCGTATGGCCTTAATCCTGTCAGATTAAATAAATAAATTTGCGAGAACTAAACCTCGGCCTCACTTCGCTCTCGAAGGAAGTTATGTCAATATTTTTTATAAACTTAAAGCCATTGGGATTCACTGTGGGCGGGAAAATAGAACTGCCATGTTTTCGTGACCACAGCAGTAGATGTCATCACTACGTTCCGGCTGCTTCATACTCTGGGAAAACCCCCGGCTAACGTGGACCGCGAAATAGTTACGAGGTGAAGAATCCCGACTTCATCTGAACTCCTTCAGCTCGTAGTGTAGCTCCTTAAAATTCATCCATCGCGCTTGATTGGATTTGAGCTCGGAATCTAAGATGTACAGTGGTGTGTAAAACGATTGCCGCCGTTTAAATTACAAAGTTCTAACTCATGGTTCACATGAGCTACGGCAAATTGCATGTCATATGACGATAGTTTAACCTTGGCTTGGTTTGCAACTGCAGTATTTCATTTCCGTCGCAAGATGTATGTATACTTATTAGTTTCGTGGTAGATCGCTGTTAAGTGATACATCGTCTGTATGTTGTCAGATTAAAAAAAAAAATTGGGTTTATACACACACACACACACACACACACACACACAGGGTGATTCACGTGGATTTACCGCCGCTTAAGGAGGTTATTTCCGAAGGGTGAAAGAATATTGCAAATAGAGAATGAACTATTCAGATGTATTATTTATTTAATAGGTTAGTGTTCTGAAGCTAAAAATGTGTTGTTAATTGCTTTGTACAGATTTTGTTTTCCAATTTTTAACTAAAAATTACATTATTCTTACGCACTTACACCTATCACAAAAATTGTTACAAATCATACGACTTTAGGAACTTCATTCTGTACAGTTTAATTATGCATTCTAATGTACAGTCTTAAAGAATTTACAAGAGTGGCGTGATTTGTAACAATTGTTGTGATAAATGCGTAAGAAAAATGTAATTTTGTAATTACTAAAAACCGAAAAAAAAAAATCTGTACGAAGCAACTATGGAATTCACACACTTTTTTGGCTTCAGAATACTAGCTAATAAAAGAAATGATACTCCTGAATAGTTCATTCTTTATCTGTAATATTCTTTTACCCTTCAAACTAAAGAATAATGGTATTTTACTAACAACTTCAAATTGTGTAACTCTGAAAATATTGAAATTAGGACATTTCTTGTTCAAAATGTCTTTGGAAATAAGCTCCGTAAGTGGCGGAAATCCTCGTGAATCACCCTGTATATAGGTATGCTTCTTTTGCATTACTCACAAAATGTGTTTAACTTTAACTTAGCCATGGGTTCATGACAACTATTTATGTGCGTTTTTTAATAAAAAAATTAGTATTGAAGAAAATTAACAAATGAAAGTCTTTCACCCGCCTAAAATTTTGATTTGTCAATTGCCCTCCTGTAAATAAGTTTGCCTGCCCCTGCTTTAATCAGAACACGGACACATACGCTCGCAAGTGTTGTGAACTGTCGCTTTGACTTGGACCGTGCCACCTTCTTGCCTACCGTTGCACACCCTTTGACACGGAAATTGGTCGCTGTTCAACACCCTTTGACACGGAAATCGGTCGCTGTTCAGAGACTAAAGGCTGGTTCACAATAAACTGGGAACGGAAATAATGTTAAAATATATGTGTTTAAATGTGAGCATTAAAAATAGTTAATTGTGAATGCTCATATTTAAATACATTTATTTTAACAATATTTCCGTTCTCGTTGTCGTCTCCGTTCCCGGTTTATTGTGAATCAGCCTTAAGTCCCACCTCGGAATAGCTCGGGAATAATCGTGTGCGCTGTGTTCACACGCTTGCGTTTTACATAGATTCGATGCCCGGTCTTTGTAACGAGAAGAAAGAGCTCTATCGCTAAGCCATAAATGCTTCGTAGGGAATATGTCGTTCCGTGACATACAGATACGTCGCTGCTAGGACTTGATTTCATCCACGGACCTCGATGTCTCAGTACTTCCCCGTGTGAATCTCGCGTTAACCCGAACAACACAGACATATTCACGCTAGGAGAGAGCGACCATTTTCCGTGTCAGGTGTACATGCAATGTATGGTTATATTGTCTTTGAATACAAGTTGATGGCCCAGTTTCTCAGCTCTTCATTTGTTTTAATCGGCGCGTCAGCGAGTCAGTTACCCGGGAAAAGCAGGCTCTTCGGTTGCAGTTTGGCCTGTCTTAACACTCACGTAGATTCGCCGGTTTCGGGCTCGGAGCGAGTCTGCCATGCTCCGAAAATGGGCAGTGCGGTCGTAATGTGTTCCAGTCGCGGAGTCAGTCGCAGCTCTCGGGAATTTGGAAGCGATCCCGTCGTGGGAGGGAGGGACCGCAGCCTCCTTGAGGGGCAGACAGACAGGCAGCACGAGCTACATGCTGCAACAGCTGGTGGCGGCCTCACAGGGCGGAAATCCGGCGGGCGGCCAGGCCCGGCCGCATCATCCCTCTCCCGCTGCTCGAGTATCTCCAGGGGTTTACTGTTCCACGTGAATGTGGCGACGGCCGGAAAACAATAACAAATCACATTTAATAGTCCTCGATACACGCGGTGGAGGCGGAGCTGGAGTAGGCTTACGGCCGTGTTAAACGTTTGGGTGTCGGCAACAAAGTTGTATTCTTTATATTCTTGAATAATAATAATAATAATAATAATAATAATAATAATAATAATAATAATAATAATAATAATAATGAGTCCGTATAGGTCAGTTTCTATCTGATGCTTTTCCAATTCACTGCGGGCTAAAGCAGGGAGATGCACTATCACCTATACTTTTTAACTTCACTTTAGAATATGCCATTAGGAAAGTTCAGGATAACAGGCAGGGTTTGGAATTGAACGGGTTACATCAGCTTCTTGTCTATGCGGATGACGTGAATATGTTAGGAGAAAACCCTCAAACGATTAGGGAAAACACGGAAATTTTACTTGAAGCAAGTAAAGCGATCGGTTTGGAAGTAAATCCCGAAAAGACAAAGTATATGATCATGTCTCGTGACCAGAATATTGTACGAAATGGAAATATAAAAATTTAAGATTTATCCTTCGAAGGGGTGGAAAAATTCAAATATCTTGGAGCAACAGTAACAAATATAAATGACGCTCGGGAGGGAATTAAACGCAGAATAAATATGGGAAATGCGTGTTATTATTCGGTTGAGAAGCTTTTATCATCTAGTCTGCTGTCAAAAAATATGACAGTTACAATTTATAAAACAGTTATATTACCGGTTGTTCTGTATGGTTGTGAAACTTGGACTCTCACTCTGAGAGAGGAACATAGGTTAAGGCTGTTTGAGAATAAGGTGCTTAGGAAAATATTTGGGGCTAAGAGGGATGAAGTTACAGGAGAATGGAGAAAGTTACACAACGCAGAACTGCACGCATTGTATTCTTCACCTGACATAATTAGGAACATTAAATCCAGACGTTTGAGATGGTCAGGACATGTAGCACGTATGGGGGAATCCAGAAATGCATATAAGTTAGAGTGTTAGTTGGGAGACCGGAGGGAAAAAGACCTTTAGGGGGGCCGAGACGTAGATGGGAGGATAATATTAAAATGGATTTGAGGCAGGTGGGATATGATGATAGAGACTGGATTAATCTTGCACAGGATAGGGAAATGGCGAGCTTATGTGAGTGCTGCAATGAACCTTCGGGTTCTTTAAAAGCCATTTGTAAGTAAGTATAATAATAATAATAATAATAATAATAATAATAATAATAATAGTAATAATAATAAAACTGAAAGTTAGAATTTATAAAACAGTTATATTACCGGTTGTTCTTCATGGTTCTGAAACTTGGACTCTCACTTTGAGAGAGAAATAGAGATTAAGGGTGTTTGAGAATAAACTGCATAGGAAAATATTTGGGGCTAAGAGGGATGAAGTTACAGGAGAATGGAGAAAGTTACACAACACAGAACTGCACGCATTGTATTCTTCACCTGACATAATTAGGAACATTAAATGCAGACGTTTGAGATGGGCAGGGCATGTAGCACGTATGGGCGAATACAGAAATGCATATAGAGTATTAGTTGGGAGGCCGGAGGAAAAAAGACCTTTAGGGAGGCCAAGACGTAGATGGGAAGATAATATTAAAATGGATTTGAGGGAGGTGGGATATGATGATAGAGACTGGATTAATCTTGCTCAGGATAGGGACCAGTGGCGGACTTATGAGAGGGCGGCAATGAACCTCCGGGTTCCTTAAAAGCCAGTAATAATAATAATAATAATAATAATAATAATAATAATAATGATGATGATGATGGTTTTATTTAACCTGGCACAGTTAGAGCCATAGTGACTTCTCGTACACTCAACCAGAAGTAAAACTTGCTTACATAGTTGTACGTACAACAATATCCGATTCAAGTAATTACATATTAAGCTAGACGGTTACGATTTACATCATGGAATCAGAAGAGGGAGTTAAATAAAAGTGTACAGAATAAAAATAAAAATAAACACATTGGAATACATATTAACTCCTTCAGGCCTGATGTAGGCCTACATGATAGTGCACATTGTTTCTTTTTTTCTTTTTTGGAATGTCTTCGATACTTTAAAATATTTTGATAAATTCATGATAGAAATGGAGAATATTATTTTGAAACATTTCTATATCTGAATTAAAAGTAAAATTTAAAATGTTGGGGCCCCAGGGGTCAAAATTGTCCCCAAATTTTGATTTTCTGTGAAAACTTGATTTAGGAATTTTGGATCCCCAGAATGATTATGTGACCAGCTTTTTTTATTTTCAATTTTTTTTTTTTTAATATAAATTCAGGACTGAAGGGATTAATGTTGTTAGAAACAAATACGATTCACTTAATAAAACCCGACAATCCAATAAAATATACATAATAATAGTATTTGTAGTATAAGAGAGTAAAATTAGATTTTAGGCGCGAGTAGAAAGTTTGATAATTTCCACGAACGCATTAAATCTATTTACTCTCATGTGCTATATAATATTTTATCCCTTGCTGGTATCTAAATTTAATTCTAAATTGTAGGTCTTTTCTTTGTAACGTGTTTGTGAGAAGTTATAAATGAAAAAGTTTATAATTCACAGCAGTGAATTAAAAACTTAATTCAGCGCTGTGAATAAAGTCATTGTTTAGGTTGCTAAGGACGGTGAAAGAAAAACCAGTTTAGATAGCAATTATGGATGAAAATAATTTATATGTCTATAATGTGTAGGGATAACGCCTCTAGTCATAAGTTGGAATTGGCAGATTGCTAGAGTGTCCGCTTCTCACGTCATAGGCGCAGGTTCAAATTCCTGACAGCCCAAGTTGAACAGAATCGATGATGAGGTAGCTGCATTTTCGTCTGATAATCACGCGTTGCATCATGTCAAATGTTTCTGTCGGCATCGTGTCAAGAAAGTTGTATTCTTTATAGTGGCTAATCTATTTTTCACTACTCATAATGCCATAACGGCTGGAATCATGAATCGGAATTAACTTGCTGCTAGACTGTCGACTTCTCATTTCGTAGGAACGGGTTGAAATTCCTAACAGCCCAAGTTAAATTTGTGGCGAACAGAATCGGTGATGAGATAGCTGTGTTTTCTCTGGATATTCATGCTTTCGTTATAATTGTATTACGTCAGACGTACCGTGTCAAAGTCATATTCGTTACGGCCTCTGACGTCGTAGATACAGGTTCAAATCCTGACAGCCCAAGTAGAATTTTTGGTGAACAGATTCGGTGATGACGTAGTTACATTTTCTCTGGATCATCAGCTGTTGCTATAATATTATGTCAAACATTTGTTTGTTGGCTCCGTGTCAGAAAAGTTACTGTATATTCTTTGTATTGTTAATCTATATTTCACATAAGCCTATATATAGGGATAAAATAGTTATTCCTATATTGAATCATTTTATATTTGAGTTTATATCTATCTTGTCTTATGTCATTTCGCTTTTTGTCTAGTAATTACGTACTTCTCAGAAATTTTATTTCTATTTCTTCTAGGTGTTATTTTGATTTTTGCTTAAAATCCAAAATCCGGAACATAAAGCAGCATAGAAATCGCCATAACTTTATAGAAGAAGGCTAGTTGACCATCTTGAATAATTTGGGTCTTTATTTATATCCATTACTTTGAACTCTAATATTTTTGTTTTTTATATTTCAAGATTATTTTGTGTACTTAAATTATGTACTTTAAAAACAACACTTTGTAAATAATCTTCTGAAGTATTACTCAACCGAGGCAAGTGGAGCGCCACTTGTACTGCTCCTGCGTTCGTAATACGTCATCGCGATAGTTCACATTACGCCCGCGGCTCCACTCGCCTCGGTCGAGTAATAGTAATTGAAACGTGATCATCAGCAAAAAAATGTTCTGTCTGGAAAAAAAGATTAGTTTTAAAATGTTATTCCAAATTCATTTGTCATTTCCGTACGATGTCGTTAATGTACAGTAGTGGCAACAAACCGGACCGACCCTTGTAGCTGATTTCAGAGCCTTGTTCACTCCAGAGCACGATAGACTGGTAACTAAGACTTTCGTGGTTCGAATCCTGCCTGGGAAGGAAACTTTTTTTTTTGTTCCTTATTCAAATTTATTCCCAATACTTTTCGACTGCAGCGATATTTTACTACTTAATTAATTTATTATTCCCAGAACATGAATTTTACCAGCAATCGATAAGTATTGGGAATAAGTTTGAGTAAGGAACAAAAAAAAGTTTCCTTCCCAGGCAGGATTCGAACCACGAAAGTCTTAGTTACCAGTATATCGTGCTCTGGAGTGAACAAGCTCTGAAATCAGCTACAAGGGTCGGTCCGGTTTTTTTTTTGCCACTACTGTACATATTTAAAGGTGACATGACTGTCATTATTATCGTATGTATATATGTATTTATTTACACTGCAAGTGGGCAAGCACCCGGTGGTATTATTATTATTATTATTATTATTATTATTATTATTATTATTATTCAGGAGAATGCAGAAGGTTACACAACACAGAACTGCACGCATTGTATTCTTCACCTGACATAATTAAGAACATTAAATCCAGACGCTTGAGATGGGCAGGGCATGTAGCACGTATGGGCGAATCCAGAAATGCATATAGAGTGTTAGTTGGGAGGCCAGAGGGAAAAGGACCTTTAGGGAGGCCGAGACGTAGATGGGAAGATAATATTAAAATAGATTTGAGGGAGCTGGGATATGATGATAGAGACTGGATTAATCTTGCTCAGGATAGGGACCGATGGCGGGCTTATGTGAGGGCGGCAATGAACCTCCGGGTTCCTTAAAAGCCAGTAAGTATTATTATTATTATTATTATTATTATTATTATTATTATTATTATTATTATTATTATTAAATAACTTTAGTGTGTTGCTGGCCTACTTAACAGCGATCTTAACAAGATACAGTATCGGTGAGTGCTTTTATTACGGATGTTTATCGTAGGGAGCACGCAGGCACCCCCCATCTGTGAGCTCAAGTGTTTACTTGTGAAGCGTAAGCTGTTTTCATACTTGGTACCGCGACACCCTTAGTGACATAGTCTGCACCTAACTGTACGTGTTGACAGGACTTAATTCCAACTGGTTGAAGCTGGTGCGACATGCCGTTAACCAGTCGGAACAGCTGGAGTTCGACTTTACACGTTGAAATCACGGGTTCGAATCCAAGCGACTCCAAACGAACGTTGTACTTAACAGAGGCAAGTTTACTCGACTTGCTCCTCCTTTTCAATGTTGCAGAAGGGAGCGGAAAACTATTTCGTCATAAAAGTCTTAGGATTATATACGGTAAACATTCCATGAAGAGAGGAATGGTAGAATTTGTACTAACGCCTGACATCCCCATTGGCCTAGTGGTCTCTATATTAACAACTGTAACCGAAATTCCTGAATTCGAACTCGACCAAGGGCGATGAAGTTTAAAATGCGATAAACTCATGACTTCCCCAGTAAGCGAGAGCAGTTGTGAATCCAGTTGTGAATATTTTCTACGACTCTCCTGGCTCCGCTTGCAAGATCGACGTTTAGTACATTCTCTTTGCCTGCTATATCGAATTATACATGATTCCACACCCATACCTTGCCTCTCGGTTTACTCTCCTAGCTTCACATCATAATCGAAATACACGTTCACAGCACAATCTGTTGCTATCAATACCACGTCCTCAGACATCTCTGTACTCAAGTTCTTTCTCAATAGCCATGGCCCCCTCATGGAATTCGCTGCCGCTGGAAATCAGGGGTAGTCTTAGTCCTCAGTTGTTTATAAAATTATGTTGTTTAGAAATATTTTAAATCCACAGAATTACTTTTTATAGGTATAATTTTTATTTATTATTATTATTATTATTATTATTATTATTATTATTTTAAAATTAATACTGATTGTGTATATGTAATCAATCTCTCTTTTTTACTTTATTATGTTTATTATTATTTTTAAGTTAATATTTGTATACCGGTATCTATTTTTCTGTATGTGATTTGATCCTGGTTGAGTGGAAGAGAAGGCCTGATGGCCTTAGCTCTGCCAGGGAAAATAAAACTATTATTAGTATTATTATTATTATTATTATTATTATTTCGTAGATTTACGGCAGGGTAAAGGACCCTATTCTTTAGAGAGCGCTGCAGGAAAAACTTGTCGATCATTTCCCGTCCACTTGAATACCGACGCTGGTAAACTTCTGCATTTGAAAGCGTCGTTAACTGAACTGCTTGTACTACTGGGTTCTCCTTCACAGTTAACATAAAATTAGGCTGCTTTCTACGGTAGCAACTTAAGTTTCTAAAACCTCTTTAGCGGGGAAAATATTTCTTTGTTCTCAAATAATTGGATCGATTTTTTGAGAAACCCCTTAAGTCACGAAATACAATTCTCAATATCTGGTAAAGATTTAACAAAACAATCTCTATTTCGTGAAATAATTGACATTTTGATTAAAAAATAATACGAATTTGATTCTGAAAACTAGTATTTAGAAATTTACAATTCATTTTGATTCTAATGATCCGCTAAGCCAATTACTACTCTTATATCGTTATTTTGAAATAATCTTTATGGCTTAACAAAAGTTCACACCTGTGAAGTAACGGTTAGCGCGTCTGGCCGCGAAACCAGGTGGCCCGGGTTCGATTCCCGGTCGGGGCAAGTTACCGGGATGAGATTTTTTCCGGGGGTTTCCCTCAACCCAATATGAGCAAATGCTGGGTAACTTTCGATGTTGAACCCCGGACTCATTTCACCGGCATTATCACCTTCATCTCATTCAGACTCTAAATAACCTAAGCTGTTGATAAAGCGTCGTAAAATAACCCACTAGAATAGGCTTAAAAATGTACAAAAAACAAGTTACATATCACTGTTTTTATATATTTACTTTTTAATTTACATTTGCAAACGTTTTCACCCTACAAAGGGGCATCAACTGGCATGAAATAATATACAAATATCTAAAATCAAATTTGTAGAAAGATGTACAAAAATGTGTATTGTGTTAGTACGAGAATAATCTGTGTGCGTGAGACTGTCATATTGTGGTTGTACACATGAATATTAAAAGCAATAAGTATTATACAGCGTGACATAAATCATAATATCATAAGTTACCTGAAAATGATACAAATACATCTTACGTACACATTGCAAGGAAGTATAAAACACTTGTGAATAAAATACGTGCATGTGCAAAATTATTATGTTCAAATGCCTTGTGCTTTTACGAAGTAGATAAAACCAACGCTGTATGACTTATGATAAAAAACTGTCTTTGAAGACTGTTAAATGTCACATTTTGACATATTATGAGCTTGTGGGCAATGCTTTTTATGTGAGTATATATGTTACAAAATCTTGTATGTGTATGAACATATGTTCCATTTACAAATGACTGTCAATTATTAAAACATTATACTAACACAATATACATTTTTAGTCATCTTTCTACACATTTGATTTTAGATATTTGTATACTATTTCATGCCTGATGATGCCCCTTTGGAGGGTGAAAACGTTTGCAAATGTAAATTAAAAAGCAAATATATAAAAAACATTGATATGTAACTTGTTTTTTGTATATTTTGTTAAGCAATAAAGATTGATTATTTCAAAATATAATTAAGAGTAGTATTTAAAAGCTGACTTCATAATGTTTGCTTGACGTGAACAAATGTTACTCTAACCTGTATGAAATGTCACTAAGGACATAAATAATAAAGTTCTACATGAAGTAATCTAATACAGTAATACATTACACAAACGGTATCATTATTCTAACAAAGCCAGAATTCAGACACAAAATAACTAATTTACCAAACAGAACAGTTTAGTCTATAGTTTTGTTCATTCTGTCAGCCTTGTCACTGACTTATGGGCCTTCTCCACGAAACCTGATTTTCAAGCGCATATGTCACAACAGAAATACTGTTTGACTTGTGGTATTTTTGTACAAAATTGTATATCTATCCCTATAGAACAGGAATTAACAAAAACTCAATTAAATTGACTTATGAGGTTTCTCAAAAAAAAAAAAAAAAAAGATTCAGTTAGAAAAAAAAACATAATAGCTTGCACTACACTACGCATGAATGAATAATCCTTTCAGTGTTCTCAGACACTTAGAACACACAATAGCTTGCACTACACTACTCACGAGTATGTAATCCCTTCTGTAACTCACAACGAATTGATTGAACTGCACGCGTGTAACGCCCGACAAATATCCTTGAACCTGGGCGCATAAGTAAGGTGTACTGTGGGATGCAACGTTTCTGTATGTCTCGTGGCGTCCTATACGCAGGACTCTGCACTACTACTAGGGCTACTACTACTACTACTACTACTACTACTACTACTACTACTACTACTACTACTACTACTACTACTACTGGAGGAGAGCAACGGACTACGGACTGGAAGGTCTTGGATTCATATTAAGTGACGAGATTTTTCTCGTCATGACTTCTAGGACGGCTCCGGTGTGCAGCACTCAGCCTCCTATCAAATTAAATACCGGATCTTTCCGGATGTAAAACAAGACAGGGGTGTGGTGCTGACCACATCATCTTTTATCGACGTCAAGAAAGTATGTGGGCTCTTCCTCCTTGCGTTGTATGGCTTCACGGAATATATTTACTACTACTACTACTACTACTATAGGTCTCGCAAGCCGGGAGTACCGACGGAAGGAATGCGAATCAAACAATGCGATAAGGAAGAGCGGGCGATAGGAAAGGTCACGAGATAGCTTGAATGATATTCAAGAGTACAGTCGAAAGAGAAATGACATCAATAGAATCAGTCTTGCGTTGTGATACGTAGTTGCATTACGACTTTAGTTTGTTCTATTGCCTATATCGCGCGGTATTATTATTTCATTCGTAAACATATGTTGCGCGTTTAATTAGCTTCGAATTTTTCTCTTGCTGCGTTCTTTATTTCCACAGCGATGTCCTTATCTGTTCAGCTTCTTGGAAGAGACAGTACTTCCATGGGCTCGCATCTCTCGCCCCCTCGGCGTGCCTACATACACACGTCAAAACAGACAGCAACGCCACCATTGCTTTGCGGTAATCGTTCCTTGCGCGAGCTATACTACTGACCTTTTCTCCAGACTTGATCTCAGCCCGCGTAGACAGGTCGACTTTTCTTGCCTCATATGTTGGTCGCGTATTAATGACACTGGAATTTCAAATACGCTACGACATTGCCACAACTCTCGTGTACTGTCTTTTGCCAGGCTAGTGATCCCAGAGAGGTGTTGCAGTGTTGTGATGACGTAATGGTTGATAAGAGGCTTGGGAGAGACAATTGCTAACTGCTTTTTTAAAAAGAGAAGAACGTCATACTTACCTCAGTCCAGCGGCTGGGCTAATTCAGAAACAGAGTGAGGTAGAAAACATGACAACGGTTTTTGACTGGCAAACACGCACTGTATGATTTATTATGTTTTGGGTCAGCCACGAGTCTGAAGAATAGTGTGAGGGAACATCATTTATAGGCTAAGCTTGGCGAGAGTTATAATACTACTACTACTACTACTACTACCGAGAGTTATAATACTACTACTACTACTACTACTACTACCGAGAGTTATAATACTACTACTACTACTACTACCACCGAGAGTTATAATACTACTACTACTACCGAGAGTTATAATACTACTACTACTACTACCGAGAGTTATAATACTACTACTACTACCGAGACTTATAATACTACTACTACTACCGAGAGTTATAATACTACTACTACTACAGAGAGTTATAATACTACTACTACTACTACCGAGAGTTATAATACTACTACTACTACCGAGAGTTATAATACTACTACTACTACTACCGAGAGTTATAATACTACTACTACTACTACTACCGAGAGTTATAATACTACTACTACTACTACCGAGAGTTATAATACTACTACTTCTACTACTACTACCGAGAGTTATAATACTACTACTACTACTACCGAGAGTTATAATAATACTACTACTACTACTACCGAGAGTTATAATACTACTACTACTACTACTACCGAGAGTTATAATACTACTACTACTACTACTACTACTACTACCGAGAGTTATAATCTACTACTACTACTACCGAGAGTTATAATACTACTACTACTACTACCGAGAGTTATAATACTACTACTACTACCGAGAGTTATAATACTACTACTACTACTACTACCGAGAGTTATAATACTACTACTACTACCGAGAGTTATAATACTACTACTACTACTACCGAGAGTTATAATAATACTACTACTACTACTACCGAGAGTTATAATACTACTACTACTACTACTACCGAGAGTTATAATACTACTACTACTACTACCGAGAGTTATAATACTACTACTACTACTACTACCGAGAGTTATAATACTACTACTACTACTACTACCGAGAGTTATAATACTACTACTACTACTACCGAGAGTTATAATACTACTACTACTACTACCGAGAGTTATACTACTACTACTACTACTACCGAGAGTTATACTACTACTACTACTACTACTACTACTACCGAGAGTTATAATACTACTACTACTACTACTATTACTACTACTACTACCGAAAGTTATAATAATACTACTACTACTACTACTAACGCCAAAATGTTCAGATATGACACGACGACTGTGATGAAGATTGTGATTATGAAAACTGGTGCATGCCATGGGTCACATTACTTGAGGCATTTTTTTTTCGCAGGCTTGTTAGTAAATTCCACTTTTATTAATAAAGTAACTTGTTTAAAACTCTTGACGTTGACAAGGTTATGCCTCGAGTCTAATTTCCGCTACTGTTTCTCTCCAGTTTCGTCCAGGTTTCTAGTTAAACTCCTTAACGTAGTTAACAGCTTATAGATATTACTTCTTCATTGATGCCATGTCTGATAGGATACTCTTTCCACATGTCCGACCACAATAAGAGGTTACCAGTGGAGTAAGGGATAATGTAGGACCTAAGTAGACCAAATCATGTTGTAGAATTTCAAGAGAAGGTTCTAACACACCTTCCAAAAACAGAGAAAATAAAGTTCCTTAACAATCAGTTACAGCTCTTTGCTTGGCTTCAGGTTATCCAAACTGATAGTGATGCACTCTGATATGTGTAGTGTATTGTATTTATTTGCATCCCATGCTATTCGTACATTGCTTCACAGCTAGTATATGCAACATGTCAAAAAATCTTATTACTACTACAGAGACTTAATTATAGGAACAGTCTAGTTGGAGAAAATATCGATCGTCCAGTTCAAAAGTGCGACAACTCAAAAATTGACATTTTTTATTTATTTATACTACTGAAAGCCCCTTTCGGAGCTCTTTCCTATTCAATATTGAGATAAGTCATATTTACAACCGAAAAGAAAAAAAAACTAAATAAACTGCTTTAGAAGTAATTATAACTATGGACTTTACTAATTCATTATTAGTACATTTCGAAATCTATCAATAATGAACTGGAAGATTGTGATATACTCGTCCTGAATGCTGACTCATTTCTAATTCTCGTGGTTATGAACCAGAACTCTGCTCCTTTCTAAGTGATTTATTTGAAACTTTCAACTGAAGATATCTCAAAACTTGTTTTTTTTTTTTAGTTGTCGCACTTTTGAACTAGACGATATATATATATATATATATATATATATATATATATATATATATATATATATATATAAGAGTTTTTACAATATACTAGTACAACACAAGGGGTTATTATCGATACTTAATACAAGACAAATATTAATGCAGCGTTGTTGTATGTCATAAATTTACTCACAGAATAGAAGGCGTGAGAAATTAGGTACTTCTTTAATTTGGCTGTAACTAATCTTATGTTTTGAGTTTGATTTTTTAAATCCATAGGAAGGCTATTAAAATTGTTACTGCCATAGAATGCACTCCTTTTTGATAGCACTATAGATTTGCCGATGGAGCATGAAAGTCATTTTGACGAGAATTTTTGCTATGAACTGTTGAATTACAGTTTTCACGATTACATACGAGGAAGTTTGTTAGTAAAAAAATATACTGACAAATCATGGACATTATTTGTAGTTTTTTTTATAGATGATAGTACCTGAATGACATGGTTACGTTTCTGTATGCGACATCACAGAAACGTAACCGTGTCATTCAGGTACTATTATCTGGTGGTAGATGAAAGAAACTCACTGTCCGATATTACCAGATGTCCGATACTACCCAACTCTCCCCTATATTGTTTTTAAGATATTGATATTTACAGTGTGAGAGCCTATGTTCGAATCTCAGTATTTTCATATTTTTTTTCACTTTATTGGCTTTTACTCCTCAGTAGCTCTTTCGTCAACCATTATTATTTTATTGATTCTGTGTAATTGATTTCCTATCATCTCTGCCAATAAAAAGGAAGACGTTAAACGCATTGTTCTAAAACAGTAATCTCACCTCTAGATTACGATGCATGAGTATCTGTTCTCAAAGTGTTAAAGTTTTGCTCCCCTTCTGACTTGTACGTCTTTATATTTTCTGTAACAACCGTTCTTACAGAGTTTTGCAAGCTCCGTTTTCCTTGCAATCTGTGATGATTCGAGTCACTGAACGTTTATGTTTAAGCGGAAACCACTACTTCCTTCACATCTGGTTTTATTGTGAGTAGCACTTGATATGTGTTCCATCAGACCAAGATATAAACAAATAGGGTTTATACTTCCTTGCTGATTTCTGCGTGACATCAGGTCAGGCATTGACCTTGAAAGTAGTTAATAATCAGGTATTTATAATAATTGATTGCATTGATTTTTTTTATTTATTTAACTAATTTGGAAGCTAACAAAAAGAAGGTATGGTTTTGCGACCTTGATCTTGATTATATTTTAAGGATAAGTTCGTGATGTAAAACAAAGTAGGGTGAAGGTTGTGATACGAGTAATATTGTGATAGTTCTTTTTGAGAATTTATCACAATTTTACTGAGCGAGCGAAGGACCGGTTTTGTGCAGAAACTTGTCCACGAACATCCCCTTAATACGTTGACGCAAAAAACTGATCTTCCTCTCGCTCAGTAAAATTGTAATAAATTCTGAAAAAGAACTATCACAATATTACAAACTTTACCCTATAGGAAAGCGAAATTATACAACATCTAAAAGTTGACGAGTTATTGACATCTAAAATTCCGGTCCGCCGCTTTTTCTATTAATACACCGACGTATCTTCCATTCTCTTAAAACAACTTTTTTGCGGCATCACTAGTGACAAGTGCGCAAGTGACAGAAAGCTAGTTTCTTTCCTTCGTGTTATTCTGCATTTTTAATTATATACATTTTCTTCTATAGGCTTAAAATAATTTAATTAAATACATTTTCTTGTATAGGCTTAAAATAGTAGATAATTTTAGTGTTACTTCATTTAACGCAATACTGTGACCAATACTATTCCAGCATTACTCGCTTATCGAATATCACAAAGCTTTCATAGACTACACGTATATAATCATCCATATTTTGCGGAAACGATGTTACGTTCATTTTTGTCTTTGTGATAAACTGAATTCGAAAGTAGCCGTTCTGTAATAAAGTAAATTCGGTTGAACTTTGTTGTAAACTCGCCTATACTTACTTATGGCTTTTAAGGAACCCGGAGGTTCATTGCCGCCCTCACATAAGCCCGCCATCGGTCCCCATCCTGTGCAAGATTAATTCAGTCTCTATCATGATATCCCACCTCCCTCAAATCCATTTTAATATTATCCTCCCATCTACGTCTCGGCCTCTCCAAAGGTCTTTTTCCCTCCGGCCTCCCAACTAACACTCTGTATGCATTTCTGGATTCGCCCATACGTGCTACATACCCTGCCCATCTCAAACTTCTGGATTTAATATTCCTAATTATGTCAGGTGAAGAATACAATGCGTGCAGTTCTGCGTTGTGTAACTTTCTCCATTCCCCTGTAACTTCATCCCTCTTAGTTCCAAATATTATAACCTCGCCTATAGCTTCAAATATTATGTAGTACCAATTAATTCCTCATTAGACACGGGATGTTTTGCCTTGCTTAATATGACATAAATGCATCTAACTCATATAAGCTTAAAAGTCTTTGCAGCCCATGAATGCAGCAGCAATAGGAGCCTCAAACCTCAAATGCCACTAGCGCAAGCTCATTTTATTACGAATGAGTTCCATGTACGCTAAATAAGTTAGTAATTGATACATCGTTAAAGAAAATTAAATTATGGTTTATTTAACGACGCTCGCAACTGCCGAGGTTGTACCAGCGTCGCCGCTGTCCCGGAATTTTGTCCCGCAGGAGTTCTTTTACATGCCAGTAAATCTACTGACATGAGCCTGTCGCATTTAAGCACACTGCCTAGACCGGGATCGAACTCGCCACCTCGAGCACAGAAGGCCAGCGCTATACCAACTTCGCTACCCAGATCGATTACATCGTTAAATAACCGACTGAAAGGAAAAGACGAGACCCTTGTGTTAACGTTGAGAAAATTGAGTACAGGCTAGTTGCAGGACAAAGTCAGGGATATTTATTGTAAACGTGTTGTAGCTACCGGGTAGATTTCCAGCTAATTGTCGGCCTCGCATTACTGGAGTCCCACCATGTGTCCGTCCAGTACTAGGGAAAGCGAATTTTAAAAACAGATAGAATTATTTTCATCCACTCATTTTCCTCCTACATTACCATCCCTTCCTTATTTTTATTCTTTTTTTTTTGTGTTGTACATGATAGTCTATATGAGTCTGTATGTCCATATTTTCTGGGATATTTTGCATTGCTTAGAGACCTATTCTTTGCAAATAAACTACAGGATGTTTCACATAATTTAACCGACGGTTAAGGGACACTGGGACTGAATTTTTAAACTTTAAACATTTTTTATTAATTTCTTTAAAATTCGGCGGGATTGTTGTGTGTGTACGTTTAGAAAACACTAGTAAATTTCATGAAGTTTCATTGGTTAGTTCCTTAGATATTAATTTTCACATTTTAATTATATTAAATTATGCGTAAATTCAAAACATCCCTGACGGCTTCAGAATTGCTTTTGCTTTTAAAAATCTTCTGTGAAGGACTTACATTTCATGAAAAAGAAAACTGCGCATGTATTTTTAAATCTGAAAATTGGTTCATGAGACAAAAATTTTCTTATAAATCATAATTTTTTCTTGACAATTTTCTTTAATTTTTAGAAGTTAAAAATTCATATCATGAAAAGTTAATGGTGGCACCGGATACAGAAATGTGAGGTACACTATTGCATGTAAAGAAGTGCTGTGACGAAATATATCATATCATATCATATCATATCATATCATATATATCATATCATATCATATCATCATATCATATATCATATCATTTCATATATCATATCATATATCATATCATATCATTTCATATATCATATATATCATATCATCATATCATATCATTTCATATATCATATCATATCATCATATCATATCATTTCATATATCATATCATATCATATCATATCATATCATTTCATATATCATATCATATCATATCATTTCATATATCATATCATATCATATCATTTCATATATCATATCATCATATCATTTCATATATCATATCATATCATATATCATATATCATATCATATCATATCATATATCATATCATATATCATATCATGTATCATATCATGTATCATATCATATCATATCATATATCATATCATATATCATATCATATCATATCATATCATATCATATCTTTGTATAGGCTATTGCAATATGCTGAGTATTCTTGCAAAGTTACGTATAAATCGGTGCAAATGGAAGCCGCTAGGAACTTTATTATTGACGAAAAACGTAGTTTTCAGAAAACGCAATTTTTAATGGTTGTGGCGTTTTAAAAATGGTCTCCAGACCTTTAAAAGTAGTAGGTGGGAGCTAAATATAGGACAGAATGTTAAACAAATGTATGAGGTAATTATTTATATAAAAGAAAATTAAAAATATTTATTTTTACCATTTTGGCCAATAATTCAGTCCTAGTGACCCTTAAGGAGTTTATTTCTGGAGTAATAAATTGTCTGTAAATAGTTAATTTAAATGTAGTCTATATATGATTCAGAATTTCTCATTTTTACAAGTACCGGTATCTCATTTTGAACAACGCTTTTTATAAGTCGACCACGTTTTGGTTCCCGACTGAAGGAATCAAGTCTTTGTTGTCGTACTCCTACACAATACATACAGAAACAATCGCACTGCGACGTGCAAGGAACTGTTAGCATTCTACAATAACAGCTCCAGTCATAACGTGGATTCTCAATTTATTGTTTCCATTTAATACATAGTCTTCCCAAACTTAGCCTGCCCACACATGAGCGTGCTCTGCGATCAGTTGATGTGAGCACGATTCACAGTTGAGAAGGTGGCTACTTTAAGTGAAGTGAAATTCTTGAAAATCTGCTATAAACATCAGTTTTACGCAGAATTAACGTTCTTTACCAGATATAAGCATGTTATTCATAAAGTATATTTTTTTCTTTATGCTCTGGAAAATATCACGATAAAAATTTGTGTTTTTTTAATTAAAATACGCAGATAATTATGTTCAACTTCAAGCAGGAAAGCTTCGTCATTCTGTTGTTCTATAGGCGCACAGTTGAGATTTAATGAAAAAGCACTTTTTAAAGCATTTGTTCTCATATTCCGTGTATTTGTTTTCCATCTAATACAACAAGTTCTTTTTTAGGATTCATATTGTTAAAACACAGTTATTGTTAATAATTGGACCATGTTTGTGTAAACTTTCTTTCCTTTCAGAATATGAAGTAATACACTGCTGAAGTGCAGTCGAACTTAGTCAAACATTCTGTTTCTAGTTGTCTTTATAATCGATCTTTACCGTTATTATTATTGAGCCGAAGTTCAGGGGATCAAAGCAGGCTAATGGCAATAGATTTTTAAATAGGGATAACATTCCATTTTGTGAAAGGATCCTGATTCAGACAAAATTACCTACCTGTTCTTTTTCGGCCACCACACTCCCTGCTTCACTGGTAGATGAGTCTGCAATAGATCTCTTGTGACCGCATAAACCTCTTACAGGCAAAACAAAACAAAAGACGAAGTATATTAGACGCAAAAGCCTTCAAAGACAGCAACAGCTAAGAATGCCAAAAATTAGATTATTTTCAGTTATACAAGATGGAAGTGAAATAACCCTGCAGGTTTTCAGAGCGAATAGCTCATGCTATATGTAACAAAAAACTGTAATACGATATTTGTGAAAAGTTCATACTTTTCTCAGAGAAATAAATATTTTTCCCAAATGTTTAACACTCTCATATTCGGTAACTATTCAGAGTAATATACTGTTCTCCAACCACGAGATTAACCGTGAAAGGAATGTGCTTACTATTGCGTCATCTATTGCAGCGAAGTAGGTAAATAATATTACCGTTATAACGTCAGTTTAAAAAACATGCGCTCTCATGCATATGTTATTTACTGTATGGAGGGATTAAAAGACCAGGAGATTAACCGTGATCTAATTTTGTAACTAGGGTAGTATAAATATGTGTGTATCAGTGTTATCGTTTGTGCTTTGAGAGTTAGCCAATGGAGATGCGTGTACCCACGTGTGTGACCTTATGACATCAACATTCATTCACAGCATTACCCCGCTGCGTTTTATTCCTCTGAGACTCTCCTGGTTGGAGTACAGTAGTGCTTTTTGTCTATATCGATAAATAATCGAATAAGGAATCATTTATCCTTCTAGCGTATTTAAATAGCGTGGACGGTTTTCGTGTAAATTTAATTTAAAAAACCACTAATTTCAAGCCACTGAACGATGCGACCAGATTGCAACGTTGTAGCCAGAAAGGGAGATAGAAGGTAGTACACCAAACGAGAAGCCCTGAGTTCGTTGACCTCTAACACCTGTATTACGAGAAGAAAGAGCAGTGTTAGCGACGATGTTGCTAGACTGCTGAAACTTCCAACTTAATTTTCTAATTAACCATACATTGAATCACAAAACGTAATATAAGTTTTCTATTCATTTAAGTGTGCCCTAACGCCCTTTTCAATCTCCAGGATTATTTCACTTTCACTCTCTATAGGTGTAATTTTTTGTCATTGATATTTTACCACACAAAATACTTTTAAATATTTCTGATGTATTAATTTAGTCTTAAATATCCCTTAACTATTTTTAATTTTAATTTCAGCTGACTTTGTCCTTCTTTAATCACTTCCTTATATGAGTATTTGACACTATCAGTGTACTTATATACTTACGATCTTAGTAATAAAAACTCTATATACAAACGTTTAACTGTCTTATACTTATAATGCATAGCTCGTTTATAAGTTGTGTGTAAATTCCTTACTAATAATCACTACAAACATCGTGTATAACAGTACAACTGTTACACAGCTACGTCATAGTTTCGTCATTACTTCGTTACGAAAGGTAGTAGAATATCTGAGATTCTCTATTGCATCGATAGAGCGCTCTAGTGTGGCGTGTTAAGTATCGATAGTACAACTGGCTCTGATCGATTACCACTCTATATTTTGGTCAAAGAGTACAAGCTACAGCAATATTACTCTAATTATTCTCTGCTCTTTGGTTTGTTCTTCTTTGGTTACAAGGCAGCCATCATCATAAAATGATAGTCGATACGAACAGCTGTTAGAGGGGCGGCCATTTTTTCTCTATATACAACGCTTAAACAAGGGGTTTCGTGTACTTATATAACTACTGCAAAGCAATTCCCATGTATAGTTACAGCCTGTTTATACAACCATCGCTTATGCATGGTTTATTAGTAACTTTTTCTGTCCCAACTCTGCATAAGTCTCGTATAAAAACTGTACACTGTTTATTAGTAAGACCATTAGTTTTTATTCGTGTTTTGTTGCTTAGCATTCTTTGTATTGCTTGAAATCTATTACATATTTTCAGTATTTTAATGTAGAAGGAAAACCTACGGAAATAGCTGGAGGATTATTGTAGAAAGAATAAGAACATCTGAAAAAGGCTGTAGTATGCTCAGACAAAACTCAATCTTGACATTTACACCTCACTAACTTTTGAAAGCGGGACAAGCCAGATAATCTGACTCACGATGGTGACGATGGTGTGGTGGTGGTGATCTCCATAGATATTTACGAACACTGTTCATTCTCTTGTATAAAGATGTCTTTTATCTTATAGCTTTTTTGAAGGTGTCAAACTATGCAAAGATCTAGTTCTGTTCGTGTGGTATTCATCTATGATTGTTCAATTTGTTCTTTGTCAATTCCATGGAGGTTACTTACACACACACACACACACACACACACACACGCTGTTTATTCACAGAATAGCACATTAAGTTGGCATGCCATAAGACTACCGCTTAAGACAGCAAAGAAATGACTGCCAGTTCAAATTTAAGGGAGATGAAACTTTGCTGTCCAGCCTCATAGCGACTACTGCTATTACCGCCACTGCCGCCACTATAGAATTAGACCGTCGCGTCGGGGTCTGTTTCTATAACAATAGAATGGGCACTTCAATCCCTTCGGGTTCATTGTGGCTACCTCTTGAGCGCTAATTAAACAGTCCTGAAACTTTAATCATATTCAGAAGCTTATTAGCTTGTTGGTACTTTCTGTCTCGGATTTATGGTACCGAACAATTGATGCCTTTTGAGGCTCAATGAATCGAATCACATTCACATTGTTATATGACAGGTGGTCTCTTGTTCCAATCCATAAAGCTGCACTTGAATTTTCTGTGATAGAATCTCATCTTGTTCATGTGTTTCCAAAGGGCAGCGTGTCCCTTTAGTAAACTCGTTACAGTCCTCAGGTCGGTTCTTTTAAGGCCTAGATCCATGTACTAATAATGTCGAGTTTTCCACAGACCCTTATTATGTATGGCCCTATACAAAACAGACGACTACCTGAAATTCCACAAAATAGATTCACGGTCTTACTAATAAAAACCCTATATACAGACGTTTAACTGTCTTATACTTATACAATGAGTAGCTCGTTTATAAGTCGTGTGTAAATTCCTTACTAATAATCACTACATACGTCGTGTATAACAGTATAACTGTTACACAGCTACGTCATAGTTTCGTCATTACTTCGTTACGAAAGGTAATAGAATATCTGAGGTTCTCTATTGCATCCGGTAGAGCGCTCTAGTGTGGCGTGTTAAGTATCGATAGTACAACTGGCTCTAATCGATTACCACACTATATTTTGGTCAAAGAGTACAAGCTACAGCAATGTTATTCTAATTATTCTGTGCTCTTTGGTTTGTTGTTCTGTGGTTACAAGGCAACCATCATCACAAAATGACAGTCGATACGAACAGCTGTTAGAGGGGCGGCCATTTTTTCTTATATATATATATATATATATATATATATATATATATATATATAACGCTTAAACAAGAGGTTTCGTGTATATAACTCGTTGCTTACAATCTCGTAAGCAACGATATAACTACTGCAAAGCAATTCCCATTGTATAGTTACAGCCTGTTTATACATCCATTGCTTGTGCATGGTTTATTAGTAAAGTTTTCTGTCTCAACTCTGCGTAAGTCTCGTATAAAAACTATACACGGTTTATTAGTAAGACCGTCATAGTATACCGGGATTTGAGCCCGGGCCTCCTGGCTTATAAGCCCAATGCGCTAGCCCTAAGCTACTATGGCAATTGAAAAGTCTGAAATTCTGTTACCAATATACAAACAAACGTGCAGTCTGGGAATAATTTATAAACTGAAAATGTGCTTTACAGCATTATGCACATAATTATACGTGAAATATGAATAAAATTAAAATAAACTTTATTCAGCTGTTTACTTGCAGGAACGGTATTTATTCTTCTTAATTTGGTAAATAATTATTTAGTGTTTTCTGAACTAAGTTCATCTTGGACCGAGCAAAACTAATTGCCAGTCAGATTTAATCTTAGATCAAGACGAAATGATCTGAGATTAGTGTTTACGCATACTATACAACCAGACATCTAAGCTCGACTTAACTAAAGATTAATTTAATCGATCTCAGACCAATTATACTGTATATACAACTGGTCCTAAGAGTGGCAGACTTGCACACGACCAGCGTCACGTGTGATGTGTAGGGATTCGTTTTTTATTAGATGGTTTCCACTTATCAGTGGTTGCTACTCCTGCTTCATTGCAGTACAGCCTTCCTTGCTTCTTGACAGATGGGAGTATAGGCCTACTCAGCTAGTTGCGATATTTTTCAGAGGGCTGATGCAGGTGTATATATATATATATATATATATATATATATATATGCCTATGTAATTATGTAATGAACAACGGTTACAGGATAGGAAAGGAAAGGAGTCTTGGTCTTTGTAATAGGTACCGTTCCGGCATTCGCTTGCAAAAAAATTATCTTATTATTAAGAAATCACGATAAACGCAAAGCAGGGTAGCCGGCCCTTGGTGTCGAATCCCGAACTTTCCTAATATAAGGCAAGTGCATATTAATACTTCACCCCTGTTCTCGGTTATGGACAATTCTGATCGTGGAAGTGTAATATGCAGTAATTCGGAAAATGAAATTCAGAGGTAAAATTTTACTTTTACGTGATTTTTTTTATTCGATTTCAGAAAAGTATCTGTGATTACATTAAATATTTCTAAAATTTCTTTAGATAGTGTATGTAATAAATAATAATAATAATAATCCGTGGTAGTATGTAGCCTAGGTAATACCATCGGGCCTTCTCTTCCATACCGCCAAAAATACATGTACGGTAACAGAAAAAAATGAAACAAAGGAAATCCACACGAAAATATATGTAGGCTACAAACTATAGTCACATGAACTTTAAATGAGGGATTAAGTATCATAATCATATCCTAGTTAATTAACAAGGCTAAGATATTAACTAATATAAACAATAAACTTGGAATTTTACTTTTAGAGAAGAAACACAAATCAAAATATCTAGTAATACTTAAAAACCATTAAATAAAACAAAATGTTGCAGTCTAATTTTGAATTGTGATAATGCCCGGTAGTCCCTGAAGTCATTAGATACAGAATTCCAGAGGCGAGGTATGTCTACAGAGTATGAAGATGAGTATAAAGAATTTCTGTGATGAGGGTTAGAAAGAAGTACTTGATGCCGGTTTCGAAGAATTGTAAGACATTTAAAGCTCGATACCAGGTAATTCGGAGTAGAAGTAGCCTAAGCATGGTTTTAAATATGAGAAATGAATATATTGTTCATTTCTTTCTATGAAAGTAATTGAAGGAAAGGCGTTACATGGTCAGTCGAATCAAAGGCACACATTACAAATACGTTGTATTCTCTCAGCTAAGGGTGAACTTACATTATGTAGCAATAATTGAAATGGAGCATTGAAAGCGTTTGAATAAGATTTTTTTAGACTAAGTGGTAGAAATTCTGTCATATGAAACAGGGAGCGAAGTAGAAAAAAATATTTTCAAGTGTTATCTGAGTGTTCTAGTTTAGACTGCTATCAATGAAAATACAGGTTTTTAACTGTTTAACAGTAGTCAACAACAATCCCATTTCATTTTATATATTATGTCATTGGCATATACCCGAAAATGTTATAGATTGAAGAAATACATTTCGAGCTGGCATCACTGTTTTTGGGATTAAAACATTTGTACATTGAAGTGGTGCTTTGAAAATGTGGCATCGGTGCGAAACCGCTATTGTCAACTTCTTCGTTATCAGAATGTCGATATAGCGGCAATTCGCAACTTGTATCAGCGTTATGTAACGACATCGCTTCGAAGCAGAACGTAACGAGGTAGACGCTGCTGGCTTTGTAACGTTTAGACAATACTGTAGTAATCAGAATGTGCCAAGGCAGAGCGGTTTAACAAAATTTTATCGTGGTTAAAAGTTACGTAAATTTGTACACAGTGCATCATTAACTAAGAGATTCCAGCTTTTGCGACAGAGTGCCAAAAAGTGGTTTGTGCGTAGTGTTGAATAGCCGCTACACATGGAACTAGTAGTCGCGCTGGCCGATAAGTCCGGCGTGTGCACCCGTCGTGGAAGATAGGAAACTTGACCTTCGTGGATGCTGATAAGTGTATCGCCCGCCGGACAGGTGAGAGGCGACGCGAGTGACGTGCGACCCACGCGTTAGATCTGCACAAAAGAAACATGAGACAGATCAATCTACCGCTTTACAGACTGCTGAATCTCTGAAGAGTTCCGTTCGTCCGGGGTATAAGGTTCGAGTGTAGTCCACGCAGATGCTAGTAGTACACTCCTCAACCTGTGTGCCTAGGTGCGTATGTGTGCTTGGTGGTAGTCCGGCTAGGTCAGTTGATAGAACACCTGGCTGCGGACTAGAATGGCTCGTGTTTGATCCTGGTTAGAGGTAAGATTTTTTCTTTTCGATGTATATTGCAGAATAGTTTTCTCTTCATTCTCGTCTTCCTCTTTCTAGTCTTTTTTATCATCTGCAGTAGAACCCCGATTATCCGTCGCCCTATTAATCGATCGGCGGATTATCCGACTGCCTTCCTGACGCGTTTTTTTTTCTTTTTTGCTGCAAAAAGAATACGAAGTTCTGTACATTACGTTAGTACTGTACGTATTTTATCTAGAGAAGATTATTACAATCCTTTACCACTAACATTACACAGTAGACTAACAGTCTTACTAATAAACCGTGTATAGTTTTTATACGAGACTTATGCAGAGTTGAAACAGAAAACGTTACTAATAAACCGTGAATAAGCTATGGACGTATAAACAGGCTGTAACTATATAATGGGAATTGCTTTGCAGTAGTTATATACACGAAACCCCTTGTTTAAGCGTTGTATATAGGGAAAAAATGGCCGCCCCTTTAACAGTTGTTAGTATCGACTGTCATTTTATGATGATGTTTACCATGTAACCACAGAAGAACAAACCAAAGATCATAGAATTATTAGAATAGTATTGCTGTAGCTTGTACTCTTTGACCGAAATGTAGTGTGGTAATCGATTAGAGCCAGTTGTACTATCGATATTTAACACGCAACACTAGAGCTCTCTACCGGATGCAGTAGAGAACCTCAGATATTCTATTACCTTTCGTAACGAAGTAATGACGAAACTATGACGTAGCTGTGTAACAGTTATACTGTTATACACGACGTATGTAGTGATTATTAGTAAGGAATTTACACACGACTTATAAACGAGCTACTCATTGTATAAGTATAAGACAGTTAAACGTCTGTATATAGAGTTTTTATTAGTAAGACCGTATGTAGTAGATATGTTTCTGCCGTTGTCGGCAACATAAACAGTTACTTGTTGGAGGTGATGCTTTCCCAACTTGTAAAATAGTCAAATCAGTTGTCAGATAAATGTCCCCAAGAACTTCCGCACAACCGCAAATCCATGCACCATTCAGTATTGCTTGTATGCAAAATGTCTTCCACGAATGTGCAAATAATAGAGCGGCTTTGAAAAAGATAAATGTGGTAGGCCTACATGTCGCATGAGAATACGAGATTGGCGTTACAACTGTGCGCGATTTAATAGAAAACAAAGATACAGTGCAACATATTACTGTATTTCATTGTGTTTGTTATAGCATAATATTGCACAGCGTAGTGTCTAGCGTGAAGACATCAGTGGTTGCAGCATGGCAGGAACTTTAAATTACATTATTACACACTTAATTGAAGAAATCATTCATGGTACGAATTATCCGATTTTTTTCGATTAACCGTTCAGTTCACCCCCTTCATTACCACGGATAATAGAGGTTTTAATGTATATAATTTTCCGCATTTCCTCTTCCTTCCGCCTTTCCAATTTCCTTCCTCTCGATTCTTTGCCCAATCTTGTTTCTCCTTTTTCCTACCTCTAATCTCTCCCTCGTCCCCTTTCTAGCCCATTTTTTCATCTCCATTTTCTTTCCTCATCTTATAATTTTCGTTTGGATTTCTTTCTTCTTCTCTTCTTTTATTTCTCCTCGTTTCTCTCCTCCGTTTTCTTTTCTTATTTCACCCCGTAAAAATTAACAAGAGCATTCCTCTGAAATGTGTCTGTCTGTCTGTCGTTCACATGGTTTTAAGAGATTCCCCTAACTTTTTTTTTTCATTCTTTATAAGTTACACCTCATTCAAATAATAGTAATTTATGTGACAAGAGACTTAAGTAGGGGAGAGTCGGGTAGTATCGGACATGGGGTAGTATCGGACAGTGCGTTTTTTTCATCTACCACCATATAGTAGTACCTGAATGACATGGTTACGTTTCTCTATGCGACATCACAGAAACGTAACCATGTCAATCAGGTACTATCATCGTGTGGTAAATGAAAGAAACTCACTGTCCGATATTACCCGATGTCCGATACTACCCGACTTTCCCCTAAGATTTTATCCATGAGTGGAATGTTTACCTCTGAGACGAAGCTGAAGAAGATAATTTCCACGAGTGAATAAAATCTATTAAGTCTCGTGTTGTATACAATAATTTTTTCCATTACTAATATGAAAGTGATATTTCTTTGAAAATATTTTTTAATCGTTTGTTATTGTTTGATTCAAAGCCAACTGTTGTCCATGGTTAGTTCAACTAAATATTTTGTTAGTTGGGAGGCCGGCGGGAAAAAGACCTTTGGGGAGGCCGAAACGTAGATGGGAGGATAATATTAAAATGGATTTGAGGGAGGTGGGATATGAGGATGGAGACTGGATTGGTCTTGCTCAGGATAGGGATCAATGGCGGGCTTATGTGAGGGCGGCAATGAACCTCCGGGTTCCTTAAAAGCCAATAAGTAAGTAAGTATTATGTACAGTTGGCTGTGATTTAAAGAATAGTAATAAAGACAACATTGTCAATCGCGTTGGATACAGAATAAATCTGTGATGTTCGGGTAAAGAGGGATGTCATTTTTATGTGTTTTATCAGTGTAGAAAATTATTTGCAATAAGAGTTCGATGTTTAATTTTCATTTAGGACCTAACTGAAAACTTATTTTTTAATGATTTATTTCATTTTACCCGAACACCACAGAAATAAATATAAAATTTTTGTTTTTCGGAAGCAAAACATCGTGTAAAGAAGTTTTCTTACCGGATGAAGTCCTTAATGTCGCCAAAGCGGCTTTGTCCACGTTAGTTCCGCAGAAATCAGCATCTATTTATCAGAAAGAATATAAGTTATTTTGTGAGTGGGAGAAAGTAGGATCGTGAAAGGCGTTAACGAAGAAATCATATTGGCGTACCTTTCAGAAAAATTGAAAACATGTAAGGACCCTTGCTTGTGGTCTAGTTAGTTTTATTCACTCTTGGATTAAAGTCATTGTCTAGGTTGCTATGAGCGACTAAACAAAGCCCTTTTTACATATAAGCAGTGGAAAAAATATTGAATAAAAAATTTGTTTACGTACACCACTCTTAAGTCAGAATTTATTTTATAGATACGGCACTTTATTTTGAGGTTCCTTTTTCAGTTTCTTGCGATGCGCGGAAATCTGTAGTTTCCTATGGGCGGATCGTATTCGTTTCTCAGGGCGATAATGGTTGCCGTAACACCATAACCATACCACCAGCAACGTCGCAATGCGATCTCCGCGCACAATAGTCATGATTTTCTGCCTTCTTTTGGATTAGTTCTAGCAAAATGTTTCGATGGAGGAACATCCATCGTCTCGAAATAATATTGCGGGAAGGATGTACATAAACTAGACATTTATCAGTTTTCAAAATTTACGCTGGCAGTGTATTACTACCGGGTTCGGCATAAGTCAGTTAACCGAAAGTGCAATATATAGTATAGCAATAATTTTTTGTTCAATTTTGATGTTTCACTTTACTCTCGCTCTTATTTATAGTAGGCCTAACCACCACTGCTGTCTATACGTTTGTAACAGCATTTAGTCTGTAATTTGCAGATTCTGTCAGAAAGGGTATCATTGTTATAAAAACATAAAATTAGTTCTTAAATTATTTCGCTGAAGTGTTGTAGATCTCTTGGTTTTGTAGCAAAAAGTTGTCCTTTATTATTCCCCACATTGAGAAATCACATGGCGTGTATGCCTTCGCGGCCACTCAATAATTGTTTCATACCTTCCTTTTCACCCTTGAATATATTCATTAAAATACAGTAGACTATATTTAAACCATAGTGCAGTGTTACACCATCTTTTTTTTTTTACAAATAAAATTGTTCAAACATTAAGCTGTAGTTTAATTCTGGTATAATTTATCTTAATATACGATTATACTCCTCCGTAGTTACAATCCCTTAAAAAAGGTTTGTAATTTCAGCGCTGCATATACCTATCTGCCCAAACTGTAGGCATAACAGCATGAGCATAAAATTGTCTCCTGAGTGTACCATTCAACTGAAGAGAGATCTCATCAGTCCACAAAATGTTATGTAGAAGTTAGAATCACTTTCATTCTGAATTACATAAAAAAAAATCTAGAGCTGTCAAATCGGGTAAACGCCAAGGTCATGGAATATCACCAGATCGAGAGACATATCCGTCTGGGGAAGAAGCTATGCAATATCTACAAAAGTATTTGAAACAGATAATGTTCTCCCATAGATTAGATATTCAAGAGCTGTAGTACAAGAAATTTCGACATGAAATTGAACATCTTGACCAGGAGTTGTGTATTCGTGTCGTGACAAGTTTCCAGAAGCGACTTCAGCAGTACATTGCAAGTAGAGGTCACCTGAAAGATGTTTTTTAATAATTTCAATTGCATAAATAAAAGTCTAAATAAGCTCGTAGGTTGTTTCCTACATATTTTATTTACTCCATAAAGTTTTATCGCATTTTATAAATAGTCACTGAAAATGTCCCTCTTTGTATTACTCGAACAGTGTGGAGTAGGTTTGAAGTTCTTTGTAATAGTACCAGACATCAATGGGACCACAGAATTGTAACAAAGTTACTGAAAAATTATCTGAAATCAATACCAAGAAAACATTTGAATCGCTACAAAGAAAAACGTAGCCTAATAAGGAAACTTCTACAAGTTGAAACTTGAACTCCAAGTGATGTGGCGTATTGGCTTAAGGGGAGAGATACAGCTTAGATCCTGGAATATGAGTGGAATTATTTTTTTCCCCTCAACAACCAAAGATCCTTTTGCCTTACAATTTAGTATAGGCCTACATTTAATTTACTTCAGTTCTATTACTGAGAACTATTTTCACATTTACTTAAAGTGTTATAGTTGCCGGTAATTATAATTACAAAATAAGTTCGCCATTGTAGAGTAACGGTTAGTATGTCAGACCGTGAAACGAGCGGGCCCGGGTTCAAATCCTGGTTGGAACAAGTTACCTGGTTGAGGTTTTCCCTCAACTCACTAAGAGCAAATGCAGAGTTAATTTGATGATGGACTCATTTCGCATCACCTTTACTTCACTCAGACGCTATAGGCCTACAACTGGCAAAACTCCGTTGTAGGAGGTTACTAAACCTTACCGTTGTGCTGAAGGCAGAGTCTGGAGTTTCCCTCC
Source organism: Periplaneta americana (assembly GCF_040183065.1). Taxonomy (NCBI): domain Eukaryota; kingdom Metazoa; phylum Arthropoda; class Insecta; order Blattodea; family Blattidae; genus Periplaneta; species Periplaneta americana. The sequence continues at coordinate 9,337,950 of NC_091124.1, read as the reverse complement.
ATCAATCTGAACCATTGTCGCTACAGATTGACAAGTCATCTGACGCATCACTGCTATCAGTAAGCGCTACTATTGGCTGACAATTAGGAAGGAGGAGGTGAATATTATAGACCATTGTGCCACTCTTTAAGATTGACGCATGCGCAGACCAACGGAGTTTTATAAGTTGTTCCCCTATAGATAACCATCACAGCGTCGTAAAATAAACCAATAAGAAATTACAAAACGAGGGCAGCGTTTTGTACCTTGAAATGACATATTTACAAATATAATTATTTTTAGTGATTTTTTTTTTTAATTTACTTCATAAATATCATGTGAACGACCCCTCTATATAAATATAAAATGAAAATATACTTTTTTCGTTTGAAAATAAAGCGACTTTTTTTTTTGTCATTTTATGGCAAAATATTTGTTTTAATTAACTGCACAAGTTGAAACTAATGACTCGGCTAAGGATAGTTTACAATATGAAATGTTCTTGCATACAAAATTTCATTGCAATATCTTAAAAATGTTTTGAGTTATTAGAGAAAAGGTAGACCTATTGAAAAATAAAAGTTGCAGGAAACGAGCAGTAAACATCGAGTGAGCGAAAAAGCCTTACGTAAAGGGACCTCACATTTTTTGCCACAACTTATAATGCAAATATCCGCATAATTTTTTCACCGAAATGAGAGGAAAGATCCGAGCTAAAATAAAATATACCTATATAAAGAAATCGCATTTTTTAACCTTTAAACCTGTACTTCCTCCTTAAGAGAAGTTACAGAAAAACGATCCCTTGGTAAGAGATCATAATAATTTGACATTTTCATTCGACAAAACTGTTTCGTAAACATACAACACGTGCCCCTCAGATTTACTTTGCTCGCGGAGCAAAGCCACGTTGTATCTCCCTTTAAAACCCATCGCCTTCGGCTGAGTGTGAACCTCGAGCCTCGAACGGCCATTCCACTTGAATCAGTTATACAGTGTGTTGAGCAAGTACTTGATTTCTAAAGCCGTATATCCAAAGCAAGGTACAGTTTAAGACTATGGAAATATGATTCCCGTGATATGAATGAAATAAAAAGAGTAATAATATAAATCTAATTAAAGTAGTAATGTTTACGTCGTGGGCGTTCTATACATGTGTCGTCTTGATTGGCGGCTTATTTATTTGCCGAAGGCGTCGCACTAGATAACGAAGCAAGTCTGCAGCGGTAGTTTTCTACGCTCTTCATTCACTTGAAGACTCTGGACCAGAAGAACCGACCCCCCTCCTGGTGTCGTACACCGTGGATCCGAGCAGCTGACTCACACGGTTTGACATCTCCTTCATTATGTAAGAGCGACTCGCGATTGGTCGCTGCAGTGACGTCACGCGGTTGCGCCTGCCAATCGATGAGGAGCAGTTTGAGCGAGGAGCGAACATCTGGGGCCGGTGCACGTCGTGTGTACAGTAGTCAGGCAGTCCTGTGTGATGTGGTGGTGATTGTTGAAGGATATTTTAAGGGCATGCTAATCTGTTCGTTCGGCGTGGCGAGTCGTGGGCTGGCAGGTAAGTGGAGGTGTGTGCAGGTACCGGCCTTGGCACCATCGATCCGTGTGCCGGCCGCTCGGCGCTGCTCGGGTCGGAACCAGGTCACGGGATGGCGCGGCGTGACCTTGCCTGGCCTGGCCTGGCGATCTGCCGGACATGCGTCATAGCCCCCACACGTGGGCAGGGATGCACACCATCGGCTCGTTACTCTAATGATCGCAACACTTAATGACCTCTGCACTTACGCGAACTTGATAACGCTTCCTCTTTTTGTTTCACTTTAAAAATTTTGTGGGAGAGTTAATTTTAAACCGTTCACCCTACGGACTCTCTGCTACCCTTCCTCGTGCGGCTGGCGCTCTTCGTTCGATCGCGCACTTGCCGCTGTGCTCCTCAAATGTTCTAGTGTCTGATTATACGATTGTTTACCGAATTGTTATCCTCATGGCCGTTCGATTCCAAGAACACGGACAGTTTGATATGTGCTCAATAATTCCCTTACTCATATTTCATCTCCAGCTTTAACGATAATTTTTCTCTCATCGTAGTTGTAATTCTTTGACTCACAATTTAAAATATTTGTTTAAATTTAAAATCTGTGTAACCGTAAATCCCACAATTTGTCAGTGTCGCATTGTAATTCTAAAATTTCTCTAGTGACATTTTGTTTGCCGTTCTAGCAACATTGATGCCTTTCACTATTTTACTCTGTATAATCAATATTTTGAATAATCAAATTGTAACTTTGTATTGTGCTCCTGAAATGTTATAGTGTCTGATTATACGATTGTTTACTGAATTATTATCCTCATGGCCGTTCGATTCCAAGAACACGGACAGTTTGATGCGTGCTCAATAATTCCCTTACTCATATTTCATCTCCAACTTTAACGATAATTTTTCTCCCATCGTAGTTTTAATTCTTTGATCCACAATTTAAAATATTTGTTTAAATTTAAAATCTGTGTAACCGTAAATCCCACAATTTGTTACTTAGTGTCGCATTGTAATTCTAAAATTTCTCTAGTGACATTTTGTTTGCCGTTCTAGCAACATTGATGCCATTCACTATTTTACTCTGTATAATCAATATTTTTGAATAATCAAATTGTAACTTTGTATTGTGCTCCTGAAATGTTATAGTGTCTGATTATACGATTGTTGACTGAATTGTTATTCTCATGGCCGTTCGATTGAAAGAACACGAATAGTGGCTCTGCTCAAATTCTAGTGGATATGTGCTTACAGTAATTTCATTACTTCCGAGTCGACGTCATAATATTTCATCTCCAGTTTACGAGTGCTTTATTCCACCGTAGTTGTAATTTTTTGACCCCTAATTTTAAATATTTGTTAAAATGTAAAATCTGTGCAACCCTTTAAACCGCAATTTATTAGTACCACATTATTGTAATTATAACATTTTTCTGTTTGCTATTCTATAGAGCATTACGCGTTAAGGAAAAAGCATTGGTTTTATGACCCTTGCCTAGTACATTGTAGAAGCTACAGTATGTGGTAGGTAGGCATTTCAGGAATAGCCTCATATGCTCAATACTTTTTTCTTAACGTGGAATCTGCTGTAGCAACACGGAGGTCATTTACTATTTTCCCCTTGTATCATCAATATTTCGAACCGTAAAATTGTAACTTCGGATGTTCGAAGTCTCGATACCAGTGTTTTAGTTATCTTTCGGTCGGTCACTCTCTGTTGTGCTCCTGAAATGTTCTAGTATCTGGTTTTACGAATATTTACTGAATTGCTATTCTCATTTTCGTTTGACTCGAAGAGCAGGGCCAGTTTACGCTGGTCAAATTCTAGAGGATATGTGCTTAATAATTTCCTCAATTTCGAGTCTACGTCATATTTAATCTCTAGTTTACGACTTGTTTTTCTCCTTCGTGGTTGTAAGCCAAATTATTTTACCCACTGTTTAAAATATTCGTTTTAAGGTACTAAAATCGTACAATCCTTTAATCTCCCAGTTCATTAGTGTCACATTGCAATTCTAAAAAATTTCTCTAATGACATTTTGTTTGCTGTTCTATTCTAACAACACTGGGACCATTCACTGTTTTCTCTTAGTTCCTGCAATATTTCGAATCGTAAAATTATGACTTTCGATAGGATGAACATTTGACAGCGTTGTTCAAATTGTAATGCATATTTTTGTTTAAGCATGTCCAAAATCTTAATATCTATTTATGAAGTTTTTTTTTTGTAGTTCCATTCCTTCGAATGTTTCAAATGTTTGTTTTTAGGCAGTGAAGTCTGCATGAATGTTAATTTATCACAGTTAAAGTAACATGGACGTATAATTCTGTTGCTGAGAGGAAAAAGGTCTTAAGTAAAAAATTTATACTTTTCAGGAGAGCAGTAGAAAGATTGAAATTGATGTCAATTGTAGAGTTGTTTTAATTAAGAGGTTTTTCCTGGATATTATTTGTTTATATTTCTTCTAAATTAGGTAATGTTGCTCATTTAACAATTTTCTTGATTACGCCTATTTCCAAAAATAACCGCACTTAAGCCTTTTAAGACTAGAACCCAAACTGAGTAGAAGAAACTATTTAAACATAAGACCTTTTTCATGTCAAAATAAATTATAAATGTAAATTGTTAGGAATGCAAAATGTGTCTTAAACAATTATAGGACTGTTTACCCTGGTGCTTAAAGTTTTAAAAGAAAAGGACATCAGTATGTGATAAATGACTAAAATACAAGTTAGATCTTTTTAATAGGGAAGCATAGAAAATAAACATGTGATGTTTGTAAGGAATAAAGTATTAAATTTTTCTTAAGTCCTTTAGGCTATTCTGTGTGTGATCGATTCAAAAAGTACTTAGGATATTTGGTAACGCTCTGTAAATCCAGTCAGGAGTCTTATTTGACTTTAATCGTTTTACCAGATTGTAGAGAATTGTTTCCGCTTTCAGAATATATAAAAATCAAATTTTCACAAAAAATTGACTTAAGACCTTTTTCATCCCGGCCACAGAATTTAATGCCAACTTTAATTGCTGGGATTATTCGATTTTTTTCTGACTTTCACCATTTCGCAACGTAAAAGCAAAGTAACATCGTACGTCATATCTTTAGCTTTTTCGTCGATTCACATTTCATCGCTCCAGTATCCTATTATATGCATAATTTATCTGTTTTGATCGCCATTTGATTGGAAGAACATTGGCATTTACGCTGCTCAAGTTCTAGCGTATATTTGCTTAATCATTATCACAGATTAAAATCAACACCATGTTTCATCTCCAGATTATGATTGTTTTACTTTCGTACGCACCGTTTCAAATATTTGTTTTTAGGTATTGAAACTTGTGTAACTCCCAACCCCTTCCGATTTAAAAGCTTCATCTTGTGTGTCTAGTATGTAAAATATCTCCAGAGACAGTTTATTTACTATTTTTTGGACAATCATGCTTTTTTCCCTACTTATACCATTTTTGTTTACATGCTTCGTAAGTTGACAGTACCGCACGTTCTGGTTGCTATGCAAACAAAAGAAATCACAGTGCTGTTATAACTACTTACCGCACACTTACTGCCTTGGCAACGACGTTCATAACTTTCTTATAGGGATTTTTTTTATACAATATTAAAGTAGGCTTACCTACCATAACTTTGTACGTTCGAAGTTTCCATAATATTTTCGATCGGTGAACTTTCTAATCCGCTTCTGAAATGTAGTCTAGTGTAGAATTATATGAATATCTACTGAATCATTGCGCTCTCGTCTCAAGGTCAATCGAACGGAAGAACTCTTACGGTTGGTGTTGTTTAGATTCTGGCTGTTATTTGTTAAATAATTTCCAGAATTTCTAGTCTCGTATTACTTCATCCCAGTTTACGACTACTTGTTACCCTTCGTAATAGTAATTTTGTACTAATAGTTTCAAAATTGATGTTCAAGTAACAGAAATTACTGTTGATGTTTTGACTCCGACTAATTACAGTTGTAACGTAAAGCGTGTCATCTGAAACTACTTCTGTTAATTTTTTGTATATATTTTTTGCGACTTTTAAATAGCCGGGTTATTTCCAGATATTTTTACAATGTGAAATTTGTATACTCAAATGTTTTCCAAACGTAAACATAGTCATATCAGAATTTTGTATGTGCTATATTTCCATGGTGATTTCATTTGTGTATGTATTATCATTATTTATTTAATTTGTTTAATGTCATTGACTTCCAAGACCGTTTTATATATATATATATATATATATATTTTTTTTTTTTTCAGTTCAACAATATTGGTGAGACCTTGGGCCCAGTGTAATGGTTCAGTGTGTACGAAATGTCCGTAATAGTAACTTTTTTTCTGATTACATTATTGTATTTTATGAAACAACGATTTTGAATTGCCTAGGTTATTGTGAAGTTGCTCGTTATCAGGCTTCGGTCCTGGGCACAGAAACGCATGAAGTTCAGAACGCACGGACAATAGTGTTGTGTTGGTCGAGTGAAGTGGGAGATAGAGCGCGCCGTAACTTCGTGTCTCAACATGTAAACAGTCCGTCACAGTACGGCACAATATATATTTCACTCTGTACACATGCAGTATATACAGTACATTCCTAGTGTAGACATTAAATGTCTACCGTTAAAGTATTAATGTGAGTTGTAACCTTCAATCAGGCGTCCCTACGCCGAAGCCTGTTACACGTACCGCAGCCAAGCAGCAATACACACAACGGTAATGCACATTACGGACCCACCTGTGCTGTTGCAGTCGGGTTACTGCACGTGGGTCATGACGTCATTTACACTCCGTGTACTCTAAACCTCATAGTGGTTACTGTGTGTCCCTAGACCTAAGCCTGCTCATTATTTATGAACCAGTATTTTCGAAAGACAAGTGTCGTAGTGAAAATTCGTGTGTTCGAAGTTTCCACGGTAACGTTTTATTCTTTTTAATTTTCCAAATGTTTATTATTGTTTTAATGGATTTCGTTTTCTGTTATAAATGTCCTGCTCGATTCGATGTGATTGCAGCGTCGAAATGTGATTTATGTTAATTGGAAGTGTCCGTAGTAATATTACAATACTATAAATTATTCCATGCTTTATTTAACATTTTTAACTGATCAGATTATTTTAGATTGTCTCCTTTATTTATTAGTGTATTTCTTTGGTTTTGGTAATACCGAGATGGTATTTGGCAAGATGAGGCCGAGGATTCTCCGTGCGATTACCTGACATTCGCCTTATAGTTGAGGAAAACCTCGGAAAATCCCAATCGGTAATTGAACCAAACCCGATCGCAGTTCCCCGATTAACAGGCAGACTCTGTTTGTGCTACGCCGGCGGCCTGTTAGTATTGTTGCATTGTAAATTTTCACAAGTAGCCTACTGTAGGTACATTATAGATTTCTGTAGTAGTTTTGTCTAGTTTATTAGAGATTTTCTATGTAATGTCTTTTTGAACTGTTAATTTATTCATTTTTTCTTCTGTTTATTGATATTTTCGGGATGTAAAATATATCGCAATTTGCGTGTTCGGATTTGACTGCATGCCCCCCCCCCCAAATACTGCCATTAAATTCCGATTGTCTGTAAAGGTGGGAGCCTTAACGTCTCGTCATCCTTTGGGCCGATAGGGCCTGTCATGGGGTTGACTTTACGTTTTACTTGCTTTACTAACGATGTTTTATAATTTACGTATGCAGTTAAATATTTTTATCAATTTCCATCGATATTATCGCAACGCGAAACTTTTAAGTCCAAGTCTCTTTGATTTTTTTTTTCTGTACAATGGCAGGACCCTTCTCGTTATTCGTTCCCACTATGGCGGTAGTTTTTATGACGTTTTGTTCGTTTATTTTCTTGCATTTATCATTGATTATTTTGTTATATTTAATAATACTTAGACCTGCCTACATTATTCGATTTGTCTACCAGGTTTATCGAAATTTTCGCAATGTTTAAGGATCATAATTTTCTGTGTACGAACTCGATGTATTTATTATGCACTTAGTTCTACTTATCATGCATGTTATTGTTTCATTTATCCATGCTTCTGAAGTGTCAAGGTTATTCAGAACTTTCTCCACGATTTATTATTAATGTTGCAACGTAAGTGTTCTGTTCTCGTGTATGTTCGAAGTTCACATGGTAACACTGTGTGTTTATTTATTTATTTTATCGGCTTTCTATCAATTTCATCTCGTGCGTAATTCTCCCCCGCTTTGTTCAAATAATAGCACATCCGGGTATATTTTCAGCGAATTCGGGATCCGTTCTCGGTAAAGAAATGTAGATTTGTTATTAAGGCTCGGAGTTCTATTACCTAAAAATTCAGGAAATATGCATGCACCTATGCCCTGAAATATACCAAATATGACGTAAATCAATTTTTTTTTTTTTTTTCCAAAAATTACGTAGAAAACTTATTCACAATCCTACATTTTTTTCTAAAGTCCTTGTATTGGCGGTAGCGGATTGTTCACCCAATAAAAGGGGGGGGGGGTGGATAGAGGGGTAAAAAAGTCCAACGTCTTTCCTCTGCGTGGCTAGTTATTATTTTACTGCTATGTTAACAGTGTCACCGACTGTTTATTAATTGCTACCTGGCAACACCGGGGTTGGAATGTCTGAAGCGTCATATTTAGAAGGGATGAAGAGACTGAAGACGAGACCGACCAGCAACAATATGGTCATATTCCTAACATTATTTTGGCCTGTGTATTTTGACAACTTACTGCTGGCGAATCCAGTTACCTTCAAACTTCGTTTAAGCACAAAATATTTGTAAGGATAGGAAATCAAATAACGAAATGTGAACAAAATCTCTTGCCATTATTGACACAAAACATGAGAATAATACTTGAAGAAATAGAAGAAATAGTAAAATATACATTTAGGGTAGATGAGGATAATTGTAAACAAATGCTGTGAAAAATACAAAACTGTCAATATTAAAAATTTAATTTGGGGGAATATTTAAATTAACATGTTGGCTAACCTACAAAGCAGTTTCGCGCCAAATAGAAGTAACTGCTTAGTTGTGAACGAATGTTTTGTAAGAGTCTACAAAAAAATTGAGAAAGAATAAGCTTTACCTTCATTTTTGGCATTGCAAGTAAATGTACAGTGCTATTTTTTAAGAATATGTTGTTTTTATGAGTAGTTAACATTTATCACAATGGTTTTGAGATCTTCCATAATCTCAGTTAATTAAATTATGACGTGTTTACATTTGCCCCATAGTTTTAATTGTTTGGGGGTAATTGTAAACATGTTTTACTATGGTTACATTTCGTACTTTTCAGTAATCAAAGAGACCCCCACCCAACTACACTGTAGAAGATTTAAAGAGAGTTGTCACAGATGTTAAAAATAGTAACTGCAGTTATCGTGAAGCTCAGGAGAGGTACTGAGCTCCTATATCGTCATATATCATAGATTAAAGGGACGAAATGTTCCAATGGCCAAATTGGAGTTGGAAGGAGTACAGCTCTTTCTTCTGAAACAGAACAAAAAATGTTCAGTGTCTGATAGCCCGTGCGAAAATTGGTGTTTACAGTTACCCCCCCCCCCTCTCAAAGGGATAAATGTAAACTAGCAATTAAAAGATGAAAAAAAGTCAACCTTATTATTTTTAAACCATGTTCAGGGAAAAATAAGATCTAAAAATAACACAATGTTTCTTTGTCATGCTTACCGTTATTGAGGGTTGTGTAATGTTGAAATATATTTGAAATCAGTGAAAAGTGTTTACAATTACCCTGGTCTACCCTATATGACCAATAATAAATCATGTCATCGTGTTCAGAAAATATAGGAATGTGTTTAATTTAATTTAAAGAGACCAGGATAAAAATATGACGTCATAAAAATCCGAGCCCTATTTATCATCGATCTTAGCGACTAAATGCCTCTTGTGTTTCCTCTACCTCGTAGATTACGGAACGTAAAAGAGCTCTGTACGTGATATGGGACTTAGGAAAAATTCGTCGGACAATTCTCATGCAGGTTGAATTTCGACCCAGAATAACGTCTGCAGTCGAAAGAGTTGTTAAATAAAATACTAGGTCTACTACTACCACCACCACCACCACCACCACCACCAACACTACTACTCGTCTTTTTTGTGCAGGAATGTACGGAGTAAAAACGTATTTTTACTTTATATTTATTTTTTTTTCCTCGGTTTCTCAAAATGCATTGAGCAATAAAAAGAACAGATGTAAATTCTGTAGGTATCATTTTAACCATGTGATGTAATTTTAACTATGATTGGAGTTCGATTTCCATCATATTCTATGCAATTGTGTACATAAAGCAAACGTGAATCAGGATTGTCCGACTACTTTGGTTTCCCTTGTCTTCTCTTCACACCATTTTAAATAAGTAGGCTTACTTACTTACAAAATGGCTTTTAAGGAACCCGCAGGTACATTGCCTCCCTCACATAAGTCCGCCATCGGTCCCTATTCTGTGCAAGATTAATCCAGTCTCTATCATCATATCCCACCTCCCTCAAATCCATTTTAATATTATCCTCCCACCTGCGTCTCGGCATCCCCAAAGGTCTTTCTCCCTCCGGTCTCCCAACTAACACTCTATATGCATTTCTGGATTCGCCCATACGTGCTACATGCCCTGCCCATCTCAAGCGTCTGGATTTAATGTTTCTAATTATGTCGGGTGAAGAATACAATGCGTACAGTTCTGCGTTGTGTAACTTTCTCCATTCTCCTGTAACTTCATCCCTCTTACTTACTTACTTACTTACTTACTTACTTACTTACTTACTTACTTACTTACAGGCTTTTAAGGAACCCGGAGGTTCATTGCCGCCCTCACATAAGCCCGCCATTCGTCCCTATCCTGAGCAAGATTAATCCAGTCTCTACCATCATATCCCACCTCCCTCAAATCCATTTTAATATTATCTTCCCATCTACGTCTCGGCCTCCCCAAAGGTCTTTCTCCCTCCGGTCTCCCAACTAACACTCTATATGCATTTCTGGATTCGTCCATACGTGCTACATGCCCTGCCCATCTCAAGCGTCTGGATTTAATGTTTCTAATTATGTCGGGTGAAGAATACAATGCGTACAGTTCTGCGTTGTGTAACTTTCTCCATTCTCCTGTAACTTCATCCCTCTTACTTACTTACTTACTTACTTACTTACTTACTTACTTACTTACTTACAGGCTTTTAAGGAACCCGGAGGTTCATTGCCGCCCTCACATAAGCCCGCCATTCGTCCCTATCCTGAGCAAGATTAATCCAGTCTCTACCATCATATCCCATCTCCCTCAAATCCATTTTAATATTATCTTCCCATCTACGTCTCGGCCTCCCCAAAGGTCTTTCTCCCTCCGGTCTCCCAACTAACACTCTATATGCATTTCTGGATTCGCCCATACGTGCTACATGCCCTGCCCATCTCAAACGTCTGGATTTAATGTTTCTAATTATGTCGGGTGAAGAATACAATGCGTGCAGTTCTGCGTTGTGTAATTTTCTCCATTCTCCTGTAACTTCGTCCCTCTTAGCCTCAAATATTTTCTCAAACACCCTTAACCTATGTTCCTCTGTCAAAGTGAGAGCTGGTAAAGGAATGCCTCCGGCAGCCCTTGTGAAATTGGGGATGCGAAAATTTCAGACTATCCCGTTAAATATTTTTGAACATGTTGCTGCGGAAACATCTCATCGTTGTCGCATTTTATACGGAACGGAATTATGTTATTTGTGATCTCGCAGAGTAAACAAAGCAAGTCTGTAGTTACATCGTTGTCTTTGTTCCGTGTTATTTTTAATTTTCTTAAGGCTAAGGTAGTATGTTGTGAAGACATTTCGAACTTGGTACAGAGTGAGGTATAAAAACCTTAATGTATAAAAAATAATTTTGAAACCACATGTCTAGTCAAATATAACATCGGCGTAGAAATATGCAATATTTTGATGAGTTTTAGTTAACTTATGAATTACTGTTTAAAAAAAACAGTGTTCATGAGACGTCTACCCTGATTTTGCGAACACTTCCAGCAGAAATTTGTCCTGTTTGTAGCCATGTATTGCCATTTTTTAATCATAGAAAACTGAATTTGGTAAGGAATCATACAGGATCCAACATACGCTCCTAATAATTTGTCACGTACCAGGGTATGACCGAGCTAACCTTGCTTGACTTCGTATGACGGCGGTCAAGAGGCTTTGAACCTCGCACTGAACCGTTTTGATGTTCTTAACCCATTGTAAAAAGTGTTCCTAGAAGGTGAGTTTCGTGTATTAAAATATTTCCGAAACTGCCGCTTTCTAACTGAATTTGTCCTAACAAACAGTTCTACTACAGCAGTACTCGGCTATAGGGACTGTAAAGGTGCTATTCATAGACATTTCGCTAGCCCGTGCTACGAGCGTGCTAAACTAGCCTCGACTATCGACTGGTTACTTGTACAGGATTCATATCTTATCATACCATACCGTTAACACTGGTTTATGAATACGAAACACGTTAGTTTGCTGATCATCCACCGGAAGCCCGCGCTAAGAATGTCTATGAATAAGGCCCTAAAGCTTTTCACGCGACTTAATTCATACGTCTCATCTTCGAGGCTACAATATTTTGTCTGGGAGCATGTAATATTTAACATACCATACATGCCTAGTAGTAACATACGCGATTGTACAGGGACATCATTTTATTTTTACTTCAATTTTTATTGTACCTGAGTTTTTTAATGTACTTCACTCCCACCCCTTCTACTAGTAAGCTTACAATCGTTCGCCACACAGAGCCAAGGCCGCGTATGCAGTACTGAGTTAGTAAGTATAGTACGTTTCAGAAATATGTTCGCGTTTTCCAGTGACGAAAGAGCTTTCAATATTGAATCATATTTTCGCACAGCTACTGTCGTCCGTATGCCTACGTCGCATCCCGGTTTCCCCCACCTGCTTCTGTTCGCCCCTCTGTAAATTCTAGTAGCTGGGCTGTCTTAGCTCTTTTCTGAAAACATTAATTTCTGTTAGGAATTGGACGTCTACGTAATATTATACAACTGTTTAAAATAACTTAAGTAAAAGGGCCTCGTTAAGTAATTAACTGTCACGTGATCCCCCCCCCCTTTCTACGAGCCTGCGACATAACCACTTGGACGGACAATAAATAGCATTTCTGAGTACCTAATTTTATTTTTTCGGATCGGGCAGAAGTGAAGATTAAATTTACAGTACGTAAGGTACTTTTTTATAGAGTAGGTACAGAATTATTTCAACATGAATTACTAGTACGAAGGACGAAACTGGTAATTAGAATTAGGTACAATAGTCTACTCTATAGTGCAGTAATATGCACAAAAGAACTGAAGCCTGTATCGAAATGAACGGCCACCATTTTAAAAATGTATTTAAATATCCATATTATGATTATTTTTCAATTTAACTTCATTCTCTATATATTGTACGCTAATTTGCTGTAACAGTACAATATACACTGCATAATGAATACGTCCACATGGATAGCTCAATTCGTGAGTAAAAACACTAAGTGTTAATACAGTACTGTATTTTGATTAAACAAAAACCTAATGAAAATTATCAAACTCAAAATTGAGATATTTCCTAGTTTACATAAATGGATGAACTACTTTTCTTCCCTCCTACACCTAGTAAAGTGATTTGTATTTTACGCCAATATCATCAAACTCCAGTCTTGGAAGGGGGAGCAAACGGTGTTTCCGGTTCTAGACCTTTAATTCAAAGATATAGCCAGGTTAATATTAAAAATGTTAGTAAAAATAAAATGATGTCCCTGTACTTGTTCAGAAAGAGTGAGGTTTTTATGTCCCAACTGTATGTAGCCTACAGACCCACAAACAAAATTCAGGTGGCCCAAATTTTGTTTGTGGGTCTGTACATTGTGAAGTTTCAACACCGCGGCGAAGAACTGTGAGAGCCGTTCTTTACCGATCCTGTAATAACATGGCTGAATGGCTTAGCAAGTGGTTTCAATGAAAAGAGAATCGGAGTTCGATTTCTGGCATATGTGAGGTTAATGTTAAACGAAGAGACTGTGGGAAGATATTCTGCTAATAGGCATCTTCAATTTCGTAATTTTTAAACCCACCATTGTTCCAATATTATCAACTCGTCTGTAAATAGACTACGCATTGAATTTAGAGCCACTGAAGAAAATACAAATTCCTAAAAGAGATTCTACCGTATGTGTTTTGTAATTTGAACTGATAACGTTCAGGTTTCATTGTAGTGTGCATGAAACATTTGTGCTTATCATGTCTAGAATGTATAAATAATGTCACTTTGTCTTAGACAAGTAACAGGAAGTGTATAATTCCCTCGTATCTGTTTATATTTTACTATCTGGAAATATATCTGCGCTGACTTCATTCCGTTCATTATTTACAGGCCGACGTAACAAACTTACAACCGTCTCTCCGCGTTTAATATTCCATTAGGAGGAGTAAAACAGGATTATTGACGTGGAATTGATCCCTCGTCTCAACTTCAGCGGTTATTTGTGAGACAGTTTTCATTACTGGTCTGAGAAATCGTGAAAGAAAGAAAGAAAGAAAAAAATGATAATATACTACGATGTGACTACTGCTTAGTGGTGCATTGCAACTTGCCTCGTTTGTGTTACTCGTGGTTGAGATAATAATAGTAAAGTAGAATTTTCCTTCTGTTGTACGTTTTTATTCTATTTTCTCTCGACAATTCTTCCTTCTCTTTCTGCTTCTGTCTTTTTGTTTTCTCTCTTTCTGCCCTGTTCCTCTTCTTTCACACCTTTCCTTTTCCGTCTTTTTAATCTTTCTTCTTTTTTATTTTCTCCTATTTTTGTCGCCCGTTCCCCCTCTCCTTTTACATCTCTATTTCGTTTTTTTTTCTTTCTCTACCGTTTTTCTCTTTTTACATGTCTCTTTTTCCCTCATTCTTATCTTTATTATTTATTTTCTTTCGTTCATTACTTTCTTTTACATATTTTTTTCTGTTCTTTTACGTATCTTTCTCTTTCTTTCTCCCTTACAGCCGAATGCTAATGTTATTAGTAGTTAAGCCATTATCTGAAGGGTTCAGAACCATAGTGGGCCAAGCGCCATATATTAGAAACGAAGAAAACAAGGGCTAAAATTAAGTGATTACCATAATTTAATGAAACATATAGCAACTAATATAAAGGATGCACATTAAAATTAAGTGACATGTCAATCTTCATTAAACTGTGGTATTCAGTTATGTCTAAACCTTTCTTTCTCCGTTTTTAATAAATGGCGCTTGGCCCACTATGACTCTGAACCCTTCAACTGTAGTGTCGCTGTTATTTCCGGCGTGACTCCTCCTCTTTGCTTACGCCTTAGGAAGTGAAGGCTCTATAAAGTCTAGGTAGGTAGTATCGTTCGCCATTTTTGTTCTTTCGTTGACGAGCTACCAGACGAGGAATCTATTTGCCTCACCGTTGAACATTATCATTCGTAGCTCCTATGATAATAAGTAATTGAGCGGCAAATAACGTCTTCGTGTGCTTTCTTCGAACGCCAACGAAAGAGCCAAAATGGCGGGCGATTATATTAAGTATTAATTTATCGAGCCTCAGGAAGTGCGTAACGTCATCAGCAGCGAATGACAAGACGCGCAGGTTTAAATGTAGCCGACTTGTAACGTGATTGGCTGCCGGAAATAAGAGCGACAGGACTGTAGTGTAACTTGTGTAACCACGCCCATTGACATCACCTCCCTCGCTACTGGCATGAGGGCGCTGAAGTTGCGTATAAAATTAGACGTGTCGCGTGGTCTCTCTCGGTAATATCTCGGCATCGAAAGCAGCTACAGACAAGTACGACCACTCGTTTGATTTGTAATTGCAAGTTCTGTAATATTAAATTGATAATAGACATGTATGATACATTTTTAATTAATTATAGTGAAACGTTTGTTGTGAGCTGGGACTAAATTCAGAATGTCGCTTCATATTCTGTTCTTTTTTAATTAATTCTCTTATCATAGACCCATACTCTCTATTCGTAAAACCGAAACAATAATGAAGCATTCAAACAAATACAGCTGTAAGTTAGTTTCATTCCCAAAACTGTGGCGCACCTTCTGTATGCCGGTATATCCCCGATACATCGCAGAATTTTTCTTCTCTGTTCTTTCTCGCCTCCTTATTATCTTTTACATACTGTATATATTCTATCCTTTTTCTTCCTTGTCCTCTTTTCTCGTCTATTACATCTTTCTCTCCTTTTCGTTCTTTCTTTTTTCCTTTTCTCTGCCTTTTTCTTATCTTTTATTATTTCTCTTTCTCCATTGTTTTTCTCTCATTTTTCTTTCCCGTCCAATATCTTCCTTTGCTGTATTCTTTCATTTTCCTTCTTTCTCTTTTTCTTTTCTCTACTTTTGTCTTATCTTTTATTATTTCTCTTTTTTCATTGTTTTTCTCTCATTTTTCTTTCCCATCCAATATCTTCCTTTGCTGTATTCTTTCATTTTCCTTCTTTCTCTTTTTCTTTTCTCTACTTTTTTCTTATCTTTTATTATTTCTCTTTTTTCATTGTTTTTCTCTCGTTTTTCTTTTCCATTCAATATCTTCCTTTGCTGTATTATTTCTCTCATTTTCCTTCTTTTGTTTTTTTCTCTTATTTTTCTTTTCGATCCAATATCTTCCTTTACTGTAGGCATTCTTTCTCTTTTCTCTGCCATTTTCTTATCTTTTATTATTTCTCTTTTTCCATTGTTTTTCTCTCATTTTTCTTTTC
The DNA here is from genome assembly GCF_040183065.1 of Periplaneta americana. Taxonomy (NCBI): domain Eukaryota; kingdom Metazoa; phylum Arthropoda; class Insecta; order Blattodea; family Blattidae; genus Periplaneta; species Periplaneta americana. The sequence continues at coordinate 9,321,680 of NC_091124.1, read as the reverse complement.
CATCCAATTCTTCCTTTACTGTAGGCTATTCTTTCTCTCATTTTCCTTCTTTTTTCTTTTCTCTGCCTTTTTTTCTTATCTTTTATTATTTCTCTTTTTCCATTGTTTTTCTCTCATTTTTCTTTCCCATCAATATCTTCCTTTACTGTATTCTTTCTCTCATTTTCCTTCGTTCTCTTTTTCTTTTCTCTGCCTTTTTTATATTTTATTATTTCTCTTTTTCCATTGTTTTTTTTTCTCATTTTTCTTTCCCATCCAATATCTTCCTTTACTGTATTCTTTCTCTCATTTTCCTTCTTTCTCTTTTTATTTCTATCCCATTCCTCTTCTTTTACACGTCTTTCTTTTTTCTTTTCTTATTTTTTATGCCCGTTCTTTTTTTGTCTTTTACATCTCCTTTTCATTCTTCCTGCACCTGAAACTGTACGATATGAAATTGACAACGAATAAATATTAATTTCTTACGCGGGATGCGATTCAACGGCCGCGGCTTCATGCAACTTCAAAGGTCTTAAAATAAAATTCGAAGTTTGTCTTCCCATTGCTCACGGCTGCGACCCACACAAGTTTTCCCCTCGCCACACGCATTCCGCACTACATGTGAATAAGCTGCGATAGGCGTTGTTGCCGCGTACAAATCACGCGTGAGATATTTGGCAGAAGTTTGATGTGGGTGGCGGTGAAGAGAAGCATCCAGTTCGCTGTGGTTGCTCCACTTTGGCAACTTTCTGGCTTTGCAGCGAGTCTGAGTGTATTGGGCACGTGGTCCCAAGCACTGAATTCCCTGTGATCGATGGGCTCGTGTAGGCAGGCCGAAATGCCGGTCGATTGCTGATCACTATTTGCGTGGTAATTGCTGCTCAGTTTTTTGTATTCTTGGTCGAGGAGAATAAGCCCGTTGATCGTGTTGGTCTCTCAATGGGATTTTATATGCTATTGTTTAATTGCAACGTAATACAACCCGTTTAATAGGCCTACTCGGTAGATGGTGGATGAAATGAGAAGAAGGTGGAGAGTGTTGGTGGAATGATGGGAAACTGAAATATCCAGGGTTGCCACACGTCTTGGATTTCCCAGGATTGTTCTGAATTTTAGTTGTGTGTCCTGTATTAAGTTATATTTGTCCCGGAATATAAAAAAAATATATAAAATTATAATTTTTTGCTTATTTATATAAAATTATTTTTAAAATTCCTTCTTCATTTTTTCAAGATCCTGTCCAACCTATGTTCAACGTCGTCGTCAATTCCGTCTGGCGCCTGCTAGCGGGTTAGGATTGCCAACCCTCCCTAATTTTTAACAGTCCCCCGGCTCCCGTATTTTTCTTCTTTTCGAGCATTTTTCTTCCTTATTTTTTCAATGTAGAAATTCAAAACCTTTGATTTTGCCGTGAATGATTGTTCATATGATGAGTTTTGTTGTTCAGGATATGCTTTGAAATGTGCAATCTGTTTGGAAGGTAAGCTTGTCGTAAATGGGTTTTAATGTTCACCTGTTTAAAATCAAATAATATTAATATTATAATTTTGAAAAAAAAAAACTAGTTTTGTTCTATACATATCAAGTAGTAATGCTCATACAAAGAGGGTGTTTTATCTCATGAACAATAATTACTGGACAGATGTTCGAAACAGGAGCATGACACGTCTAATGAAATCAGAGCCGCAAACTGCAATTGACTTCAACTATTACACGATTTAAGATCTGTCTCACAATACTCTTTAATTTAAGCCAAACTGTGGAAGTGTAGAATAAAGTTGCTTTTTAGTAACTGAACTGAATAATTTGCCAATTTTCTATGTGAAATTTTATCGATTTTTTAATCCCCCATATTTTCTTAAAAAAAAAAAGGTTGGCAACTCTATATCGGGTTGTATTTAAAAGAAATGATAATGCTATAGTATTTTTTAGGTATTAGTCTATATAGTATCTTTATTCTGTAGGTACTCTCTTTGGAAGTTGGTTTATTATTAATAGCATTTAAAAACTGTATCATGCAATTTTTCTGTAGCTGACTGCAATATGACTTTTTTTCAGACTTTATCAATAATTCAAAGAAAATTTCATACTCTAACAAAAATATAACATACTTAAAAGTTCAGGCCCTACATACACAGTGGGACAAAAAAAAAAGACACGAAATTTAAATGATTATATTCCAGTAGCTAATGATTTCACTTGAAAGTTTATTTTATAGGCAAATTTCACAGTCCTTTTAGACCGGGAAAGTATTGTAATATTAAATTTTTTACCATTTATTAAACATTATTTTTTATTTATTTCATTTATTTTTTTTTTTGTAAAGCAGTGCAAAATTGGTCGTTTATGCCGAACTAAGCATTATGGTCGTACGAGTTCAGCAGGCCAAGCCGTTTGTTGTGCTATCATGATTTGTTTTCTTCCGTTTTGAGTTCTCATTTTGTGAATAATGGATCGCTTAACAAAGACAAGATTTTCATTTTGCACCACTATGATAATTTATCTGCCTAAGGAATACGCTCAGCGAGAATGTTCTGCTTCAAGTGTACAACGATTGATTAGCAAGATACGGACATGATATCCTTCCTGAGAGATTATTGCGTGAAAGATCGCATTTCTCAGATTCTCTGATGGTTTCCGCTGGAGTTTCAAACGAGGTCTTAATCCTATGGACTATTTTGTATGGAGTCAACTATAAAAAGCAGTTTACTACAAAACGAGAATTCGTAATATTGAACATTTAAGACAACGTCTTCTTGAATGTTGGGACCGGCTTGATGAAAGACAGATATCCAGTGCTATTGGACAATGGAGAAAACCCCTACAAATGGTTGTGCGGGCAAATGGCGGTCACATAGAGCATCATTTTTAATTTTCATTATTTGAAACATCATTAATTATTAATTTTACCAACATTCAGTTCCTGCATTTTGAAGTAATAAATTGTCTTCAAAAACCACATTTTTCGCATCATTGTGTATTGACCTCCATAAGATTTTAATTGAGCCTCAAAAAAACTTAATAAAAAGTCCTGTTCGTCTTTAAAGTCTACTCTTTCCAACAGTGTATTCATTGTAAATTAATGTTATGTATTTCGAAAATAGAGTATTTCTAATTTTATGCCCTTTTTGGCCCACTGTGTATATAGTTGAAATACATAAAACGAATAAAATCAGTTGTATTGCAAATCAAATTAATTCAAATGTATAGTTACATAGGGTACGCAGTATCATCACCTGTTCTGGATTTCTGAGTAGAGAATCTGGCAATCCTGGGAGTATCCCGAGAAAAACCCTTTGCGACGTCTGCTTCGTCTATCATAGATTCCATCACGACCTCGCCGGGAATCAAATCCTGGCCGCCTGAGAAGAATACCAGCGCGCTGGTACTTAAGTCACAGACGCTTCTATCTGATGCAAATATGTGTCGTGTAACATTTTTAGCAGCGATACACAAAGGCCCGGATTTCAAAACTTTTGCACGCAGCTTCCTTTTCTACTACAGTTTTGTTTTGATTTACATAGAACCGTAAAGCGAATGCCGTGAGTTCGATTCTCTGGAAAGATAAGCAGAGGCTCGCCGAATCTGCAGCGTATTCGCCTCGCGCGTGAGAAATTGCCATCTCGACCTTGTGGAATGCACAGGGCTCTTACGCTTGCTTACTTTGGTGAACTTTACCTTTTGCCATTTTGTATGAATATTAAAATCAATATTTTCGCCTCTACCACGTCTGCATGCACCAAAATAAAACAACTCGTAAACAAGTGCTCCAGAAGAGAAGGGTTCGTGCGGCATTGTTTATTTTTGTATTAGTTTTTACTTCATTTATATCCCGCAGTACTTATTTGTAGGCTCGACTTCGTCGTTAGTCGAGCTATTAGAACACCGGTTTATTTATTTTTATTTATTTATTTTTTGCCACTGACCGGTGTTCAAATTTTGGAGGTGGATTGAAAGGGATTTCTTACCCTCTGACGCCAATAAGGCGCATGAGAGACATGGAGGTCAAGCACTATGGGTTTCGGCGCTAGAATGAAGTGGTATGATCAGCACCACGCTCCGACCGCCTTTTACCTCTGAGATGGACCCGGTACTCATTCGGACAGAAGGCTGAGTGGATCCCGAGGCAGTTCTGGAAGTTTTAGCAATAAGAAAAATCTATCACTACCTTGGATTGAACCCGAGAACTTCCAGTGTGTAGCCCGTTGCTGTATCAACTGAGCTATCCAGACGTCAGGATATTATCTCTGTCAAATTATTTAATATCCAAATAATAAATGTTATTATCTTGGCATTAAGATATTTTTTTTTATTCCTTAAGTGCTGACGCATAGGTACCTTATTATAAACAAGATGCTGGCAAATTCCTTTATTGTATTACTTTGAATGCAAGTGCTAACGTATATCTTATTATAGACAAGATGTTGGCAAATTCCTGTATTGTATTACTTTGAATGCAAGTGCTAACGTATATCTTATTATAGACAAGATGTTGGCAAATTCCTGTATTGTATTACTTTGAATGCAAATGCTAACGTGTAGGTACCTTATTATAGACAATATGCTGGCAAATTCCTGTATTGCATTACTTTGAACCCAAGTGCTAACGTATAGGTACCTTATTATAAACAAGATGCTGGCAAATTCCTTTATTGTATTACGTTAAATGTAAGTGCTAATGTATACCTTATTATAGACAGGATGCTGGCAAATTCCTGCATTGTATTACTTTGAATGCAAGTGCTAACATAGGCCTATACCTTGCTATACAGTGTGTCTCAAAAGTGTCCATGCATAGGGAATGCTAGTTCAAATTAGAAATGTCACATAATTTGCTCATTGTGGCAGTCTTCGAAAATCAGGCATAGGTCAACGAATGCTCTCCAACTATAGTCCGGGTCAGCTTACTTCATACCCTAAGAGTGAAACCTAATCATTTTTCCCCCATTACTACATATGCTAGTGGATTGTGGTGATTTTCTAGTTTACAGGTTGAATTCTATTTAGCCAACTTTGTTTCTAATTTCGATACTGATAAATACAAGTGGTAGTGATTTTGTAACTGTTATGTTGGCAACTGAGACAGACGTCGTTACTGGAGTCGACAGTGCGGGTTTGCTGATGTGAGTTTCAAATTTTCTTCTTATAGGCATGCGACTTACGGTGACCTAGAGGTAAAAATTAAGGGCTCTAAGATCTGGGGAGTGGCTTGGCTATATTGAGCATATTATGTAACATTTTTATTTTGAACCGACATTTCCAATGTATGGCGACTTTGGGGACACTCTGTAGACAAAGTGCTGACAAATTCCTTAACTGTATTACTTTGAATACAAGTGCTAACGTATACCTTATTATAGACAAGGTGCTTCTTTGCCAGCCACCAGTATGAAATATCCTCCGTTACATTGCAGACCAATCATTTGAATTGTAAACAAATAGCTAGGGATACAAAAGAGAGAAACTTTCCCGAGTATCAATTTAAATAAGTTATAACTTTTTGTTGGTTGGTGGGTTGATTTGTTGGTTTAATTGGTTTATTTTACGACACTTTATCAACTGCGATGGTTATCTAGAGTCTGAATCAAATGAAGGTGATAATGCCAGAAAATGAATCTAAAGTCCAGCACCGAAAGTTATCTAGCATTTGCTCTTACTAGATTGAGGAAAACCTCCGCAATAAATTTCAACCAGAATTTGAATCCGGTCTCGCTTGTTTCGCGGTCAGACATGCTAATTGTTATTTCATAGCTGTGGACGTATTAATCGGTAGGTTGGTTAGATTGGTTTGTTAGTTTGCAGCAGTTTGGTAAATGATCTAAGTTGGTCTCATTTTGGTTGGAGTGAGTGAGTGAGTGAGTGAGATTCAGATATGTGACGAATTTCTTACTGATTTTTGAATATACAATTGACACTTCATAGTGGAGATGACACAGTAACAAATATAAATGACACTCGGGAGGAAATTAAACACAGAATAAATATGGGAAATGCCTGTTATTATTCGGTTGAGAAGCTTTTGTCATCCAGTCTGCTGTCAAAAAATTTGAAAGTTAGAATTTATAAAACAGTTATGTTACCGGTTGTTCTGTATGGTTGTGTAACTTGGACTCTCACTCTGAGAGAGGAACATGGGTTAAGGGTGTTTGAGAATAAGGTGCTTAGGAAAATATTTGGGGCTAAGCGGGATGAAGTTACGGGAGAATGGAGAAAGTTACACAACGCAGAACTGCACGCATTGTATTCTTCACTTGACATAATTAGGAACATTAAATCCAGACGTTTGAGATGGGCAGGGCATGTAGCACGTATGGGCGAATCCAGAAATGCATATAGAGTGTTAGTTGGGAGACCGGAGGGAAAAATACCTTTGGGGAGGCCGAGACGTAGATGGGAGGATAATATAAAAATGGATTTGAGGGAGGTGAGATATGATGATAGAGACTGGATTAATCTTGCACAGGATAGGGACCGATGGCGGGCTTATGTGAGGGCGGCAATGAACCTTCGGGTTCCTTAAAAGCCATTTGTAAGTAAGTAGTGGAGATGATGAAGGGATTACTAAAATAAGATTTAAATTTTGTTCTTTTTTTACCTACCCTTTCGCGATTACTATAGTTTTGGCTTGTTTTCTTTATGGAAAAACGAGAGATGAAAATGTGTAAAATTAAGAAATTCAGCCGCTCGTATCGTACGTAAGTTTTTTAGTTCTGAATAAGTATTCAAATCCGATATGATTACATTGTTGACAGTTATACACCGATACGCACGCACGGCACTCTAGTACACTCATTAATGAGTCCAGTCCTTCATTTGCATGTGGAATACAGGATGCTGTAGTGTGGAATTAATATTTAATCCTGAAGGTAATTGCAGGTCTCTGTCCGCCTGTCTACCTGTCTGTTTTAAAAGCTCGGCGAACTGATAGTAAATTTCTCTGCATGTGCTGATCTAGTTTCAATTATTCATGTGACACTTTTGGAATTCGGATGTTCTAAATGCGATTGTTCTTGCAGCGTTACAAATACATAACGGATGCTTTCAGCGAAGTGTCAACTGTATATTCAGAAGTCAGTAAGAAATTCGACACATATCTGAATCTCCGGAACCTTTTATTGTTTCATATGCTTTCATAAGTTAACATTGAGATATTGATGCAGCATTGGGCATACCAATAAAATCGCTGCACACAGTATGACCTACAGGCCCAACTGTAGCTGAATCAGTTGACGTTTTCTCACCGAGAAAGGCCAGGATTAGATTTCAAACTAAATTCTGTAGGATTTGTGGCAAGAGAAACTATAGGAATTCCGTCTTAGAGAAGTTCTGTTCCCCTTTTCATAATTGAGGACCGTTTTTGCAAAACTTGCTAACTGCAAAATTTGCAAAATTGAGATTTTGATGGATTCGTTAACATAAGGCAGGCCTCTACATGATGTTCAAAGCGTCTTAGTAAAATTGGGTTATTTCTCTTCATTGTAGTGTGTCAAAGTGTGATCGTTTTTCTTCAAAACTTGCTTTCTGCTATAAGTAAGCCATACAGCAAAACTTGGTTACTAAAGTGTTTTGTCTCTCCTGTAAAATTTAATTTTTTTCAGTTAGCAAGTTTTGCAAAAACGGTCCTCAATTATACCATTGCTTCATTGTTGCTGTATTATTTCGTTGGCAAGGAACGAATTATCAATTTTCGGAAGACATTTTTTGAAATAGTATTTCAACTTGAAGCTTTTAATTTGGCGAATGAAGTTGTTCGTCTAAACGTACTGAAATTAAATAGGCACACGTAAGACTAATATATAGACTTTCATATATTTACGGACTGAATCCCCTCCAAATCCTCAGGATCATTTTCGAAGGCTTATATTTCATTTATTTTGGTCGGTTGCTTAACGACGCTGTATCAACTACGAGGATCATTTCATAAGTTATGGTAACTATGTTATATCTTCCGAATAATCGAAAATGTGGTTAGTTCAGTATATACGTTTGAAAACCTGTTGTACACTGTACGGGATGCCACCGCCAGATTGCGTCTGTGTGCATTGGTGGCTAGTTGCCAGCACACGCAAAAGTTAGTACGCTAGAGCCTGTGCTCCAAGATGTATGTACTGTTCTCCAACTAGGAGATTAACCGTGAAAGAAATGTGCTTACTATTGCATCATCTATTGAAGCGAAGTAGATAGATAATATTACCATTATAACGTCAGCTTAAAAAACATGCGCTCTCCTGCATATGTTATTTCCTGTATGGAGAGAGTAAAAGACCAGGAAATTAACCGTGATCTAATTTTGTAACTACGTAGGGTAGTATAAGTATATGTGTACCAGTGTTATCGTTTGTGCTTTGAGAGTTAGCCAATGGAGATGCGTGTACCCACGTGTGTGACTTATGACATGACATAAACATTCATTCACAGCATTACCCCGCTGCACCTCATTCCCCTGAGACTTTCTCCTGGTTGGAGTACAGTAACTAAAACTGAAGAGCTGCGAGAAGCATTGGGTGATGTGCGTTGCCTTATGGAACTGTTGCACATTGGGTGGACGCCTTCAAACGTGGACGCATAGCTGTTATCAAACAGTGCTTAACAGATGAAAGGCGTTGGACTGTGGAAGACTCGTAGCTCAGAATAATACTGACGAGCATTTGTCACGAAAAACTGCAATTTTTACGTATGGCCACTGTTTAACTTTACTTGCATCCATCTTGGAGCACAGCCTCTAGCATAATAACTTTTGCGTGTGCTGTCAACTAGCCAACAATGCACACAGACGCAATCTGGTGGTAGCATCGCGAGATATAACATAGTTGTCATTACTTATGAAATGACCCTCGTACTATAGGTTATTTGGCGTCGATATAATTGGTGATAGCGAGATGAGACCGAAGATTCGCCATGTTATTACCCGACATATCTTACAGTTGGGGGAAACCTGAAAAAAAAACCCAACCAGGTAATCAACCCAAGCACAGCTCAGATTTCACCCAGTTCAGGACATTGGAATATAATATGTGAAACAGTTTCTCCTTTCATTCCACATCATCTATACACGACTATAAACTGTAATACTTACGACTATGAGTAATTCCTTCAGGCCACGGTGATCTGTCTTGTGTTTCTGACGCTGTATTATGCGTATCCCCTTTTCTTTAGTAAAAGACGACTTTCAAAACTTGAACGAAAATACTGCTTATACGATATTACTGTGGTCCAGTAGGGGATATTTAAACTCCACTGTGGTCGAGGAATATGTATCTTGACACCAGTATGTCCACTTTGTGAATTTTATTGCATAAAACAGCATACCATAGCGTCAGGAGAAGAAAAATTGAATGCCAGGAAGGTGACATACTGAACACCAGCCGCATAAAGTTTATCCTGATGTAAAGAAAAGCACGTGTTGCTATAATACTCGCTTATCACTGGCAGATTGGTTCTTCGGAACAACTGTGTAGCATTGCGCTCTGAGGATAGTTCCGAAATAGAAATAAGTTTTTGGTTGATCCTTCTTTTTTTTTTTACATGTAAGCAATTTATAGCAGGTACTGGAATACAAATTATTGAAATGATCGTGTTACCATCTCACGCAAATGGTGATTAATATTGGCAAGTCAAAATTTACTGTTGGTTATACAGCAAGCAAACACGTGCGGATCTTCCTGGCTGATTGTTTTATTTATTACAAGTCATTTGATATGCGATACACTTGTAAAGATGAAGATAAGGCATGAATGCTGACCTCGATCTCACCGCCACTCATCCAGTAGCTGTATTTTCTGACGATTTAGTTATGATTATTATTGACGGGCGTCACCTCAGAGGAATGTCTGTTGCACAACACAGTACACATTTGCACTTAGAATGATGTCAGTCTTCGACAACTTTCTGCTATCGGAGACATGCAGGCTTTGTGTTGGATGCATATTTTGTGCACACATCAGTACTTAAGCCCATGCCAAGCGGTATTGTCATATTTTCATTGCAAAGATTATCTCTGGTTACAATTGAAGACATTATTACAAAACAGCCCTAGTCACTTTTAATGAAATTGAGTTAAGGACACATTTGCTACTATTTCAAATGTTCATAGAGTCCAAAAATGACACATGTCAGGTGCAATAGCCACAAGGATAAACACCAGTTGTACGGAAACTGCTGATATGTGTTGTTCTATTTATTTTTATTGTTCTCCTGAAAAATAGCAATTTAGACAAGGGTTGTTTTTGTAATAATGTCTTCGATTATTATTTTTGTACCGACACCAGTACATCGATTCTTACCACCACCATCCACAATGGATAAATTTTAAACTAAAAGATTACTTTAAATTGAAATTAAAATTACCAACATTTTCAGTCGTCGAAACTCGAGATATGACAATGCTGTTATTTACTCCACTTGGAGTTGATATCGGGACATCAATTACAAAAATTCTAACGTAATATTGGTAAACATATGTTACCGCTCTTTGTGATTAGAGCGACATCTGAGAAGACCTAATAAATAAACTCTTATTCCTTCAAAGGAAAGCATCGTCTTTAACACCGGCTGGGTATTAATTAAACGCGGATATTAGACTATATCGTCTCTTTCATGCCAAAACCATGAAAGTGCATTTTCTTAGTTCTGGGAGACGATATTCTAGGCTACATAGTGATTTAATAGACCTACCAATGCCATTGATGCAAGAAGAGCATTAACATAGAGATATATTACCCCGAAATTTAAATTTGAATTTACTGTGTAAGACAACTGTATTAACATTTATTGGATATAAGAGTGTGTTTAATTCATATTTAATGCATGTTTATTCCAACAACCAGAGTTACTAAACATCGTATTTGGAACACATCTCTGAAGGAATTTTTGCGTACGCCTCTGATATGTCATGTTTTTGGCACCATATTAATGTGACAGTCCCTGTACTTCATCACGTGGCGCTTGCAAGTAGTGCCGAATAAGCATCAATCACCCACCATCTTCGTTTGCGAATGAACGTAGTTTCTTTTGTATACATCAGGATCAACTTAAGCCGGCTGGTGGTTTATACCGTATTTGTATACATATGTACAGTAGTGAAAGATTTTACGATAACGATTTCTATTCCTGAAAGCGAATTTTCGGAAGGAAGGAACGGGTGTCGGCATTATCAGTATGATATAAATCCTCCACAATGCTGAAATTAAAAATATGCTCACACTTTCACTGTCAGACTTAATTATTTAACTGTAGTGGAGGAGCAACATAATAGGGAGATGAGTAGTCGATGTTTTCACTTTTAACATACACACATAACAATCCGCACTAACTCATTTGTTTTGTTTCTCCTTATTTCTCCTATCTCGCAATTTCTTTTTTTTTTTCTTCTTTTTTTTTACCAAAGTTATCTCTGTTTTCTATTTTCGTTTTCATTTGTTTCCTTTATTTTACTTACACTAATACAAACACAACACCCATGCCCGAGGCGGGACTCGAACCCACAATCCTTCGGATTTCTTCAGCTCGCAGTTGCACTTTATCATACGTTTTATCATATTTCCTAATAATTTAGTTCCTTTATCATGTTACGAAATTACTGTTTATAATTTTCTTGCACTGTCGTTTGAAAGGTACAAATAATAATAAAAAAGTGAGATATACTCTATATCCTTTTGGTAATATGTCGGACAGAGCCATTTTTCTCATCTATGATTTTAACTAGAAAAATGTTTCACAATACTCTTAGTTTATTTGTTCAGAATTGATTTATAGATTTTAACTGTAAGATTAGTTTGTACCTCTGCGTACATTGTTATCTGATGGGTTGTGTACAAGGAATAGAGCGCTATGCCTTCGCTTTTAATTAACCCGGAACTTATTGTGACATTATCTGGACTGGGAAGAAAATATGAAAAATTATGTGCAAGTTTGTATGTATGATTTATCTAGAGAAAATCAAAACCCGAGTGGGATTTAATTGATTGTTACACGATTAGAAGAAATAAAGTATTCTAATACAATAAAATATAAATTTACTTACTAAAATTATATTTCACTAATGTTAGCTTCACCAAAACGTTTGAACGGAGCCGCCATTTTCAGTCGAATATCTGTGCGGGAAACAAATGACGATCGCAAAGCATGTTTTATAATACCGTAAAAAATTTGCAGTTTGAAATTGGCAAACGAAACAAATGCTAGGGAAGTAATAAAAACAAATGATAGGGAAGTGATAAAAATAAACAAATGCTAGGGAAGTGATAAAATTGTAGCGAGAAGCAGCCATAATTGGTTGAAACACGTTCTTTCGTACCGTTTTATTGGTCAAAAGTAGTGTGACGTAGTAAAAGTGTAATACTTAATTTGAAACTAAGTGGAGCTGAAATTTTTGGAAAATGTTGAAGTATATTACGTCCATCGCTGTGGAGTAATGGTTAGGACGTCTGGCCATGAAACGAGTGGGCCTGGATCCAAATTTAGGTTGGGGTTTTTTTTCCGGGGTTCTTCCTTAACCAATTGAAGCAGAATTTCTGGGCAAATCTCAGCGTTGGACCTCGGACTCATTTCGCCATCATTAACTCACATATCATCTTCATCCATACAATAGCCCGGGTTAAGTTCACGGTGCGGCGTGCTGTACTTGTACAAGAGCGGGGCCGTTCGGCTACCCAGTCATTCACAGAACAGGAGTGGTAAGCACAATAAACCTCAAGTTGCAGTGCAAGCCTTCGAGTCCCTTCTCCGTACCAGAAAAAAGTAGTAGAGTGTATTATTGTCTAAATATATGAAGAGCGCGATAACTACTATAACAAGTAGAAATGTAGGCCTATTTAATTGAATAGTATTATGTTAAAGTATTGGAATAATAACATAAATATATATACGGTTCAAACAAAAGTTTTGCAGAATTTAAATTCATGTAACTGAAATAAGAAATATACAGCTATTAGAGTGTTTATATTAGTATAAAACCTTGTGTTGTTTCCATGTTCTATACCACATCTACGGTACACTACTTCAGAATTTTTTACCTCTCTTTATTTTGAGCATCTCTGTAATTTGAACACATTTTGGCGGAACCGTAAGTGTTCAATATAGACCGTTTTATTGTACTGTAAATTTTTATGTAACATTAATTTTAAATATAAAATTTGTTCATAAATAATGATAACGTATGTTAGTATTAAGGACCATATGTTCACATTTCTGAAGATCGAACCCTGAACCCGTTAGCTAACTTAGCTAGTGTTGAGAATTTTTTTCTCGTGATTTCGAGATAAAATAACGTGAGAGAAGTATAATTTTCCAGTGACGATAACCTTGAGAGAAGACAACTATCAGCTAATACTATTATAATGATGTTCATATTATATTCTAACAAACATCCGTGTAGTTCTGTGAAACCAACATCATCTCACAGATAGGAAAACAAAGTATTACTATAATGTACAGTATACTGGGATAATCTATATTCCTGTTTTGAAACACTGCAGCTATTTATCTACACTGTTGTATACAAGGAAGTAACCAAGGATGTGTGGACGTTGCCAGAAAGAAGATGAAATGAGGCATGCGAAAATTACGCAGTCGAAAGTCTGCAGATATTAAGTAGTCCATAGACGTTTTCACAGATGTCTCTTGCGTAGCGGCTTGTTCCCGCCATCTTTTTGCGCAATTCTACCCTCTTTTTTTCATGATCGAAGATTCGACGCCAAGGATTTTTGTAGTAAATTCAAACATTCTGTACGAAACTATCGAGAAAGTAATATTGCTGGTAGTGTTAATTATTGTACTTGCATTTAAATATGTTAAGTATGTAGTGCTTTTATAGTTTAAGATTGAAATATAACTCTATAATTAAAGGGTATGAACTCATTTGCTTGTAGACGGCGTCGATTTTAAACACCTGAGTTCCGGGTTGCGTTTGTTGATCCTGTGAAACTAGCGGCAAAGAAAGACGGATTCTTGTTGCCAGTGAACTAAATCTTATAGATAACAGGGTATAAAAATAATGTTATTGTTTTCAGATTTTTTATGCGGCTAAGCATAATGTTTTTAGATTTTTAGAAAGTTATATTTTAAGCATTCAATTTGAACCATTCGCACGTATTCCATTATATCTGAAGGTAATATTAGTAGTATATATTATGTATAACCATCCCTCGAGCTTCGGTCATGGGTTCGTTTGAAGGAAAGAAGAATCATACATTCATTGACACATATTTAAAATCGTGCATACTTCTACTCCAACTTAACCAAGCAACACATTTTCGATTTCTCACAACAGAATCAAGCATTTCTTTCTATTCCTCATCACAAGACGTCATTATACTCATCCTCCTATACAGTATCATTTATCTCGTCTCCATCTCCAGAATTCTTTAACTAGTGACATTAGGTATTACCGGACAGTATGGTAATTCAAAATTAAATTAGAAATATATATTTTGTCTATGAAATGTATTATTAATAGTTACTAGATGTGTTCATTACAACCTTCGTATAATCGTTTATAATACAGTAATTGTATTTTTTGCTTTCCTTTCTTAGATTTGTGTTACTGTAATTATTATAAATGTTCTTGTTCTATATGTATGTTTTTGTGTAATTGAACACTATTAATTAATTTCTTCGCTGCCGATTTCAAATTTTGTACGAGTAATATGCATATTTTTGGTTATGTGGAAGAGAAGGTCTGATGGCCTTAAATCCATCAGAATAAATAAAATCAATATTGTGATGCTGAAAAAAACTGATTTCGAAATTTTAGCGGAAATAAGACCGAAAAAGTGTGTATTGGGCTTGTCGTCTATTTGTATGCATAGATTTTTCCCAAATTATTGGACGGCTTTTGTTCATAAACCTATTCAGTAATCTAAGATTAAATTTACCCGGGAATGATGTACGCGAAATATAATAATTTCGGTAAAGCATTAATACTGATATAATTTCAATTGAAAATCAAACGCAAAATGGCGATAAAACCGAAATAGGCTGGAGAAATTTATTGTTTACTTTGTTTCTCGCGTAAGATAAAACGAGAAGCACAGTTATGCCCACAAGTTCGTGAGAAATTCATTATTATATGAAAAATTGTTTGTGTTTTGCAAATATTCTAAGCCACAGTTGCTAGATGAAGTGACTAACCTCAGTGTTAGAGCACATCGTTGTTATGATTAGTGGCCATTTTAAAACTACTTACGTTTGAGTGAGCCGAAACAGAGTGTAATATATTGACTTTATTATTCGTGCCGTTAAATGTAGAATTTCGTTAATATAATATTAGGCCACAAATTATTATAACATAGCCTACACATAGCTTTTTTTTATTAATGACAATTCGTATGGACTGAAATCAGGCGAGTAGAGAGGATGTTCCAACGCACTATCACCCAATGCTTCTCGGAGCTCAGAATGACACTGACGAGCATTTCTGCCACGTTCAGCTTTACTTACATCTCAGTGGCGGCTCCTGCATATTTCTTAAGAGGAGGAAAGAAGTTAACAGCACGAAATGACACCTTCTTGAATGAAACATGCTACAAATGAGCCTACATGCATATATGTAAGACCTGTTGGGGTTGGCCTTCCCTTCTGTAGAGCAATAATCTGTTCTTGTAAACTGAGTTTCCTAAATTGTCCAAAATATAATATGTTTTCACTTCTATTCATTGTTGAATAATTGCGCAAATTACCAATTACAAGGAAATTCACAACCTCGTAGCATTTTTTGAGCAAACTACAGCATCACAAGTGTTGGAAGAGATTAGCTACTAACTCGTAACCGTAACCGTTTTACGGAAATGGAAATGGGAAATAATCTGAGGAAAGCGAGAACACTGCACCCACCCACGTGGCCTGTGTTGCCACATGTACATTTTACAAGTTCAGTATCACATTCTTTTGAAGAATGTCAGTTCTTGTAAAGTCATACTATCATTATTGTTCAAAGCTGCCGGTGGCCAAATTCTTTTTTACGTTAAAAATGATGTAGTTTGGAGTACCTACTTTCAGTTTCAAATAATATTTGAATATTTCAAATATATTATATTTGTACAAAACTGACAACTTGGCTGTTGCCCTGTCTAGTAAACAATGAATAGAAGTGAATTTCAGGGGCCAACTACGTAGAACTACTTCCTCTTTGTTTTACATAAACCCGACTTTAACTTTCAAATATCCACGAAAGTTTCAAATCATGAATAGTAGCCTATATAAAGTACAATGAATAATATTTTTGACTTATAATTAAAAAAAGTTTATATGATGTCTTTCATAGCGTTGCGTTAAAACTGTTTTTGTTGTGTCTCTTCCTAGATGTGTTATAGTCTGGTTGAATGCAAGATCGTTAGATGGCAGCGGTAGCGAGCTTGCTGCACGACCAGTCGGTTTCTATTTCCCGCCCATGCGCTGATTCAGAGGAGGATCTCCTCCCTCTCCGTTCATTTACTTGCTTTAAAACTCTGCTTCTTTCTTTGGCCGCTAGTGCGCTGTTGTCTACGTGTTTTAACTGCAATAGAGGAGGAATGGAGTGCCTTTCCTCCACACAGAAAATCTCGCATCTTTCTCACAGTTTTCTACAGCACATGAGCCCGCGTCGTTTAAAACTCGAGCAACCAAGTTTTTCTTATAGCTGTGAACTTAAAAATTATCGAAACTTACTCGAATTTCAAGGCACATATTTTATTTGGTATTTGCTTTAAAAAGAAGAAAATGTGAGGAGAACGTTCCTCCCTTCCCTCCCCCGAGGAACCGCCACTGTTACATCTTGGAACACAGCCTCTAGCATACTAACTTTTGCGTGTGCTGTCAACTAGCCATGAATACACATAGACGCAATCTGGCGGTGGCATCCCGTACAGTATACAAAGGTTTTCAAACGTATATATTGAACTAACAACATTTTTGGTTATTCGGAAGATATGACATAGTTTCCCTGATTTATGAAATGACCCTCGTATAATAAGTTGAATTAATATATAAACGTTCATTTTAATAAATGAATGAAGAAGAAAAACATGCTCTTGAGTTCCATCATGTACGGAGTAAAATAATAATGGGGTAGTGAATGCTAAATATAGGAAAAAGCGAAGAATTGAGAATGGAAACAGCAGAAGTGAGATTTTTTTTACGATCGTTGGTAAGAGTAACAAGAAAGGATCGCATTCCAAATGTAGAAATTCTTCAGTATTCAGAAGTGGAAAATAGTATACACAACATAATACGTTGTAGACTAAAATGGGTAGAACTTTTACAGGAATGACACAGGATCGCATTCCTTAGATAGTAGCACAGTGCAGATTAACTGTAACGAGGACCGTAGACGGGCTCTTAAAAAGATGGACAGACTCGGACATAATTACGTATTCAGTAATAAAATAGAAAAGCGTTCTTCACACTTGACGTAGTAGTAGATAGGGCCTACCGCTGAACAGAGGTTTACAGTCAAGATAGGCAAAACGTTGAGATGGACTTGGAATTGACGGAGTAAATTAAATGAAAGGGAACTCGAAACATCAGATATTCTCCCGGTTTAAGTGTCAACCGTACGGATAATTTTTGCGAACTCTTGTTCAACAACTACACACTTAAAAACTTAAACTGATGGCTATTCGAAAAACAGACGTCTGTTGTACTCTGTTTTTATTTATTTATTTATTTATTTATTTATTTATTTATTTATTTACTTATTTATTTATTTATTTACTTATTTATTTACTTATTTATTTATTTACTTATTTATTTATTTATTTACTTATTTATTTACTTATTTATTTATTTATTTACTTATTTATTTATTTACTTATTTACCTATTTATTTATTTATTTATTTATTTATTTACTTATTTATTTACTTATTTATTTATTTATTTATTCTTTCTGGTGTAGTTAAGGCCATCAGGTCTTCTCTTCCACACCACCAGAAATACAAATACAATAATAGAAATAAAAAGAAAAATCACATTATAAACACAGTAAAGTCACACAAAAATATACACAGGTTGCAGTCACACAAACTTCAGGTGAGTGATTACGTATCGTAATATCATATAGCGAGACTTTTTTCTAGTAAACAAAATAATATTTGAGAAAGACGTAAATTATTCTGTTAGATATTTAAATAGTCGTAATTATAAGACAATTAATTTTATAATAATAATAATAATAATAATAATAATAATAATAATGATAATTTAGGAATATTTCATGTGAAAAGTGTATACGTTTGACATTAGTGAAATCTGATCACACTTTCTGTTAATAGGCCCTACTAGAGATCTTTATTATACAAGCAGAACAATCCGCCATTTTGAATCTCACAGTCAAGGCGACATAAAAATAGTAATAGGAAATCGTGTGCAAAGACAAGATTATGAATGCGGGCTACGCCGAAGTTCAATCCACAGCACCGGATCGAATACCCCTCCTCTAGTGTTTTTCCCTTTGTGGCCTGACTCCATGTTCGGCATATATGTTGACACACTGTATATTGAGTCAACTGCCATTATACAAGGAGCGCACTCAAATGAGTGGCTTTAATGGCCGGGATTCAACAGTATACGTAGAACCAAGGACCCGGGTTCGATCCCCGCCGGAGCGAATTTTTCTCCTCTAATAACCATTGTTACCATAACAGATAAATTCTGTAGGACCAGAAATTAATCTTAACATAAAATAAATACTGTCAATGTGTCAATGGAAATTAATCAATTAATTTAAATATAGAAAGCAGTTACAACTAAAATAATAGAGCTGCATGTGGAGACTCAAATCCTCGATCTTCCGACTTAAAGACCAGGATTTTGACCACTAGACTACTAGTAACAACAATGAACTGAACTCTCTACTGTATATGAAATAGTATAGTCTGCATAAATGTTTTAACAAATGCACTTAGAATCCCCTGATGACTACTGAATGTAAATATTGAAGTCACATTTCATTTCTTGGTATATTTCACCATAAAATATGCTGAATCACACTTATTACAAATGTAATTTATT
This sequence comes from Periplaneta americana, assembly GCF_040183065.1. NCBI lineage: Eukaryota > Metazoa > Arthropoda > Insecta > Blattodea > Blattidae > Periplaneta > Periplaneta americana. The sequence goes on along the minus strand of NC_091124.1, from coordinate 9,302,715 downwards.
TGTTGTTGGCGTCCAATCCTTGCGTCTTGAATTTATGAGCCACGTATTTCTCTTTTCTTTGTCAGCAGGAAAACAGTAGAATTTATAGACTCCATGCCTACCTACTATTAGTGTCCCTTCGGACAAGGCCACTTTTAGAGGCGCGTTAGTAGCACTAAAATAATGTACTAAATAAAATATTAACAAAGAGATGAAAAATTAGCTGATCGCAGGTTCGAACCTGAGTTCAATTACACCTCGGCCTTTGACTTTGCCATTACCCTACAGACACATATTTCTAGTATATTGGTTGAATTACTCGTACGTGCTATGATTGGTTTCATGTTTGGTGCCTATTATATTTAATTTTGAATTCTTGAAAATTAAACAGAAATATGTTTTATGCCATATCGTTCCTCATTTGCGTAATTTTAAATTAGTATTTTTTATTGTCCTGATGTAAATCATCAAACAAGGTATGAGAATAGTCGTCGATTCAATCTTTCCAAACTAATGGATGAACCCAGACTCTTCTTCTGTTTTTACGTCTATTCTTTCTCCGTATGAGCAAATTTGCCAAAAGTATATCTTCTCCTTCGTCTGTGTTCACTAGAAGACTGAAAAATTCTCTACAAAAATTAAGCAGCGCCACTAAAAGTAGCCTCGTCTGAAGGGACCGTTATTTGTACAATTTTGGAGCCGTACAACCAACCACTGCGTAAAATTAATAATAAGTACAGTTTAATGTTCAAAATTAAAAGGTATCCACATGACAGATATTTTACTTTTCGTATTGTTTCCGGCACACAGACGTCACGTCATGTCACTCGCTTGGGATTCAACATGACGGATTTTTTTTTAGTTGGTTATTTAACGACGCTGTATCAACTACTAGGTTATTTAGCGTCGATGGAATTGGTGATAGCGAGATGAGACCGAGGATTCGCCATAGATTACCTGGCATTCACCTTACGGTTGGGGAAAACCTCGGAAAAACCCAACCAGGTAATCAGCCCAAGCGGGGATCATCGAACCCGCGCCCGAGCGCAACTTCAGACCGGCAGGCAAGCGCCTTAACCGACTGAGCCACGCCGGTGGCTGGCGGATTCGTCTGCTCAGGGAATATAGTGCTTTAGGCCTACTGCGACGTCATTAATTACAGTAGGCCTTGAATGAATGAAATTATGATCTGTTTAAAACAAAGTAGTTTCGAATCCAGCTAGCCATGGTAAAACATAAAGGGGAAGCGAATGTGATGGGCCTATCATAGTGAATTCATTCGTTATGATTCGTACACAGTAAGTGCGGGGCGCATAGAGACGGAAGTGGTTAATTTATCATATTCTAATTGTAAAGTACCGGTACTCATCTGTGGCATTAATTTCTCTGCAATGAGTTGACATATCCATTACAATGTCAAACACCTCTACTGATTTGTAAAGCGTTTCTACTATCAGTTGCATTGTTGTCTCCCGACTGGGCCTCGTGGAATGAGGAAGCGATTATGAAGCAGTTAACGAGAAGTCTTCGCCTTCTTAAATTTAAATGTAGGGAGTATAAAGACAGAATTGGAAAGAAATCCCTACTTTTATTTCAAATCACAAGCGTGCTCACAATAATAGGCACCAACAGCATAAACGTTTCACGCAGTGACCAATTGGAGGGATACATTGAATCTCCTGTCACTTTTATCATGCTGTTCTTTCCACTAATTTATATTTTGCACGAGTACAGTCAATTATAATAACCAGGGAACGGATTTATATGGACTAAAAATATATGAAATATGTAAATATATATGTAGTTATTTTTACCAAAATATGGAATTAAATATGGATTTTTACCAAAATATGGAATTAAATATGGACTTAAAATTATAAAAAAATGACTATGTACGTTAAATATTGGTACATTTTAATCAAACTAAACAAAAAATATAATGGACGTACCTTATCTTCCAATGTAGTTTCAACAAAACACAATTTTTATTGTCTGTTACCATAACAATAGGTTACAAACATTTCTTTCAAGTGCTGAAAAGTGAATCTTCTTCTATTGTCTCTGAGGATAGATTTATACTGACTAAAAGAGCGTTCGACGTCACAAGAAGTAACTGGTACATAATTCAATTTCACAATGTCTGCTGGGGATAAGTCCAAGTTAATCTTCACTGTTGATTCACCACTCATCACAGCAACAACCTTTTGTAGTTCTTCATATCCAGGGTTTTTTGAAAGTACAGTGTCCACCTTAGCTCTTACTGCATCTGCAACTTTACCTCTACCACGATTCAGTTGTTCCACAGTACTATTTATAATTTCAAAACTTTCAGATAGTGAAAGGTGCCTATTTTGGAGACTTTTGAGCGTTTTTATGATGCATGAAAATGTATGCTGAATGTGAGCTAAGTCATTCTTCACACTTATGTCACAGGTAACTGTTTTCGCAGTATCAATTGAGACTGGATCTTCAGAGTCCAATGCAAGGAGAACATTGTTAATAGAGTCTATATGTTCGGCATAATATTCAACTGCTTCTAGCCATGTACCCCATCTAGTTAAAATTGGCTTTGGTGGCAATGGAATTTCAGGGTACATTTCTTTCAACACGTTAACTCTACTGGGAGCTTTGAGAAATACTTTTTTCACTGATGAAATCAACAAATCTACTTTAGGGAAATTGTCTCTGACCACTTCTGCCACACGATGAAATGCATGCGCCACACAAGTAAAATGAGTCAATTTAGGATATACAACAGATAATGCTTGTCCAGCTTTGACCATATAAGGGGCAGCATCGCTAATAAAGAATAACACATTATCGTACATAATACCCTTTGGCCACAGGATACCCATAGCTTCGTTGAACAGTTTAACTATAGTTTTGTTATTGCACTTTTCTAGAACATCACAATGTAAAAGAATTCGTTCAGAATATTGTTCACTTAACAAACCGATAACTACATTACCAACAAGTCTACCTTCTTTGTCGGGAGTCTCATCAATGGAAACCCAAATTGAACTATCTTTAATTTCATCTCTTATCTTCTGTATTGTCTCATCGTAGATGGATGGAGCATACGTCTTCCTAAGTGTTGACTCATCCGGGATTGTATGTTGAGTATATTTTTCAAGGAATTCCCTGAAGACCTTATTCTTTAGTTTGTAGAGAGGAATATCAGCAGAGATGAGAGAACGGCACAGGTCGATGTTAAACTCAGATCTTACATTCGATGTTGTTGGTTGTGTTAAAAACAATTGTCTCTGCTTGGAATTTAGTTGTTTGTTGGCCTGATGTTTACTAGTTGTAATGTGTTGTTGCACCAGGAACTTTTGTGTAGATGATACTGCACACTGACACAAATTACAAAATAATATTTTATTGTCAGTTGATAAACCATCTTCTTTAAATTCTGAAATGTAACTTGTTAGTTTTGATTTTAAATTGACTGAATGACGTACTTTTGGCATATTTACCGTCTTTATAGTATGATTTACAAAACTGAACCTATGTGTACTCTGACTGGCATTTAACTGTTGAGCTGCACAACTGAAGTCTGTTAAAAATTTTAAATTAAATTAATACAGTTTTGTAACTTACTTTCCCATTGTTGATAGGACTGCTAATTTTCAAATAACTCTGATGTTAAAGGGATTACTGAACATGTGTTTAAATCTCTATTGTTGAAATGTATTTTTAAAAGTTAATGGAATTTTGTTTTGTTTTATTGTTAAACCTAATATAATATGGACTGTTTTATATGAAATATGGAAAATATATGGAAATTAACGAAAATATGTACTAAACTCTAAAATATGGAAAAATATGGAAAATAAAAGTAGGATTTTTCAACCCTACACATTGTGAAACATAAAGATAATGCAAAATATAAATTATATTAGCTTTATAAGTAAATATGTATTTACATATAAATCCTTTCCCTGATAATAACATTGCTTTTGTTGTTGTTGTTATTATTATTATTATTATTATTATTATTATTATTATTATTATTATTATTATTATTCAGAAATTGTCGGCCTCGGTAGCGTAGTCGGTATAGCGCTGGCCTTCTGTGTTCGAGGTTGCGGGTTCGATCCCGGCCCAGGGATGGCATTTAAGTGTGTTTAAATGCGACAGGCTCATGTCAGTAGATTTACTGGCATGTAAAAGAACTCCTGCGGGACAAAATTCCGGCACACCGGCGACGCTTATATAACCTCTGCAGTTGCGAGCGTCGTTAAATAAAACAATTTTAAAAATATATATATTTTTATTCAGAAATGAAATTGAAGAACTTTGGAAGAATAAAGAATTTGTGGTGGTCCTGTTTATTTGCAATAACAGTAGTACGAAAATATAATGTTATACTTGTCAAGATTGCTCTTAGCAATTTAATGTAGGCCTACTACTTTAAAAGCGTGGCGCATCGTTAGCCAAACGGCTAGCGCTAGAGCCGTAAGCCGCGTTCGAATCCCCGCGTTATGTCAGTGAAATTTGTGGTGAATAAAAACGATGCTTGATCGTAGATTTTCGCTGGGTACTCCAGTTTCCCCTACCGGAATTCCATCATTGTGCCATAAATAATCATGTGTTACGTATACTATTCGCGGTTTATCTTGAGCAATAGCGACCTTTAGAGTGGAAGTAACTGGTACCTATTACGCATGCGTTACTCTTACATCGACATTCTAGCTGCAACACATGTATTAAATGAGATACCGGTATATGTTCAATGTTTGTAGTTTGCTTTATACGATCGCTCGTTCTTATTTCAATATAATATCCACTGAAGTTACCCAGCTCTCACCGCTAATGGCGATAAGTAGAACTACAGATTTGGCACGGCACTCCTAGATGGGGACGATTGGGTTAATAATGCAGGGTCAAGTATTAATCATTTGAAAATAAAACTATAAGTGCAAGAAAGCAGTAATATTACAGATAATGCTACATTTTTGGGAATCATCTCGCTCGTGAAAGAAAATCAGTGCGAAACTTGTAAAATAAAGAGGGGAAAAAATAATATTTAAAACATGACAATATTACTGATCCCTTTTTTCCGTTCTTATGAGAAGTTTTAACCCACTAACAATTCGCACACTCTTATAGGCTCCAGACCTTTTTTTTTTCTGTACAAACGAAATGTTACCCAAATGTTACCCAAGTTCTTCTTTGAAATGTCGTTTTATCATGTGTCTTATGCAATTATTCAAACTTAACAGTGGAAAGAATTCTAACTCTAATATATTATACTACAGAACTGATTTATGTTATACTACAGAACTGATTTATGTAAACTTGTATGAGTAACAATATTCGTTGCAAATCAAGATTTCAGGTATAACGCCCTGTGAAGTTGATTTGAATAATTTCGAGGGAAAAATTGTTCCGGAGCCGGGTATCGAACCCGGGACCTTTGGTTTAACGTACCAACGCTCTACCACTGAGCTACTCGGGAACTCTAACCGACACCGATCCAATTTTTCCCCTTCAACTTCACAGGGCGTTATACCTGAAATCTTGATTTGCATAATACACGTCACTGTTCGTTAACAGAAAACCACAATTTAAGTCACACGGAGTTAGTGTGCACTCGAAGTTGGTTGCTTGACGGTTGTCAGTCCACTTTGAGGTCTGTGGATATAGAGGGAAAAATTGGATCGGTGTCGGTTAGAGTTCCCGAGTAGCTCAGTGGTAGAGCGTTGGTACGTTAAACCAAAGGTCCCGGGTTCGATACCCGGCTCCGGAACAATTTTTCCCTCGAAATTATTCAACAATATTCGTTGTTAATTTATGACAAATGTGTATTTTTTAATCGTTTTGTAAGTTCTAAGTTCATGTTTTGTCAATTTTAATCACATAACTCATTAAAGAATGTATAGTTTTACTTCAGTTAATTTTATAATACATAAAAATACATATTTATGGAATTTTGAATGCATAATTATTCGAACTCTAGTAATACAATAATAATTTTCTCTCCATCCTCATCTCTCCAGCTTTCCCTTCTACTACCACCACTACTACTACTTTGTAATTGACGTAATTTTCATGGTTAATATAATATTTTGTGGTTGAGGTACAGGAATTCCTTACATTCATTTTAAAGGGTATGTTCGCGTGTCGCTGCCAGGCTGGCTGTGGTTTCACTCGAGGCTTACCTAGGTATTCGCACAGATTTAGTCGCCAGAGCGGGATGGTTCGTTGCAAAGCGTAAACCTGCAACTCGCGGTCGATAAAATGGGTCCGATGCATGACTACCAGAAAACTGGCTACCGCTGTTCAGCCTCTGAGAGGACAGTTGAGGTAACATAAATTCAAGCTTACATAAATTTGGACTTGCTTGTTTTATGAAACTGCGTCGTATTTTTAACTTCTCTCCGTAAACGTAACAAAATTGTTTCCTTATTTTTTGTCTTCTAAATATTCTTTAAATTTGCTTTGTTTTCTGTTTCTTGTCAAAAGTAACTGGGTGGATTTGTCATAAGAACTCCTTCAGGCATGAAAATTAATCGAGTCATTGGGGAAAATTCAGTAGAGCCAAGAAAATTAGGATGTTAGTGCAAACTACTGCTTATTAATGATCAGGCCTTTTAATAACAAAGAAACGAAATACGTTTATTGTATGTAAAGGAAATGAGAAACATTTTTAAGATAGAGTGGAATTAAATAGTTTAGATTACTTAATAGAATTTAGTTGTTTTAAATAATAATAATAATAATAATTATTATTATTATTATTATTATTATTATTATTATTATTATTATTATTCTGGTCTCCATGTATGGTGGGTCCCTATCACCACGGCATGGCGCGTCCTCAGGTTGCGGATAGAGGAGACGGCCTCCAGATATGGAGGGTAGCTGCGAATATATTGAATAAGCAGTCGTGGACAGCCGATAAGGGGTGGTCCTCCAGCTTGGGGGTTGGGCGAAGGGCTAACAACCCATCACCGTAAAAAACAGCTTGTTACGAATTCCTACAGTAAATATAAATGACACTCGGGAGGAAATTAAACGCAGAATAAATATGGGAAATGCGTGTTATTATTCGGTTGAGAAGCTCTTATCATCCAGTCTGCTGTCCAAAAATCTGAAAGTTAGAATTTATAAAACAGTTATATTACCGGTTCTTCTATATGGCTGTGAAACTTGGACTCTCACTCTGAGAGAGGAACATAGGTTAAGGGTGTTTGAGAATAAGGTGCTTAGGAAAATATTTGGGGCTAAGCGGGATGAAGTTACAGGAGAATGGAGAAAGTTACACAACACAGAACTGCACGCATTGTATTCTTCACCTGACATAATTAGGAACTTGAAATCCAGACGTTTGAGATGGGCAGGGCATGTAGCACGTATGGGCGAATCCAGAAATGCATATAGAGTGTTTGGGAGAACGGAGGGAAAAAGACCTTTAGGGAGGCCGAGACGTAGATGGGAGGATAATATTAAAATGGATTTGAGGGAGGTGGGGTATGATGATAGAGACTGGCTTAATCTTGCACAGGATAGGGACCGATGGCGGGCTTATGTGAGGGCGGCAATGAACCTTCGGGTTCCTTAAAAGCCATTTGTAAGTAAGTAAGTAATTATTATTCTGGTCTATGTGTTAACAAAGAAACAGTAACGTCTCACCTTTAAAACGGTTCACTGTACCACATTTTGCAAACGATATACTAAACAAAATTTGGTAGATTCACAGCATTAGTTACAGAATTCAGAGATTTATGAAATTAACATGTCGACGATAAACCGGTTATCTCGGTAACGTGAATTATCCTGCAGAGTCTGGTAAGTAGGCTACGTCATACTGTTCTAATATTGCACAAGTTTTGTAAATCATAATAGACCTATGCTTAACAGTTTTATATAATTCTCAGTCATGGTCTCCTCTGAGGTACCTTCTGTGAGCCTTTCTCCTATTAGTATCATGAATATTACAATATATTAGACCCACATTACAGACAAAATATTAGCATAAAGATTACTCTCTTATTCTCTAGTGGCACAAAGCATACCTAATCCCCAGTTGATACCCAGCCACTGTAATGTTTATTTCGAAATACTCTAATATAAAAAGAACTACTAAACGACGCCTATGGTCATTGCAACGCTCTGCCTACAAGGCTTTATGACACATTTTCATTGTACTTCCTTCATTTGAGATTTTCTAGGTCGTCGTAACAATATCAATATTGAACTTACTCAAGGTGCCTCTAGGCAACACGCAATACTAAGGTGCTGGATAAGTTGCCGATAAAAAGGCGCTTTTATATTAGCTCTGTTATATGCATCGAGTATTTCCTTATCGAGAGATGGATAATCAGGTTTTTCAACCTGACATGACAGGGACACAGTGGGACTCCTCTTATATAGGGTGTCACTACGCCGGGACTTAATTTACGATAATCAAGAATGTCACAGTGGCAACGAACAAATATACTACACACACGCTACGTTATGATCTTTGCCCAACACTCGTTTAAAGATTATAATACCAATAAGGCGTAGAACAAGAATCAGCAAGAGTAGGAATAACTTCTATAAAGAAAAAGGAAACAAGAAATAAGACAATGGTGGAGGAAAAATAACAAATAAATAGGTACAGTATTATTATTTATTATCATATTCATCATCATTCGTTTTCTCGTAATTTCTTTCCGGCATTCAGAATTTGAGGTGACATCTGATATATTTCAAGTTATTTGATATATTCAGCACGATGAAACTAATTTTACGGCTAGAATATTTGGTTCACAATTTTGTCCTTTGCTTCGGACCTTGTAACGTATGATGGATACTGGTGTAGATAAGTGAATTTAACTCTTCCTCCGAGTATTAGAAGAATCCGTGTGAAATTACAGATATCATTAGCGTTTCAATAATTCTGGACTTTGTGTATTATTTCTTTGGGATTATTATTATTATTATTATTATTATTATTATTATTATTATTATTATTATTATTATTATTATTATTATATAATCTTCTACCAAAAGTTAATTTTGTTTCCCCAGAATCCGTCACTAGCAACTACCATGACAACCCATACTTGATCAGATCCCATTCATATAATTTTTGGAAATATTTAAAACTCCGACGGCTTTCAGCATGGAGCAGGGTTTTAGGTACCCTTGCACCATGTCATAGATATAAAGACATCCAACGTTTCGGAGTCACATTCGGCTTCATCATCTGGGAAGGCTAGAAAAGAGGCAACTCATCTGTCGAGTACTTCAATGACACAGTGCAGATACCCAAAACTCGCGCACCTAAAAGTTTAGGAATTTTTGGTTGGCAACTGGAGGGAGAATAATAAAGGATAGGCCAAAGAAACAATAGATGAGAAGGTAATAATAATAATAATAATAATAATAATAATAATAATAATAATAGTTGTGATAGTGTCTTTGGTAAAACATTAGCCTAATAACAGTTCGGAAATTGATCTCTTTCGTTCAAGCGAATTTGTAAATACTCATAAGAGACCACACCGTAACTGTATGCAAGTTTTACCCACACTACCGAATCCCAAACCGATTGGTTTTTATTAAATTATGTAGGTTTGAAATACTGTACTTTGTTTTTCGCAACTTCATCTGCCGGATGCCTCGTGAGTGCGGTATGCTACAGAAAAAAAGCCTGCCTTGTGTAGCACACGTCCTTTTTTGCGGTGACATATGCAAGACGCGGTAACAAGCATATGTGAGCGCGTAGCGGCGGAATCCCTTCACGCATGTGGTCATGAAAGAGCACGCCTCCCTCACAAACCATGTAAATTCTAACAAGACACAATTGTAGCACTTTGAGTCTGAGATTGGCTTCTTTATTTTCCATAATTCGCTTAGTTGAATGACACTTTGTTTTATGTGTTTTTTTTTTTTTTTTGTTTAGTCCGAAGATAGGCCTGAACCTCACAAGTGATACCAAGAAGGCACCACTTATGAGGGAACTAGGCCAGAAGATAATGGGGTAGGATGGCCAGTTCCTTTAGGAAAATTAATTTTCTTGTAAGCATTATTACATTATTACTAATGTAACTATGATAGGAATTCATTAAAAATATGTGTATTAAACTCTAAAATGAGATATTTTAGAGAGATGTGCTTAGATGAAGTGGTGTATCTATAATGCTGTAGGTGAGAGAAGGAGAGGAAATATGGCAGTGGACTATGAGTTCTTTTATACGCACGGACATACGAACACATGTACGCCTCTAGTATGCGAATACTAGACAACATTTGTGAATAATAATAATAATAATAATAATAATAATAATAATAATAATAGTTGACGTCGTACAAAATTTTGTCCAATATTCTTTTGAGAAGATTAACTCCGTAAGTAGATGAAATTATTGGGGATCATCAGTGCGGTTTGAGGCGTAATAGATCGACTATAGATAAGATTGTTTGTATTCGACAGATATTGGAGAAAAAATGGGAGTATAAGGATACTGTACACCAGTTATTCGTAGATTTAAAAAAAGGCATATGACTCGGTTAAGAGAGAAGTTTTATATAATATTCTTATTGAATTTGGTATTCCCAAGAAACTAGTTCAATTAATTAAAATGTGTCTTAGTGAAACTTACAGCACAGTCCGTATAGGTCAATTTCTATCTGATGCTTTTCCAATTCACTGTGGGCTAAAGCAAGGAGATGCACTATCACCTTTACTTTTTAACTTCGCTCTAGAATATGCCATTAGGAAAGTTCAGGATAACAGAGAGGGTTTGGAATTGAACGGGTTACATCAGCTTCTTGTCTTTGCGGATGACGTGAATATGTTAGGAGAAAATCCATAAACGATTAGGGAAAACACAGAAATTTTACTTGAAGCAAGTAAAGCGATAGGTTTGGAAGTAAATCCCGAAAAGAGACAAAGTATATGATTATTTCTCTTGACCAGAATATTGTACGAAATGGAAACATAAAAATTGGAGATTTATCCTTCGAAGAGGTTGAAAAATTCAAATATCTTGGAGCAACAGTAACAAATATAAATTGACACTCGGGAGGAAATTAAACACAGAATAAATATGGGAAATGCCTGTTATTATTCGGTTGAGATGCTTTTGTCATCTTGTCTGCTGTCAAAAAATTTGAAAGTTAGAATTTATAAAAGAGTTATGTTACCGGTTCTGTATGGTTGTGAAACTTAGACTCTCACTTTGAGAGAGGAACAGAGATTAAGGGTATTTGAGGATAAGGTTCTTAGGAAAATATTTGGGGCTAAGAGATGAAGTTACAGGAGAATAGAGGACATTACACAAAACAGAACGGCACGCATTGTTTTCTTCATCTGACATAATTAGGAACATTAAATCCAGACGTTTGAGATGGGCAGGTCATGTAGCACGTATGGGCGAATCCAGAAATGTATATAGAGTGTTAATTGGGAGACCGGAAGGAAAAAGATCTTTGGGGAGGCCGAGACGTAGATGGGAGAATAATATTAAAATGAATTTGAGGGAAGTAGAATATGATTATAGAGGCTGGATTAATCTTGCACAGGATAGGGATCGATGGCGGGCTTATGTGAGGGCTTAAAGGGCTTTTACCAATCATATTCAAACATATGGCCATTGGCGACTTGTGGATTAAAAACAGTGAGTGCTATAATGTGTACCATTAAAATGGAACACATAATATATTATTCATATTATTTCAACGTTTTATAATTGATCCCTTTGTCTTTATAAAATAGCGCCGGCACAACAGTTGCTGTATATTTAATAGTTATTTCTTTTCTGTTGCGATAACCCTCGTGAGAAAATGAAAGAACCATATTATAGAAAAATCTTAGAATAACACGTGTTCAAAAGAACCATAGAGAAAATCTTAGAATTACCAAATAGTCAAAAGAACCATAGAGGAAGTCTTAGAATAACCACATATTCAACAGAACCATATGGAAAAAAGTCTTTGAGTCAGGAGACGCAAGCATACAGATCTTGTAATACATGAACAAACAATTCGATGCGTGCGAAGAGTCAGGGTAAAGAATCAAGACACTCACTTTTACAGAAATCATACGAGGAGGTCAGAAGCAAAAGGGTATAAGTACACTTTAGTTACTTTTGAGAAAATATGATTGAAAATATTGAAGCTTTCATAAATTCCGTGAAGTGTTAATTTTAATGTGTGATGTCGTTAAACCATATATCCCTTTGCCACTAAAATGATTTATGTTTTAGCTTATTCTGGATGCACTTGAACTCCTTTGCTTCTGATTCCCTCATACTAGTCGCTTTTCATGTGATAGAGAGTGGAGTAGCACCAGGATTCCTAAAACCGATCGGAGAGAGAGTAGTAATTGATTGCAAAAGAGGAGGGTATGAGGTGTTAATTTTGTGAAAATAGGACGGTGAGACAGGACATGTTCTGCTGTTTTGCAGGACAGTCAGGATTATCACTTAACCTATTCCATGCAAGTGCTTCCTTAAGTTCAATGACCTGTTAAAATTCCTACAATTGGACGTAGATTTTTACGATAAATGTAAGGAACATCTGACCGCCGTTGGTGAGCCCTTCCAATTGATGCTTATGCAATGTTTGGTAAATTTCGTGTTCGTAATGTTGATAGCATTGTGTTTATTGTGAGGGAGAGAGAAATTGCAGATTCTGGTCGTAGAAGATTTATTCTGAGGCCAGTTTAGTAGTCTCGTCTGCCATTTCATTGCCTTGATTACCATTAACGCCTTTCAACTCATACAACTGAGGGAACATTGTTCTTAGCGACTTGATATAAATATACTATATTGTTAAATGTTGTATATGTTCAAAATTCAAGGAAAACGGAATTAATTTAGATATTTTATTTCCCCGTGAAGAAATGAGAAGAAATGCTGCACATTGCATTAGTACGAAGCTGTGTTTTTCCTCTCATTATATTATGTAATAATATGATCATTATCTTTCGGGAAGTGAAAGACAAAATCAGTTACTACGTTTAAATTTATCATGAATGATTGCTTATCAGAATATATTGATAGTGAAATTCACTGTACACGTGCAGATATGATTAAGTACACTGACAAGTGCGAATTCCATCGATTTGAACAAGAGTTGATATTATGTCGTATTCCTATATCCAATGAAGCGAATAATGATTGATTGTTGTGCGTGTCGTTCATCACAAGATCAGAAGAAATTTGTGTGTTAGTTTCGTCATATGAGTGATAGTCAATGATCAGTGGTGGAATAAGGACAGAGGATATGGACTGTGACGTAACGTCTTTGCATATCACATCCTATTGAGATTTTCCGGGATTAAAATACAAGTTTTTTTTGTGAATCCTTAAATAGATACGTCTGTAGTGGAGAAACCAGAAAAGCTTTGAATGTACGGGAGATGAGAAGAAAGGGAGGAATCACCGGCGTAGCTTAGGCAGTAGACATGTTTGCCTCCCGAACTGTAAAGCGAATGTCAGGTAATTCCGTGGCGAATTCTCAGGCTCATCTTACCAAATACCATCTCGCTATCACCAATTTCATCGATGCTAAATAATCTAGTAGTTGATATAGCGTCGTTAAATAATTGGTTAAATAAAAAAGAAAGGAAATGGGGTATTTTGACGTGAATAAGTCTTTGAGGTACATTTATGAGGAAATGTTACATTTTTAACGTAACTTCAAGTTTCAAGAAGTTCCCGCTAGATGCTGCACATGCCTAAGCGTACGGGTGCTGCCATCTGTTGAGTGTTGTAATAAGCCACTCAATCATAATTAAGTTCAATTATAAAAAATCAAATGCAAAAAAATATATATATTGAAGAATAAAAACTTTACTCCTAATGATAAAAAAATAACAAAACAAAGATGTATCCATGCAGTCATTTGAATTCTGTGAATCCCCTGTCACTTTTTAATCGGTTATTTGACGGTTGTTTATCAACTTCGCGATTATTTAGCGTTGATGGAATTGTTGATGAAGTATTTGACGAGATGAGTCTGAGGATTCGCATAGAATTACATGACATTGGTTTTACAGTTCGGATTACCTTGGGAAAATAACAGGTAATCATCCCAAGCTGAGTTCGAGTCCCGTTAGTCACCCCTAGACGAGACCAGTGAACGTGGAAGGGGATTATTGGGGAAGACTAGACATCGGTTTGAGGGATGACACGTTGTGTAGTCTGGATTGACTTCACCCCACGACTCTGCTAGCATGTTTATTCAAGGCTGACTAACTGGCTGCGTCAATGAATCAAAATGATTTTTTTCTGATGATAAATGAGTGAGTAATACCGTGTGTTTGCCTTTTGTTACAGATTGAATGCTGATGCCCTTTTAGTCCAGTGTGTCTGCTACCCAGCCTTGTCCTGTAGAAGTGTTATTCAAACGGCTTCACTCTGTTTACCACAACCATGGGACGTAAGAAAATACAGATCTCGCGCATCACGGATGAGCGTAATAGACAGGTAAGCATCAAAACTAGGAAGACGTTTTGGATTAAGTGCATAGGAATGTAACAGAAAGTATAGTATTAATTCACAGTAGGAGCAAAGATGCCTAATAGATGTTGTTGTTCAGTTAACTGTTCGAAGACAGGTCTGAACCTCACAAGTGATACCAAGAAGGCACCACTTACGAGGCAACTAGGCCAGGAGATAATGGGGTAGGAGGGCCAGTTCCTTTCCCCCTGCATTGCATACATCGCCGACTAGCTACATATTACACTAGTCAGACTTTATATGCGTACAAACAATTATACGATGAAAGAGTAATGGAACGGAGAAAAATTCTCTCCGGCGCCGGGATTTGAACCCGGGTTTTCAGCTCTACGTGCTGACGCTTTATCCACTAAGCCACACCGGATTCCACCCCGGCGTCGGAAGAATCGTCTCAGTTTAAGTTCCAACTCATGGGTTCCCTCTAGTGGCCGCCCTCTGCACTACGTCATAGAATCTATGAACCTAGGACCGAAGTCCACACATGTGCTGAGGTGCACTCGTAATGAGTGACTATAGTTGGCCGGAATCCGACGGAATAAGCGCCGTCTTAAATCACGAAGTGATTTACGCATATCATTTATATTATTATAATGTACCGAAGTACATATGATATTTCCATGCAGATATTCTGCGTCATCATACGATGAAAGAATAATGGACGCCGGGGTGGAATCCGGTGTGGCTTAGTGGATAAAGCGTCAGCACGTAGAGCTGAAAACCCGGGTTCAAATCCGGCGCCGGAGAGAATTTTTCTCCGTTCCATTACTCTTTCATTGTATGATGACGCAGAATATCTGCATGGAAATATCATATGTACTTCGGTACATTAAAATAATATATATGTAGAAACAATTGTTCTTCCTCTGATACATATCGTCAAATGAGATATACTGCCTGATAATAGATGTACAAATTGGCCAAAACCCCAGTCAGAGGAGAAGAAAAGAATTTATGGAAGAACGAAAAGATGAATGAATGAATGAATGAATGAATGAATGAATGAATGAATGAATGAATGAATGAATGAATGAATGAATGGAGAAAAGAAAGATTATGAAAAAATTTACGAGTTAAGCAAGTAGAAAACATTAAATTGAGTAATTGAACATTTAAAAATTAAATCGAAAGAGATAAAAGATATGTGGAAAGTCGACCTGAATAGCGCAGTCAGTTATAGCCTTCTGTCCTCGAAGTTGCGTGTTCGATCCCGGCCCATATCGATGGCATTTAAGTGTGCTTAAATGCGACAGGCTCATGTTAGTAGATTTACTGGTATATAAAAGAACTCCTGCAGGACAAAATTCCGGCACACTGGCAATGCTGATATAACCTCGGCAGTTGCGAGCATCGTTAAATAAAACATAATTTAATTAATTAATGTGTGGAAAAAAGAAATAAGAATGTACAGTAAATGAAAATGGATTGAAGAAACTGAAGGATACAGGAAACGTTAATGAAAAAGGAGTAAAAAGTGAATCTTCAGTAATAAAGGTGTGTAGTCAAGATGTATAAAAAGTGAGACAGAAAGAACAAAAGAGATGAAAGCAAAATTATAAAAATAAAGTAAAAAGAAGAGAAAGATGAACATAAAGCAAGAGTGAAGTAAAGAGGTAAAGAAAAAGTAATATAAATAAGGAGAGAGTGAAAGAGATAAAAGGGGATGAATGAAAGAATGAAGAAAACATTAACCAATAGAGAAAGGAAGAAGAAATGAAAGAGTTAAAGAAAATATTAAAGATGTTAAAGGAAGATTAAGATAAGTGAGAGTCAAAAAATGAAGATCGCGAGGAGAGAAAGCAAGAAACAGAGTGAGGAAATAATTGATAATAAAGAAGAACGAAAAAAAAAAAAAAAGATATAACAAATAATATTTCAATTTATCGCATTTTCTTGGATGTTTTGTAGATATGTGAGACAAACTATTTGTTCTGCTGGTAGAACAGATGTAAAATGTATCTTCCTCCCTCACAAAGTGTATAAATTTTAATATAGTCCTCTTAATATTAAATCATTTAAGTTACCTATTTGTTGTTCTTGTTAAGATTATTTGTTTTCTTTCAGGAAGTAGTTTTCGTATACAGTATTTCATTTAAAAAGTGATGAAGGGAAAAATTACACTTTTCTCTGAAGTGTTAAAAACGTTCAATATTTTTTATCAATAAGAGAAATATCTGTAGATAATTATTTATTTTTTTATTGTGTTCACTTGTTCTCATAAACATATATACTACTTGTATATGATGTCACCTGTCTTCTGGTTATTTCATCATGCATATTCCTCACAATAGCTTTGCTTTTGTATTTTCAGGTAACATTCAACAAGCGGAAATTCGGTGTGATGAAGAAAGCGTATGAACTGAGTGTTCTTTGTGACTGTGAAATCGCACTTATTATCTTCAGCAGTTCTAACAAACTCTACCAGTATGCTAGTACAGACATGGACAAGGTTCTTCTCAAATACACGGAATACAATGAGCCACATGAATCCCTCACCAACAAGAATATTATTGAGGTGAGTTATGGGGCTTGACAGTTCAACTTTTATCTCAAATATTTTTTTCCCTAAAACTGTCGAAGTTTTGTAATGAAATTGTAGAGAAATAAACTAACACAAAATATGTTTGCGTGCAATAATATTTCAAATATTATTCTTACTTTTGTTAAAAGTTTTGAGTTTCAGTTTGTTTATGAACTGATCGTTGGATGAACATCTGTGACAATCTTTGATAACCATCTACACTGATGGCTAGGGCAGTTATCGTGTATAGAATGCATTTTTGTGTATATTGGTTTTTGCGCCATTATCAAAATCAGTTGCAAAAGAAACAGAATTTTATGTTACTTTCATTTGGAATTTTACAGTACATATGGACAGCAAACATTAGTCAAATAATTTCATATTTTATGTTGTAAATACTATGGTAAACCCAGGTATAAAAAATATTACTCACACTATTTACAAACGTTATACATTGACGTATCTTGATCTGTGTGCATATTCTTGGTTATGTCTTTCATGTCCCTTCAACTTCACTCCATCCTTTCTCTTAACTAACTAACTCTTTCTAGCAAATAAATTAATTTCATTTTAAACTTATTTAGAAGACCTGTACCCCTGTAGACTTGTATTAAGAGAAACAGAATATTATTGACCTTAACATATTAAAATTTTACTGGAGAAAACACTTATAGAACATAATCACATTAGTTCTCATTCCATAGGAAACACTAGCTTAACTTGATTTAGAACTTTAATCGTAGAATCCATTGTATTAATAAAAACAATTCCGTAAACTTGAGAAAGTGCTATTTTTTATCCTTGTTATTCATATTTACTTCTACAGCAACTTTTTAACATATAAATTATTTTCTAAAAACGTTTTTTTTTTTTGTAGTCATTAGAATACATCTCCTGAAAGACACTGTGATTCAATGTCTGCATATTCAATTAGCAGTTCTTTCTCTTATGCAAAATTGCAAAACGTTTTTTCTGCTTTATTGACATTCTATTTCACAGACAAATGTTAATTTTAAAGTGCTTGAAGATGGCCATTTTATATGACCTTCCAGTACATGAACTAATCGTCATGAAATTGCTTCAGAATCAATCAATAGCAATAATTGCCAAAGGTAGTGGATCTGTGTCAGTGCCATCCTTGAAAATAAAATGTCATTGATTGTAATAATTGTAATTGTTCATCCAGCAATCAGTACTATAAACAAATAAAAACCTCAGAAAAAAAGCATCCTGTAGTGTTGTTCCTCTGTCACACGTTAATATCATACCCAAAAGACCCTACAGGATACTTGCTTCATAAAGTATTGTTTACTCTTAAAGGACGATAAGTAATGTCATTAATTTTAAGGAGTTATTCTTTTGACATATTTCAAACAAAAAAAGTTTAATACATTTTTGCTCGTTTTTGCTTCCTTTTCGAGAAAAAAAAATTATTTTATGTGAACATTTCATAGCCTATTTTGAGAAAACCAGTGATTGAATTCCCAATGCGCTCAGTTAATTTAAGAGTGCAGTGTATTACGATAATAAATGATTGAAAGAATTTTAGTTTTGTCCTTTAAATGTGCAGAAATTTAATCTGAACAAATATAATATTTCAAAATTCCTTTGTAGAACGAAAAGTTATATTTGTTCGGATCAAAATTCTGCACACTTAAAGGACAAAACTAAAATTCTTACAATAAATTATTATCATAATATATTGCTCTCTTAAATTGACTGAGTATATTCGGAATTAAATCAATAGCTTTCCCAAAACATGCAATGAAATGGAAAAGGAAGCAAAAACGAGCAAAATATTATTAAACTTTTTTGTTTGCAATATCTCAAAGAATAACCTCCTGAAATTAATGACACGATTCACTCTGTATATTGCCAAAAATAGAATAAAAGTTTAAATAAATAAATAAATAAACACAAACTAACAGTTAAACAAAAATTTATATAGCCAGTGTTTATTTTTTAATAATACAATTCTCGTTTCGTTCTTTCTTGTACTTCTGTTATAGATTATACTAAAATTTAATAGACAGTAGAAATGTGTAAGGACAAACGAATGTATTCCGAGAAAACCTACCATAACAGTTTTTGTTCATCCCAAATTCTGTTTGCCTCTCTCAGATTTAGAGCTGGTCTGTGACATGAAGAGTTTTGTGTTCCTAACGGTTCAGCATTACAGTATATAAAATTATTTCATCTTATAGTTTGTCCTTCTGCTCAGATTATTCTTACCAATAATAAAAAAAATTCACAATGTATCCTGAGACGAAGATTCCCTCCAGAAGTTTAAGGTGCATACAAGCTAATTTATTTTAATATTAAGGTACTTGTAATAAGTTTAACTTCGAAACACTGAATTAAAAATAACGAATCCTATATTTTCAGTTATGTATAGATCAGTCTAAACAATATTAACTATTGGCTCTTTTCTTGCGTGTTATACATGTTTAACTTAATTTTTTTAAGTTTAAAGCTAGTAATGAAATAGTCTACCGTCAGTAATGCATGGTGTATATATAGATGATGACTAGTATGAAGATGATGATGGATGATGATGATTGCTTAAATAGACGTACAAATCATAGTCATTGAAAAAATATCCTGTGACATCTTATTAACTTACCTAATAATTCCATTGTTTCATTTTTCTCCCTGAGGAATATGGTTTGATACATTAAGATAAATATGAATCATATGTGGAGACAAAGAGGAAGGCAGAAAATAGGAAAGATATGAGAAAGCTGGGTTTGCAGTGAAAGACCTGCCCTTGGGCAGAAC
The DNA here is from genome assembly GCF_040183065.1 of Periplaneta americana. Taxonomy (NCBI): domain Eukaryota; kingdom Metazoa; phylum Arthropoda; class Insecta; order Blattodea; family Blattidae; genus Periplaneta; species Periplaneta americana. The sequence goes on along the minus strand of NC_091124.1, from coordinate 9,282,978 downwards.
ACTATGAATTAATTCATTCATTTATTTTATTCCATAAATCTTACATGAGCAATGAAGCTTTAAGATGTGGAACAAGTCAAAATTTTACAATATTACAATTAACAATTTTTACACATTTTTATAGTTTTACAATTTAGTAATTTTCTACAATTTTTACAATTTTGTGCAATTTTTTTACAATATTTTGGCGAGATGTAGTGAGATGAGATGAGGTCCGAGGATTCACCAAAATATTACCCAGCATTTGCCTTTTGGTTGGGGAAAAACCTCGGAAAACCCCAACCAGGTAATCAAATCAAAGGGGTTGATGCCAAGGACTCGCCATAGACCATCTGGCTTCAGTCCCACGGCTGTGGAAAACCTCATGAATGAATGAATGAATCATCACAGCTCACTGTACCACGTAAAGATGTATCCAATATAAACACGATAGTAGCAATTCTGTGTGTTCAGGTAGTCTTATTTTTGTGCAGATGAAATTTTGTTCTCCAGATGAACACACAAGTTAAATATAAAGTGGGTGTACAAAAATCAAAAGAATACTAGTATTTGATGTGTTTTGTGTAGAAAATTATTTTCAATAGGGATCCGAAGTTTAATTTTCATTTATCTCCATACTCAATTTTAATTACTTATCCCCCTCTACCCTAACAACACAGAATTTTTCTTTCCCTGCTCATGTTCAGAAACTTACCAATTTGCATTTGTAAACTCACAACGAATAGTTACATTAAATGAAATCGTATTCAGTTTCCATAATGACCTGGTCATTACTCTTGCCATTGCATAATTTGCATTGCACCTGCAATTAATTTTTAATCCCATCATTTAGCCAATATGACTGATTGTGTATTAAATGCTCTTCATTGGTTGATTATGACACTACCAATAGGTACATGCCTTTCATAATTATACCGTATTTCGTGAGAGCTTAGACCTAAACAAAACAACTACAGAATCATGTATTGTAACCATTTTAGTCTGCTTTGCTACCATTGGCTGAAAAGGAATATTGGACTTCAGTGCTCTGCCAAATCAGAACATGTGCACTGTTTGTTACTGCTTGAAATTACTTCACAGATACGGCATAAAAATGTAAAATAATATTTTTATTGACGTTAATTGAATGGGTTATTTGTGAAAGGGCCTAAGTCATTATTTTGTGACAATGAATTTATAATGTAATAACTGCTCTTTGGGTGTAGATACATCGATATAGATATGAAGAGGACTAAGTTTCACACTCTAAATGCTTTGTAGAATTTATGATACAATTTTTATTTCAACCTTAATTTCAAAATTTCGGCTTATAAGCAGTTTTTCTTTAATTGCTAACAATTTAGTATTCAAGACTTAGGCCCTTTCATAAATAACCCATTCAATTATTGTCATTTGTATATAATAGGTTGCACACTGCTGATGTTAGGTTCTCCAACGCAGTTTGAGCTATCCATTGATATTTATTTCCAGCTGCTCCACTATTTTCTCTTACACATAGTCCCTACAGGTTGTTCAGTAATTGCTACAACTTCTCGTCTATTGTGATGAGATCGTAGAAAGTCCCTCCACTTTTGGAGTTTTTTTTTTTTATGAATTGATTTTTCCCTTAACATAAAGACATAGAGTATTTTAAAAGTCTTGTTATTTGTTGCAACGCAGTCTTTAACTGAAGTGATTTTAGCAACTTGTACACTGTCAGGTGACAGAAAGGCTGCAAGTCTGCACCATCACTTATGGCTTTCACAATTTTGTGAACAGTCACTAATTCGTTGTGGAGAAGATCTCATGAACTTTGATCTTTATTAATGGTTTTGTGGCCGCCACGATGGTCTAGTGGCTAGAGCACTGGACTTATAATCCCATGGACCCAGGTTCAATCCCCTGCATTTATAACTTGTGGTTGGACGAGTTGTGATCAAGTAACAAGTGAGTTTTTTTCTGATAGCTCTGGTTCCCTTGTGACGTTCCAATTAATTTCCATTATCATCTCATTTCATCACGGTTGTAGTGTAGACCAGCCTCCTATGCCACACCCTGGGCAACGACTGTGTCAAATTGGTCTGTGCAACTTGCTTCATATGGGTGAATGACGAACAGTCAAGTACCCGCCATTAGTTAAAAATAATAATAATAATGGTTTAATACAACACCCAATTTACTAATTACATTAACATTTTCTTGGTCTTCTATATAGTAAAACCCTATCATGTTTTACGAAATTCACGGGAAACATCAAACACACTAGTTTTTCTAAGGCATGTTGACTTGGCGACAAGATTGATACATTCTTTTACTGATATGTAAGTAAACACATCCCACATTATTATTTTTTTACCATCTTGTATGAGTTTTCCTCTTGTACGTCGTAATCTGTGGTTTCAGTGAAAAGGTGAAAGGGATTGTATTGTATTGTATTGTATTTATTAACATTCCATGGTATTCATACATTGCTTTACAGCTAGAATATGGAACAAGTCAAAAAACTTAATACTATTATAAAGTCTTAATTTATAGTCACAGTCTAGATTAAATATATACAGACGAGATTTACAATATAGTCTACTAGTACAACACAAAGTTTTAGTATCAATTTCATGAAGTGTTATTGAATGTCATGAATTCACTTACAGAATAGAAGGCGTGAGAAATTAGGTACTTCTTTAATTTGGCCCTAAATAATTTTATGTTTTGAATTTCATTTTTTATATCGATAGGGAGGCTATTAAAAATGTTTACTGCCATATAACACACTCCTTTTTGATAGCACGATAGACTTGCTGATGGAGTATGAAAGTCATTTTTTTGACGTGTATTTATGCTATGAACTGTTGAATTAGTTACAAAGTTTTCACGATTACATACGAGGAAGATTATTAATGAAAAGATATACTGACAAGCCATGGGCATTATTTGTAGTTTTTTTAAAACAGTCCTACACGATTCCCTAGATTTGGCACCTACTATTACTCTTTTTTGTAATAGAAATATATTGTTAATATCTGTGGAATTTCCCCAGAATATTATTCCAAAACTCATTACCGAGTGGAAGTATGCAAAGTATATTGTTTTTAAGGTACTGATATTTACTATCTTTTGCATAGATCTAATAGCAAAACGAGCTGAATTTAGTTTGGGGGTAATTTCTTTAATATGATTTTTCCAATTTAACACATTATCGATTTTTAAGCCAAGAAATTTGGTTGTTGTTGTTTCTAATAGGGATCTATTATTAATTATTGCGCTAGAAATTTGCGACGTTGAATTTGGACAGGATTTAAATGGAATTATGTTAGTTTTGTTACAGTTTAATACCAATTTATTGACTGAGAACCAGTCACATATTTTGAAGAGAATTTCCTCTGTTGAAGATTGGAATGTGTTGGAGTTATTGGCTGTAATTACTATACTTGTATCATCTGCAAATAATATGGGATGACCTACATCTTTTATTAGGGGGGCAAGATCATTTATAAACACTAGAAAAAGTAGGGGACCTAATATTGATCCTTGATCGGTTATAGGAATTATTATTATTATTATTATTATTATTATTATTATTATTATTATTATTATTATTATTATTATTATTATTATTATTATTAATGCATAGACGCCTGATGGAAACTCCATTCTTTGCTAAGATTGAACCATTTAATTACTACATACATCTGAATGCACTGCACAATGTGCAGGGTTTTGGCATGCCTGGACAATAAGTAGCTAGTGGGCGATGTATGCAATGGAAGGGAAAAGGAACTGGCCATCCTACCCCATTATCTTCTGGCCTAGTTGCCTCATAAGTGGTGCCTTCTTGGTATCACTTGTGAGATTCAGACCTGTCTTCGGACAGTTGACCAAACAAAAACATAATGTTAAATAAATTAATAACCAATCTCTGAAGCATCATCACCAGCAATGAAAAATGCACATACTACTCCCTTTCTGAATAAATTCATGTGATTTATTTCCTTTGTATCTTTTCAGTCATGGTTGGATTGTTGTAATTTATTCTCTTTCTTATAATACATGTGTCTGTAATTATAGGAATTATTACTAATTTCTGTTTTCTTCACAGGCTTTAAATAAAAAGGAACATAAAAATGGAACTTGTAGCCCTGATAGCCCAGAGCCGGATACAGACTACCAGCTCACTCCACGTACAGAAGCAAAGTACAGCAAGATAGATGAGGAATTCCAGATGATGATGCAGAGGAATCAACTTAATGGAAGCAGGGTATGTGTCTCCAACAGTGATGGTGCTCGAATTTCTTTTGTGGGAGGAAAGGGATATCTGTAAGCAGGACTCAGTCAAGATAAGCAATCCTCCTTTCACTCTCTCCTCCCATACCATTGAAAATGTTATAGGAGTATATTATTAGTCATCATCATCATCCTTCACGAATTAGGCCTCTGTAGACCTGTTTCGGCCCCATCTAGCAGTCTTCTTAAAGGTCTTCCTGGTCGACGATGTCCTCTAGGTTTATATTGCATCATAATTTTTGGGATTCTTGAATTTTCCATTCTTCTTACATGATCTGGCCAATTGAATTTGTATCCGCTGATTTTTTCTTCTACTGACTCTACTTCTAATTGTTCTAAAATTTCTTCATTCCTTTTTCGGTCTAAAAGAGTATATCCTGCTGTCCTCCTCAAAAATTTCATTTCCGTTGCTTTGATTCTGTTCATGTCTTTTTTCTTTAATGACCAAATCTCGCTTCCGTATAAAAGGGTGGGTAATGCTAATGTATTATATATTTTTATTCTTCAAGATTTTTGTACTAATTTAGCTTTTAATGCATTGTTTATTATTCCTAGAATTTGTGTAAATTTGGTAATTTTCTTGTTCACATCTTTTTCATTTTGATAAGATATTTCACAACCCAGATAATTGAAATTTTGCACTTGTTCGAGGCATTGGTTATTGTGTATTATCTTACTTCTGACTGGGTCTTGTCCTAAAAATGCCATTACTTTTGATTTTTGTGCTGAAATTTCCATCCCAAAATCTTTTAATATTTTATTTAATGCATACAATCCTCTTTGTAAATTATCCTCTGAATTGGAAATTATGACTTGATCATCGGCATAGAGTAAGGTATTTAATGTTAGAGCACTGGTTATTTTGATTCCTAATGTGTAGATTTGGTTCCATTTTAAAATAATTTCATTTATATAAATATTAAATAAAGTTGGTGATAGTGGACAACCTTGTCGAACTCCATTATTAACTAATTTTCTTTCGGATATACAGTTATTTATTTTGACACTTATTTTGCTGTCTGTGTAGATTTCTACTATATTTTGCAATAGCAAATTTGGAATATTTTTTTCTTGTAATATGTCGAATAAAAGGTCTCTTCGGACTTTATCAAACGCTTTCACAAAATCAATAAAAGCTATATGTATATTATTAGTAGTTAAGGAAAATGTTATATTTAAATGGTGATAAAAAAATTGGATTGAATCTTAAAATAAATGAGCCACAGAAATATTTCCAGCGCTTAAATTTGTATATTTTTTCAAATTTGTATGTTCCGCTTGTGGCCCAAGACACTTCAGTGTCAGTGTTCATCAAAACTTGTGATTCGAATTGCAGTGACTAAGAATCTCACTGTTTGCCTCAGTTGTCTTGGTGTGGTGCAGTCAGGAACTGATAATATGTGCTCTTATTTTCTTTGGTTTTAGTTGTATTGGACTGATACATTTTCATAGCAGTTAATTTATATAATTAAAAAAATTGTATATTTAAATATTTTCTGGCCCACGTTTAGGTTGACCAGACAAAGAAGTCTGTTGCTGCATATACAGTAACCTAAATATAATTAGGGAGCGGATTTTTATGTGCTAAAAAGTACGAAAATATTTGCTAAAAATAAAAAAATATATATTTTTTTTAAGTATGACAAAATACCTTACTTAGCTTGGAAAAAAAATGTTACTAGGTACTCACCAACCACACTTGAGTGCTAGTAGTTGGCCGAGAATTGCAGTGAACAACAAAGGTCATCTCCAAATTCTCCATCACAAATGCATGCCGATTATCTCTGAACAACGACTTATACTGTGAAAACGATTATTCCACATCACAGGACGTCAGACGTGCATATTTAAAGAGAAGAATGTCACAAACACATACACCGTCAATTTCACCTACAGACAAATCCTCCAATACTTGAGCAACTTTACACATTTTTTTATATCCACTGTTTTTCCCAAACACATTCTGGAATTTGTCCCTTAGTATTTGTACTTCTGAACCTGGTAGCGAGTCTAGTTTAATTTCCACGGCACGCACCTCCCTGTTTCAGACAACAGGTTTTTGGATGATTCCGGTTTTTCTATGGTGTCACACAAAAAGCTTAAATTTGCTAATAGGAAAGCCAAATCTTTTTTTAAATAACCATCTTTCAGTATATCTTGAAGGATATCGATTGACGAAGCCCGATAACAGGGAATCACAACAAGATATATTGCCTTACTTGATAGACATGAGCAAGAGCGAGAGATTTGTTTAAATTAAATAATGTTCATACCCAGCTCTTATCTGTTGTGTTTTACAAACAAAGCGTGGAATGAAATCATCTTCAGCAACAATAAACATTCCTAATTATGTGTTGCAAGATCTCTCCTCCTTGTCCATGTTAATTTATTCTCTAATAATAACATTGATATGCTGCCTAGCAGTTCTCAGAACTTGATGCGATACTATTACAAAAATGGATCACAGATACTAGAGTTGGGTCGATTCGTGAACGAATCGTTCATTCGAACGACTAATAATAAAGAATCGTAAGAATCGATTCGTGGTATCAACGAATCGTCGTTCAAAAGAATCGTAACGAATCGTCGTTCAAACGAATCGTAACGAATCGTCATTCAAAAGAATATGAAGGAATCGGCATGGTATCGTAACCCACGATTCTATTCGTTGTTTGATGTAACCTGTCAACGGACATTTCCGAACCGTGTCGAATGCTCCCGAGCGAGAGTGAAATCAAAATATGTACTGCATTTGTTAAGTATGGAAAATAATGAACACAAACCTGAAATTTGCATAGTTAAATAGAGATGTAATGCAAAAAATGTACTTCATAATAAGGTTCAGTTGATAAATTATAATTTAGAGACATTATCTTGGGTAATTTTGTAGACTAATGGAGTCCATACTGAATGGTTCCAGCCAATGAGAAAGAGACAATCCAATGTCTCGCCTCTTATGCCATCTATGAGAGAGATGTAGAACGTTTTTGTTCTGCGCGTGGTTTGCAAAGGAAAGTGTCTTGCGACGATTCAAAAGAATAGTTGGAATCGCAGACTGGGAAGAATCTTGAAGTCGTTGACGATTCAAAAGAATAGTTGGAATCGCAGACTGAGAAGAATCGTGAACGAATCGTTAGAATCGATTCGTAATGTGTGTTTGAATCATTGGAATCGACTTCTGAAAAAGAATCGTGTTGCCCAACTCTAACAGATACACCACACAGCGCTTAGAAACAAGAAGCAACCGAGAATTCTTAAAAAAAGATAACGTACTTCTGAGTGATATAATTGATTTAGTTGTAAAATATTTGAAAGTTCTTGTAAAAAAATTATTTAAGTAAAAAACTCCAAGATTTATGTGTTTATGATAGATTTCCTGAAAATATGTATTTACATAACTTTTGTGAAAATAAGTGTTTTTATGTGAAATAAAATTCGGGTTTTAAACTTGAAACTTCATGTTCGGAATTTTTAACTTTGTTAATTGTGTTTTATCATACGCATAAAGAATATTTAATTACATAGGAATCCGCTCCTTAAATAAAAATAGAGACTGAAGATTAAATATGCATATTTATTTTTGTAGTTTATGACATTTATTAATGTCATTTATTAATGTCGATAGGCATCATTGTTGTGGTAACTAACACCAGAAATGCATCTGTGGGAGATTACTGCACGAGTTGATAACAATGATATAATGATGGAGAAACTGTAATATGGTTGTTACATGATAAAAAGCCATTTGTCACTTTGTAATTAATGCATATCAGCAGAATGAGAACTGAACATCCAAGTATTTGGTGAGTAAGTAAATTCCAGATCTTACTGCTTAATGCTGCTTCTCCCCTTGAAAGTATATCAGATTAGGTTTATACTGTCACTGTGCCCAACCAACACCACGTACTATCTACCATTACAACATTGAGCAAGTATGAGAACATTGATGGGCCAGAATTTATTATATTATTATTATTATTATTATTATTATTATTATTATTATTATTATCATCCCCCCTCCCAGTGCATATTGAACTAGTGATATTGAAGGAGTTTCTGTGGTTTCTCCACGTTAGATTGGTTAGATTATATTCTGTTAGGGCAGCCTTGGTAGTGTACTTGGTATAGCGCTGGCTTTCTATGCCCGAGGTTGCGATCCCGGGCCAGGTCGATGGCACTGAAGTGTGTTTAAATGCGACAGGCTCATGTCATTAGATTTACTAGCATGTGAAAGAACTTCTGTAGGACAAAATTCCGGCACACCGGCGACGCCGATATAATCTCTGCAGTTGCGAGCGTCATTAAATAAACCATAATTTAAATTTTTTATTCGGTTAGTGTAGATTAGAGCTTTTCTTAGTTCAAATCGAACTCCCAAAAATATTTTAAAGTGGTTCATTAATTGTGTTTCTCGACATCTGCTTTTTATGGTCTGTAACCAGATGGTGCTTGGTGTTAGTTTGCAATAGTGGCAATGTCTCCTTACTCATATAAAGCTATTCGATTAAATTTATGTAATATTCAGTGATATTAATAGGTAGTACATAAGTTGCGAAGTCTGTTGTGAAAATACTGTTAGCATGTCACATTTGACGGAATTTCTTCTCTGGCTGTAAAATTTGCATATGTTGAATATTTCGATTTTTTCATTGCAATCATGTTTATGCCATTTTGGTATGAGTATGACAGTTTCTACACTAGCAGTATTCTGCCCAGAGTCAGGTCTATCTTAGGATGGGAAAATTGGACTTACGTTAGCATTTTGTATTAAGGAATATATATTGCCGAGCAAGATTAATAAATACGTAATATTAATAAAGGATTATATTGAAATAAACATTTCATTTAATATATTCTTGCCTTATAATGATAAATTACCAAATTTGTAAATAAAGGGATCTTAAAGATCTGAAATAATTTACAAACAATGACTCTAAAATGTACCAAATGTTATTTAGTTATTAATTTCAAAATATGTTACATAAGGCAGCTTATTTTCAGATAAATGAACTTCGTTTATGTTCATGATGATGACATTTTTTTAGTGTAAATATTTATCAATTTAACAGTTGTGCTTTCTGACTTTGAAAACTTTCAGAATTGTTCTGCATATTGCAGAAAGTGGATAGATTAATGGTAGACTGATTTTAAACTCTGTTAGTTATATTTGCAGATAGGTGCAGCTGTATTTATACTGGTATTTGTATCGAGCATTTTTATACTGTCGAAATCTTAATTCTTCATTTTTTTATTTTAAACTTTCTTTTATCTCTTTTTCATTTATTTCAGTTAGGGATTAGAAAGCAATTGGGATTAATTCACATTATGTTAGAACTTCTTTTGCAAAATTATGCTGAATATTGTAGTTAAAAATTCAGAAGAAGTGATGAAGTTGTGTAAAAAAAGTAGGGTAAGTAGGGTGAACAGCAAGAAATGAAGAAATTACCTAAAAGTCCAAAGTGATTTAAAAAATATAAAAATTTTTCATCGAAAGTACCATAATCAGGATTTATAAATTACTTACAAGGGGACTATTAATAAGCTCATATCGAAATCTCCCCTCAAACTGGGAGCATAGTTGAATCTTCACGACAGATAGTTAAATATAAAAATTAACTGCCCATAGTAACTCTAAGGATGCGAAAACTTACTTGGAATGCTGTATTAAAAACAATGGTGAGTACTTGGAGAGAGTAGTAGAGTGGCCATTCTCCCTGAAACATTACCCTGTCACGTGAATGCAAAGCAAGGTTATGGACTCAACATACTGCACCAGCAGATTTAATAATATACTCAAAACTGTGGAATACTTGGTTGTTTAGTAATAATTAGGGGCGAATATTGATGACCTAAAAATCTACTTAAAATTATCATTAAAATGCCCTTAAATGAATGGAAGAATGACATAAAATTAAAAGAAAATGGCATTTAATTATTATTCAAAGTACTCACACCACAACTTAAAAATTAGTCACCTTGTTTCAATGTCTTCCCTGGAAATCTCGAAGAGAAGAGGCAACTTCTTGGAATTTGGCTAAGATAAAGGAAAAGAGCATGGAACAAAATGAAGGTTTTAAGGAAAAACTACCGGTATAGATTTTAATGAAAGTTTACAATGTGTTTCAATCAGGGGTGGTCCATGTCAGTGCCTTCATTCTCCTTCTCCTTCTGCTCTTCACTTTTGTCACCAGATCTTCCAGATGAGGGAGTGTGAATGACAAAACAAATTGTGGACGCAGCGTGCATTCTTGCAATCTTTGTGTTAAAAATGTACATCCCTTCCAAATCATATTGAGGACACAACGTCCTGTAGAGGACACTGAAAGTTTCCCCCCTTTCCAAACATAAATTCTAAAGATACCCTCATACTGACAAAATAACAGTAGTGGTCAAAGCCCTCGCTTATACTAAGCTGTTGTCAAGCATTTTATATTACTTCCATTGTGTGAAGTGAAGCCTTCAATGGAATGAGAGATGGACTTTAGAATTTGTTCCAAACTATAAAACTCAAACTTCACTGTTATTCACTTATTCAGTAGGTAATTACTACTGACCTATTTGCTTAGAAAAAGATTTAACAGACCTATCAGTAAAGAAGAAATTAAAATGCATTCCAAATATCTAAAAGTTCTTCAAAGTATTAAAAATTCCGAAAAAAAAAATATAAAAATGACCTACTAGTTAAAAAATGTCAAAAAATGCAATATAAGAAATTATTTTTACGTTGATATTAACATAGAAAGAATTTCTGTATTAATAGGCATCGTCCTAATGTGAAAAATAACATGATGACTTTTCATCAACATCCGCCCCCTAGTAATAATTTATTGAATCTCCAATTTTACAAGCTAACAGTCAATATGAGCATCTGATTTTTGTGTTTTCAATCTGCTATGGAGATCTGTGTATACAGTTCATGAGGTTTCGATGACCGGCAATGTTCGAATCATACAAATAAGCCTGTTGTGAGCTCATAAGATAATTTTTAATTCACAGGTCATGTGTAATGGAATATATTGTAAGCGCATAAAGTTTCTGGCATATAGTTCATACTGTATATTGAATGTTTTTCAGGTTGGAATGAATCAAGGAAACTACTCCCTTCCGGTGACAGTGCCAGTAAACAGCAGTTATGGGGACTCCTCCATGCTGCAGACCAGTCCCCAGATGCCTCACACTAGCGTCAGCCCGCGGCCTTCCTCTTCAGAGACGGACACAGGTGAGTAACAAGATCTGTTGTCTAACACAAGCTAAGTCGTCGTATTTGAATGTGGGAAAAGAGAGCTGCTGTAACTTTTAATCCAAAATATTTCGAGCTATATGACAGTGAGGCGAATTACTGATTGTAACTCACAGAAAAGTCCTTAATAATGGGTTTAGTCACTTTGGTGTAGTGCAGAAGGAATTTCCTATAAACTAGATTGTTGGCCAATTCAAGAGAACCCTAAACGAATATTTAAAAATCAAAGAAGGAATTAAAATCACACATATACACACAAATGTATTTTATAATAAAGTTATAATTTTGTGTGTTTGTAGTTTTACATTTTGAAGGTGTTAATTTTGTTTTGTATGCAGTGTATCCGTCCGGTGGGATGTTGGAGATGAGTAACGGCTACCCCAATTCATCATCACCTCTTGGAGGCTCTCCCTCTCCTGGACCTGGCCCCAGTCCAGTAATGTCCAGCAAGAACCTCCAACATACCAAACAGCACTCTCCAGGCGCTGGGAGAGCCAATCTCAGAGTGGTGATACCCACACCTCAGGGTCATGGTAGCCTCACTACTGATGAAGTAAGTCCAAACCTCATTTCCATGAAGCAACTGTAGTACGATTGTCTAATTCTGGAAATAAATCTTAATAAAATAAAATACTTGTATACATGTACCACTACTACCTTCACTTATTATATGCAGTAACACAGACTGAATTAAAAGAGCTTGAGGCACAGTGCAGTACAGATTTGGGTGTACTGCATTCAAATAAAAATTATAGAAACATGAATGATGTATTTCATCATCATCATCTTCACGTTATAGGCCTGATGGCCTGTTCCAGTTCTTCATTCCACCGCCTTCTTGGTCTTCCTTGTGATCTTCTGCCTTTGGGTATATAACTCCAAACTCTTTTGGGCACTCGACTCTCTTCCATCCTATCCAAATATTGTGTCTGTTTTGTCCTGTATGTTTTAATTTGATCAGCAGAAGTATAGTTTGCAATTCCATATGTATATTTATATTTCTCATATTATATGATCTCTTAATGTGTATCCTTTTACTGCTTTTAAAAATTTCATCTCGGATGCATTCAATCTGCTTTTTTCTCTCTTGTTTAAAACCCAACTTTTGCTCCCATATAAAAGTGTCAATACTGCCTTTGTTTTATAAAACTTTAACTGTGTGTCAATTCTAGTTTTGTTGCTCAGTGTTCTTCTGAGTTGATTGTACCATACTTACACACCTGTGGAGTAACGGTCAGCGCGTCTGGCTGTGAAACCAGGTGGCCCGGGTTCGAATCCCAGTCGGGGCAAGTTACCTGGTTGAGGTTTTTTCCGGGGTTTTCCCTCAACCCAATACGAGCAAATGCTGGGTAACTTTCGGTGTTGGACCCCGGACTCATTTCACCAGCATTATCACCTTCATATCATTCAGACGCTAAATAACCTAGATGTTGATACAGCGTCGTAAAATAACCCAATAAAAAAAAATATTCTGAAAACGCGAGATTTTAATTTGCACGTCTTTATCATAATCATATGACACATGATTTCCTAAATAATTAAAATGAGAGACTTGTTTCAGTATTATATTATCAACCACAATTTTGGATCTAAGAAGGCCATGACCTGAGTTTTGTCTGTTGAGGTTTTAAAGTTATATTTTTTTTATATTTCGTTAAGTTTATGTATGTTCACTTTCTGTCTCGGCAATAACAGCCCGATCATCAGCATATAAAATTGTATTCACAGAACAATTTCTCGTGGTTTTTATTCCTCTGGATGCTTGCTGACTTCATTCTGAAAGTATCTCATCTAAATAAATTTTAAATAATGTTGTTGACAAAACACAGCCCTGCCTTATCCCTGATTTGTAACAATGTATTCTCTTCCAATTTTATATCCAGTACCTATCTATACAGATAAAAGTACCATTACAAAGACTTTTATGGCATGGATGACTTCTATTTATTAAAGCGCGCTCTTTCCTGAACTCATTTTGATTTTTGTTATTATGTTCTCTGCAATTGGGTTTATTCTTTTTGAAAGTATTCTTGCATTTCTTTATGTTATTCTTGTTTTCTTTCTTAATAGTGTCTAATATTACTTTTTGTTTTGTGTAGCCAAGTCGAAGCACATCTACATTAAACACTCCTGTGGTGGCGCTGCAAACTCCGTCCATACCTGGTTTGGGGGGCTACCCAGGTTCTCTATCTGCTTTCGGTGGGCAAGACTTCAGCGTGGGACCTGACATGGGACTTGGCACCTTAAGCTGGAGCACTCATCAGTTGCCCACATCATTAGCTCATTCTAGGTAACAGTTGTTACAGTATATCTACCAACTCTTTTAAGAGCAAAATAATGAAGTTCGCCTAGAACTACAAATTAGATTTTGCTTTACAGTTTTATTTGTAAGATGCGTTGTACTTTGCCCCTGTGAACGTGTTTCTTGAAGGTTAACAGTTTTAAATACATTAACATAGCTACTATGGCGTGAAAGACATTGTCAGTGTATGACACAGGTTCAAAAAGCATCAAGTTATAAACATCAAACAGAAATTAATAAACGAGTGAAAGGGAATGAATATGACGTGACTAAAAATGTGCAAGACTGTGGTATTTAGAAGAAAAGTGTATAAATATTAAAAGTGTACCTAAAAATAAGTAATCTTTGTGTTGTAAAGATAAAAATAACTTTCTGTTGAAAGTATCGTGTAAAATAATTCTTGCGTTTAATGGGTGAATGAACCATTAAACACACCATATCGTAAGAAGGAGCATGAACAGAAGAAGAAGAAGAAAAAGAAGATGATGATGCAGGAATAGGAATAGAAGGCGGAAAAGAAAATACAGTTTATCAAAATATTCTGTATCAGTGTGAAAAAAATTTACAACTTGGAAGTTTATAATCCTTAAGTTGAAAGTGTAATGGCCACACACAGCTGCAAGCTGTAGCATCTGTGTTCTCTATTCTGCCCGACAAGAGCTAGAGACATATTGAAAGACGTCTTCTATAGTCACGTCGCTGTTATTTCCACATGGCTCCGCCTCTTTCCTTACGTCCTAGTAAGAGTAGGTACATATAATCGTTCGCCATTTTAGTTCTTTCATTGCCAGTTGCGGTTAGCAGACGACGCTATTTTCCGCACCGTTAAACATTATCACTTTGTAGCACCTATGATAATCGCATTGTAAATTTTAGGTTTGATAGATAAATATCTAAGGAAAGCATAGAAAAAATTCGAAATCAAAATGTTTTTTTGGAAGGGAGAAAAAATCACTAACTTCGAAGTGTCATGTTCAAAATAGACATTGACACCTTCAAAAGTTTTTCTATTTTTAACTTTAGATGGGAGTCAAAGCGAGAGAAATGTTTAGAAAGAATTACTTTTAAAAGTGATTCCTATTCGAAATCTACAGGACCTCAGTTTGCAGAGTAACAACTTAGGTCTGTTAGAACTGTGGATTCTCGTAGAAAGGCCGGCCCTTCAGCGGGGCAAGTGGGGCCGTCACCCCAGGCCCCACACTTTGTGGGACTCGCTGCCGGAAAAAAATGCAATCTGTCGATTACGTTCTTGTTATAATGTTTAATGTGAGAAACTTAAAAATAAATAGCTAAGTGAATGTTGAGATAGCTTTTGTATACCTAACGAAATCAAGTGTTGACTATAATGTTAATGTATGTGGATCAAATGTTGCACTGTTTGTTGAAGGTTTAATTACCAGAGTATCCAGCTGCATGGCTCTAAGTCGATTGTTACCCTTGATTCTATTATTGTTATTATTATTATTATTATTTTTTTTTTTTATTTTAAACAAATACATCTAAAAGAGCGCGGAATTAAAATTTGTACTGTTGTAAATTCTCGTCTGCTTGCTGCAAACGGCAAGGAAAGAACGAAAATGGCGGACGATTATACCCAGTATCTATAGTATTAGGAAGTCCATAACGAAATCAAGAGCGAATGACAAGACGCACATGTTTAAATGTAGCCGATTTGGAACGTGATTGGCTGCCGGAAATACGAGCGACGGGACTACAATTCATGTAATCTGGAATTTGCGAAAAATATAAAGTCCAAACATGTGAATTTTCAGGAAAAAAAAAAAAAAAAGAAGATATATATGTGTGTGTTTGTGTGATTCAGGATACCGTGAAATCTCAGATAAAATTAATTCAGTTTTACTTATACTCTGTGGAAGATATTACATGTCAGTGTGAAGACAACCTCTTACTACAATGTAAAAGTTAATAGTCCTTTGAGATAAAATGTGTAATGTCTACACAAAACTGCGAACTAGCATTTTTATTTTTTACATTCTGCTCGAAAGAAGCCATGTAATTGCTGTATATGGAATTTGCCAGAAGTACCAAGTACAAACATATAAATTTTAAGAAAACAACAAATATTTGTGTGTG
Organism: Periplaneta americana; assembly: GCF_040183065.1. NCBI lineage: Eukaryota > Metazoa > Arthropoda > Insecta > Blattodea > Blattidae > Periplaneta > Periplaneta americana. The sequence goes on along the minus strand of NC_091124.1, from coordinate 9,267,082 downwards.
GACCAGAGCACAGTGAGAACTGAAATCAAATTAATTCAGCATTATTTAGGCTATGTTCTGTTTCCATTCTTATTCTGCAATATTGTTTAAATGCGAAGACTTGAGCCCTTTTTAAAATTGATCTTTATGGCGTAAGAAGTTCAGGTTATGATTCGGCCAATGAGTTGTTGACAATCCTTTTATCATGCTATGACCAGGTCACATACACGACACTTTAAATCCTCTACATTCTCAGATATTTGGAAGTTTTCAGTGAAGACTACCTTAAAAAGATGAATATTCAATATAACAATAGGAAAGATTGTAATATTTAGCAAGCAGAAAAGGGAAATTTGTTTCTTTATAGCTAGCAGTTGTAAGTACTAAATATTATGTCAACATTTGTTTCACTATATTAAGAACAACTCTATGAAAAAAATTAAGACTTGATACTTTTGCAAATTAAAAGAGACACTCATCACTATGGTTCGGATAAAGTAGCTGTGTCAGGATAGGCATCCTTGGTCTGTGCGTTTCATTTACAAACATTAACTGCTGAGAAGAGTGCTCCCTAACCCCTAGCTAAAACAGCTGCTTTCTCCGAACTGTACTCAACACTATTTTAAAGAATGCATGAATGTAGTACTTATGGCATCAGCTTCATCTTTATATTATAAAGAATCTTGTTTGATTTTGTGTTAAGTTTCTATTCTGATTTTATTTGTGTGTTGATCACCTCATACATTTTATGTTTCTGTTCTCCTTAGATCAGTAGCGTGTGGTGATAAATAATCCTGGTGGTGCACAAATAGCCTATTTATTATGATTATCATATTATTATTATTATCATTATTATTGTTATTATTATTATTATTATTATTATTATCATTATTTGTACTAACTACTCCATAACTATTAACATAATATATTATATAGGTATAGATTTACATAATTTCGTTAGTCAAGAAATTGCAGTTAATTATTTTCCTATGTAGGTCCATTAATAGCAAAGTAAAATGTTCAATTTATATTGCAGCACACCGTAAATAATATTGTTTTAGCTATATTGCGTTTTATAACAAAGTTCACACGTTCACAAACATTCGATACATCTGTCGTCTCATCAGCTAAAAAGTCAACAGCTTTCTTTATTTCTTTGAAATCTCATCATGGCATACATCAAAATGGCTTGAAGGACTTCGTTCTGTATAGTGTTTGATGTGCCCTTAAACACTGTTGCTCTTTTCAAATGTTCCTTAAGAGTGCGTCTAATTCACAACTAAAATTGATGAGGCCAAGAAAAATACTAGCGTTTAAAGATGAGTCTCCGTCATCGTGACCTCTTAAAGCCAACAAAACCGCACGCACAAATCTGTTCTTGATAACTTTATCATTGTGAAGTTCAACAATCCAATATTAAATCCAATTGTTTATGTTTGTTTGAACCAATACTGCTACTTTAACATTATTGTTGATGTGTGCAGCTAAAGAATCGTGTTTTTTAATTCTTTCATTCATGTGATTCAAATCAATCATACCTGCAGAACGATAATCAAAATTATTTAGTTACTACGCAAAGTCCTAAATTCAAACAGAAAAATAAATAAAATTCATAAAACGTACTTGTTTTTGTCAATAAATTATCGCCGTCGAACAATTGGCAAGCAAAACAAAATACATCGTCTTTTATATTGTAGCCGCATATTGCTTTTTCGTAAGTCCGAATGTTCAATTTTCTTTTCTCTTCTCTATTACTATGCTTCGCCACTTGTAATTTTAATTCATGTGTAGGTGTACCCATCTTCTTTATTTTGATCTTTTCGTGTAAAGTCTTGCAGAAAATTACATATTTAAAAGATTTTGGTCACTATTCATTGCAATATGTATGATAGAACGGGCCAACAGCTACTGCAGACAGCTTTAGAACACATCTGAAAGTGCTCCTAACCCCTCTTATGCACATTGTATTGCCTCCCTACCATGCTCCAAAGCCTGCCAGTGAAACAGCACTACTGCGCATGCTCGAATGGAACAGTGTACCGCAAGTGTCGAGCGGTAAACATAAGTCCCAGGCGTCAACAAGACCAGTACACGTGCAGTGTTATTTTTACATAGTATTTGTTGCTCACATAGTCTACCGTAGCTGATTGACATACATTTAAAAACATGTGTTATTTGAAGAGGTGGTGCATTGCTCCTGTGCTCCTTAAGAGAAATCGCCACTGCCTTAGATTGCATTATGTGAATACTGCACACATGTTGGGTAAAGATTGAGATATTGCAAAACCTTATCTACATATTTTATATTGGAAATGGGAACCAATCCGGCATTTATCATTTAAATAACTGGATTCCTAGTTATTTTTTGATCGAGAAAACCATTAAAAATCTCAGTCATAATGGCCCACTCCAGGATTTGGACCTAGGATCTCTCGAATGCAAGTCCAGTGTTTACCATCTCTCAGTACCCTGTATATTATTAAAATTAAATGAACTTCTGTTGAGAATGAAACCATATTGGGTATCATTTGAAATGTGTAACTATTATCCTCTTATAAATGAAATACTGATATGCTAACCAGTATAATCTCTGTGAAAAATAAGCAGGCCAACGAGTATTATTACTCATGTGGATTATGATGGTGATATCTGTCATTAATTTGACCTTGTTTTGCAGCGGTCTGCCTCACTTAGCTGTATCCAGCAGCACACCACCTCCCTCCACGTCTCCACTGCCTGTGAAGATTAAGAGTGAACCCATCTCGCCGCCACGCGATGGGAGTAGCCACTCTCATACACTGGGTCATGCACTCGGCCACATGCAGGGCCACGGTCATGGACACACGTTGCCGCGGCCCAGTTCCACAGGCCACCTCACACCTACGCCAGGTGTGTATTCATATGGAAATTACGCTAGTCTTTCGTCACCACACTCTGCGTAGTTAAAAAGCGAGAGAGGTGAAGGGGAAGCTGGCTAAAATCGGAGCAAACATTCAACGAAACAGGGAAACAAGCAGTGGCGGTTTCTGCCCTGGTTCCAGGTTTCCACAACCACCACCACTATGGTTTTTTTTTTACTTGGTTATTTAACGACACTGTAGCAACTACTAGGTTATTTAATGGAATTGGTGATAGCAAGATGGTATTTGGCGAGATGAGGCCGAGGATTCGCCATAGATTACCTGGCATTCGCCTTAGTTAGGGAAAACCTCGGAAAAAACCCAACCAGGTAATCAGCCCAAGCGGGAATTGAACCCATGCCCGAACACAATTCCGGATCTGCAAGCAAGTGCATCAGCCGACAGTTACGCCAATAGCCCTTGTTGTTTTTGTTGTTTAGTCAACTGTCCGAAAACAGGTTGGAACCTCATAAATAATACCAATAAGGTATCACTTATGAGACATCTAAGTCAGGAGAGAATGGGATAGGATGGCCAGTTCCTTTCCCCCTCCATTACATACATTGCCGACTAGTTACATATTTCATGAATCAGACTTCAGATGTTCTTCCTCTGACATATCGTCAAGTGAGATGTACTGCCATATCAGAGGTAACCACCCCACCTGTATTATACTTTTAATTGAATCAAGTTAGAATTTAAGAACAGTTATATTACCGGTTGTTCTGTATAGTTGTGAAACTTGGATTCTCACTTTGAGAGAGAAACAGAGGCTAAGGGTGTTTGGGAATAAGGTGCTTAGGAAAATATTTGGGGCTAAGATGATGAAGTTACAGGAGAATGGAGAAAGGTACATAATGCAGAACTGCACGCATTGTATTCTTCACCTGACATAATTAGGAACATTAAATCCAGACGTTTGAGATGGGCAGGGCGTGTAGCACGTATTGGCGAATCCAGAAATGCAGTTGGGAGGCTGAAGGGAAAAAGACATTTGCGAAGACCGAGACGTAAATGGGAGAATAATATTAAAATGGATTTGAGGGAGGTTTAATATGATTGTAGAGACTGGATTGATCTTGCTCAAGATAGGGATCAATGGCGGGCTTATGTGAGGGCGGCAATGAACCTCTAAAAGCCATTTGTAAGTAAATAATTGAATCAAGATTGAATTGTTACTTCTCTCAGTAGCATTTCAGTTAATTAGTTCTGAATAGTGATTCAGCTTTAGTTTCCATTCAGTCCAGCGAGGTGTGGCAATTGTGGCTTGTTTTGGGAGTTGATGTAGCCTGACAGGTGGAACTAGGCTTCATCTGTAAACCACGTTACAGGCAGAAGGTCTGGGCTTAAATTAAGAAGAGCCTGAAACCATTGGTAATAATGCACTTGCTTTTGCAAGTTTGGTTCATTCAATTCCTGCACTACATGCACTCTGTCTGCAAGTAAACACGATTTCTTTTCTGCTCTCTAACATGTACCAAATGAGTAGCCTATCTCCTGGCTTAATCGGCTCAACAATTTCTTTGTTGAATTCAGTATATGTTCTCGAATATTGTCCTTGCAAGCTTGAGACATTGCAGGTCTCGCTAAGAAGCGAGCCAGTTGTCTCCAGTTTTCTCAGTATCGACAAAATTATTGGCTTGGTTGAAACATTGCACACACCGAATTCTGTTCGAAATGCTCGTTATGTTTTAACCAGGGAATTTGTCATTCAGTATGTTTTCAGCACAAAAACACACTGTCAAAGTGAGTACTGCATGTTTGTGATATTACGGCTAATTAATCACTACATATATTCTGCAATAATAGCCAATATCAGTATCAACAATGGACGACAGTCGTGCCAGGAGTACTAATATAAATTCTCCCAGAACCACAGATATCATAATATTTAATTTCAAGTTTATACTAACTCCCAAAGGCAAAATATAGCTCATTAAAAGGTAAATGTTTATATGGATCACACTGTATAATTCGCAGGTGCTCGTGTAAAAGGACTTAAGTATGAATTGGCTAAAATGGGATAAGTACAGATTTGAACTCTCCACAATTACTTATTTCTTGTGTTAAAGAGGTTAAGTCATTCTTCCATCAATGATGCAGCTACAGTGCTCTGTATTTTGTAACAAAGAGATTATGTTCAGTACGAAAGGAGAGAAATTTACACATCTTACAATTTAACTTAATCCCCTTTACACGATCAGCCGCGAATTTTCCTTTATAAACCTTTATTGTAAATAAAATTGCTATTATTTTCAATTCTCCTTATTTTATCTTTTTTTTTGGTCAACTGCCAAAATTGATGATGATGATGATGATTATTATTATTATTATTATTATTATTATTATTATTATTATTATTATTATTATTATTATTAAAACTTAAGATCAATAATCAGCAAGCAATAAAATACGTCTTTTGAATGCAATTACTGTAAAAATAAAATATCTGACATTAAAAATTAATTGACTTTAATTGATGTTGATGTTCTAGTACCTGTGAAGTCAGATTTCAAGAAAAGTAATAAAAAAGACGAAATATAGTACGTGTATTACCTTGTGTGTGTTTTTTATTTTTTCAGTCATCTTTTATTTTGGGACCTCTCACTCATTTTGAATTTGTTATATGTGGTGGTAAAAATTTGACATAATGTTTTTCTCTTCCTTCTATGTGTATTTCCCCATTCCTTTCACATTCACTGTTTCTGATTCCTCTTTTGTCGATAAGTTTATAAAATGTTTAAACCAACGTTGATATTTTGCAGGAAGTGTAACCCCAACGAACTTGTCGTCGCCGGGTGATCCTCGGCACAGCAACAGTAGCGACTACGACAGTGGGCCAATGCAGAAACGGACCCGGATGAATGAGGGCTGGGCCACATAGTGAAGCAGCCTGTCACATGGGAGCGCCTCGCCTGAATCCTGGATCTCCTCATGTGAGCCGTGATGATGAAACACTGTAACAGTGGACAAGAAGATATGTGCCATCCAGTGTACCATTGTGGCCACCACGTTTTGTTAGTCAGGCATGTGACGGACAGACTTTGTGATCACTGATAACACTTCTAGTGCCTGTAACAATAGCGGTCGGCCGGCGTCATTTGGGTTTTGCTCAAGAAGAAACCAGTTCGGTGCAGTCATGTCATAAAGTGATAGTAGTAATAAACGCATCCACCACATAGCTTTTGCACAGGAAATTTTAAATCAGTCTTCAGAAAAAAAGAAAAAAAAAAATGGATCAAAACAGCAAAACAACATGCTTGATGACAAGCCATGTTTCAAGATGGATGACCTTCAGTGTACTTAAAACTCTCTCGTTCGGAATACGATCACTGTCCATTGCATGTGAAGGTTTTGGCGAGTGCACACGCTCGGTGGAAATGTTTCCCTCACAGCTGCCTCATTCCTACACAGAAGAAAGTGAAGCAGTCCATGTGATCAAGTCCAAATTGTTTTGTAGATAGTTTTATCAAATGAATATACTATAAGTATATATAAATATATATATATCATTGACTTTAGGACGAACTGTGTAAAGAAACGTTTTTGTACTTGATTTTTGTTGTGTGCAGTGCTGCGTGACTACTATGTAGCCCCCAGATGAGCATCTATTTTACTAAGAGAGCGTGCGAACATTCCCCCCGTAGCCGTGCTTTGTTTCTTTTATCCACAGCCAGATGGAGTACTTAGCACATAAGCATGAGCGTTGCTGTGTAAAGTCAGGTTTCCTTACGTGTCATACCAGAACTGGTAAATCACAATGCCATGATTTTTTAACCGAGTACATGAAAAAAAGAGATGAGAAAAAAAGAAAGATATCGCGTTATTATGTACAGTATGATTATTATATATATTTTCTGAGACAATATTAATTTCAATAACTGCAGTATGGTTTTTAAATGTAATGTATGTATTTTAAGTTTTGTGTTGCCATGCTAAATTTGGTGCTTAATGATTGTAGGCAGGTCGAGACTTGCAGTACTGGTAGACACTTCCTCTCTGCTTCAACACATCACACACACTGCACGAGACTAATACGTAGTCACCAAAGTTGTTGGCATCCAGCATTGGATGGAATGCACTATTCTTTTACATATATATATAAAAGTATATATATACATATATTCTTTAATGAAATGAATCCTGGTTGGTTCTTCCAAGTTGCAGACATATTTTGGCCTTCTCGGCCATGAGGTGTGGACCGAATCAAGTTGTTGTTGCTGTTGTTGTTATATCGTGGTACTAGAGTTACACAACCCACAAGTGTTTTGATCGGCAGGAATGATTTTTAGACTTAAGAGACCACCACTGGTAGAGTAGTTAGTTTGGAACCTGTCACTAGCCGTTGTAGGAAGCTCCAGGAAAGGATGTTGTTTATTCTTTTTATTATTATTTTGATTTTTTTTTAACAACAAATTTTCCTCGTCTGAATTTCTTTCATGTTACACCTCCCACCAGATGACAGTGTACATGCTTGTGCCAGTGTCTGAAGGTCTCACCCCCCGATGATAAATATTTTTGTCCAAATAAGAAGTTAATATTTTTCGTAAATGAGAATTTGTATATTGTACTCGTTTAGTAAGACGGTGGATCAAATTGGAAGATTGTAACTCTGTACTCTCGTATACCCAAATTGTAGCATTTATTTTTTTGATACATTGTATCCAAGATAAATTGGGAGAAACAGTCAGGTTTCCAACACCTAGTTAACCTACCACAGTGTTCACTATTAGCCTTCTGAAGAGATTTGGTGGTAGAGCAACTACTTCACTGTATTTTAACTACTGACGCACTTCTCACATGTGCCAGTAGGTGCAAGACATGTCCTTCATATCTCCACTTAGGATGCCTTACTCCGAGTGCCTCAAATGTGTGCTTGTCCACTCTGGGTTCTGACCGATACATCATATGTCAATTTTGCACAACTCCTTGTCTTTGGGGCTGCAAACGTTGGCGGAATTTCTCTGCTCAGGAACTGTGTACTTGTTCTATTATGGAACTTGGAAATACATTAGATAAAAATGGTTTGGAAAGCTGTTTGTTTTGTCATGCAGTTGGTGGAGCTCTACCAGTGGAGGTTTGTTTATTGTAGGATCGTTTACCTCTGATTAATGTATTTTATAAAATTGGATATAATCTATTGAAATTTTGTAAACACCACACATATTTTAACGATATTTACTATTATTATATCGAGATGTTATATTTTAATATGAGATTGCAGCCCCAATGGTCTTGTTGACCCTTCTTTGACACTCTGTGCCTTCACTTTCCTTGTTCCACTCACTAACTTTACACGGCGAAAAGCAATCAAAATTTTAACAGATTTTCTATGAAGCACAAGTACTAAACTTTAGTGAGAACGTCTTATTAGTTGAGTCCAAAGTGAGATATTGTATTTATATAGAATGTGTCCAGGGGTGCACAATTTGTATAGCCAATGTGACGATAGAAGAGCTCTATTTTGCTGTCTGTAACAAAACCACCGTGCTTGTATAGAAGTGTCGTTGCTTTTGTCTTCCATCGGATGGAGCTGCAGTATCTGTTAATACCAGTAGACTTGCAGGCATGTCTTTTTTTTTAATTAAAATACTCATGTTGATAAACCATGTACTTAGCTTTCATTTAAATCCAGAGTTATTCTAAAGATTGTTGTAATTATTATGGTTTTTTTTTACCTGCTAAAGTGCAATATTATGTTATAAAATTTAATATAATGTAGTCTAAATTGTTTCACAAGAATTGCTTGTAGTCATAAAAACGAATGTTCTGTTTGAACTGGATCAAACAAAAAAATTCCCCCTACTGGTCATCGTCCTCCCTAGAGACCATGTATGGCAGCCATGTTGGTGTGGGGTGTTGTTTCTCATGTACTCGACAGATGTCTGCCGTACGTGATACAAATAAAGATTTGGATGTCAAGTGTGTATTGTTACAGCTCATTTAACATGTGGAATGTTTATTGATCTCCTTCCCATCTCTCTCCCTGTCTAAGCTTCACTCCAGCATTAGAAGAAGAGTCGTACTGTGCAAAAATGTGAATTTACGTGACTCAGGAAAAATACATTCCCAGAAAGAAAAGAACCTAATAGTTAAACATAAAACAACTCTGTATACGATCAAAAAATAAATATGGCTGAAATATTACAGTAAATGCATGTATTAATTTGAGCACCTATTGATAAATATCCTGATGAGAAACTTTTTATTTTAATATACAAATCAGAAATGAGACAAACTGTCACTTGCTATGATATGATATGATATGATACATATTTCTTCACAGCACTTCTTTACATGTAATGGTGAACCTCACATTCCTGTATCCGGTGCCACCATTAACATATTATTACAATAACACATTATTTGCAGTACACGTCTACACCAATACTCCCTATTACGCTATGTACCTTTTTTGTTACTTGGTCAATCTCCCCTTCAGTATTTCTCCTATATTTCATTTGCTATTCTCTATTTGTTCATTAATCCTAATATATCTAATATTATATACTTCTTTCACACCCCCCTTTTCCTCTAACTACTATTCACTAAAATCTCAAATTCAATTTTTCTCTATAAATTATTATATTGAATTATTTGTCCTATTTGTTCTTTGACCTTTTATTCATTTACTGTTCCAACGTTCAAATGTTAGTACTAATTTTATGCTGTCACTTGTTCACTTCTCTTAACCCTTTCTCACTATTTTCACTCATTCCTATTTGCGCACACTTCCACTTTCTCACTATTCTGCTTACACCTAATCCATTGTCACTATTCTCACTTCCTATAAATACTTATATTTTATTCCACACATCTGCTTATACACTTTCTCTCTCCCCTATACTTCTCGATCTTTTCCATTTTCACTTTACTTGCACTTTTTGATCACATCCCCAATTTTTTTTTACACATATCAAATATCTCTGCTAAATCCTCAACTGTCGCAAGTTCTGACCTTTCATTACTGTTTGTCTCTGCCTTATTTCTGTCTTTGTCTTTCTTTCTATTTATTTCTTCTTCTTTTCCTCTTATTTCCCCCCCCCCCCACGCTTGCATTTTCACATACTAGATTTCCATTTACACTTGCACCCTTATTCTTTACACTGTTTCCTTCCCTATCACTTCCTGACTCTTGGTTTCTCTTTTTATCACCCCTCGCCTTTTTTCTAGCGCCCGTGTTGTTTGTTCCGTTATTGTCAGCATTCCTTCTGCAGTGCGCTAACCTTACTGCCATCATATGGAGATTAAGAATCCGCTTATGCTGCACGATCATGTTACTGTTTTCTTGCCATGGTATGTGGTGCCTTGTACTTCTTCAAAAGGAAAAGAACTGATCCTGTAAAATGAATCTTATTTTGTGTCAAATACTGTTTCAATTTACCATGGCAAACATCCCATAAAATGGAAAGGAAGAGAGACTGTGATGAATAATCAACCAAAGTTGAACTTGGTTATAGCGACCATGGTTAGTGTGATACCTCGGCTACAGTGACAGTCATTAAGTAGTACGGTTTTTATCTGTATTAAACAAATGTGAGTTATTATTTTTATAATGACAAATTTAAAAAGCAACTCATTTATAGCGACATTTAGCAACACTGAAAATTCTTTAAAAATTCATGTTCTACACATATTAAACAGAGTTTACATACTGTTCAATGGAACAAGGAGCAAAGAAAAGAAAAGTTTTAAGTGTGGAAAATATAATGAATGTTTAAAATTGAGACTGCTGAAAAGGAAACTGATGTGTGCTGTGAATTTGGTTTGGTTAAGGAAGAATTGAGAATGATTTACAGATGCAGTCAACTCTTTTGCAAAGGGGAAGCAGAAAAAAATACACATTCTTAAACCCACGTTCTTCTGAGTACTGTATATATCTTAATTACTTTACAATACAGGATTTTATTCTATATTTCACTATTTTCTACTACCATCGAGTACAGTATTTTTATTTTTTAAGATAAATAAATAAAAACAAGAGTGTAAAGTGTTTTAAAAAGTTAAAGCACCTATATAAAATTACAAAATCAATTTTAGTAGTGTACAAAATACGTAATACTATGAATGTATTTCGTCATTTAATCTTTTTATTGTATTTAATTATTTTTATAGTAACGCTCATTTATTGCGACATTTCTTTAGTTCCTTTGTTCAACTGAACTTATGATACTTAAAATAATTATTTTTGTGTAACTTATGAATATTATATGTGTATAAACTTACGTGTGTTCCTTGTGGAAGTGGGTTTGTCATCTCAACTCTGCATTTAATTGCAGTTGGTGACCAACATTTGAGTATTGTACCTCAAGATGGTTTTGTGCCTCGAGAAACTTTTTTCACATTGTTAGACTAGTCTTGCTGACGGAGATTGCCAACAGTGCCTGAATTTCACACTTAGAATATTCGTAATATAAAAAAATCAATAATAATAATTATTATTTATTCATTTATACTGGCAGAGTTAAGGCCGTAGGGCCTTCTCTTACACTGTACCAGGTCACGAAGTATACAAGCAGTGAAAATGTAACAAAAAGTTCAAGAACAGAATACTAACAAATTACAAAAAAAATAATAGCATAACAAAATCGACACTAAACAAATTGAAAATAATACCATAATAAAAAAAAAAAAAAAGAAAGTAAAATACAGTTCTAAAGATTGGAATATAATAAAAGTAACTCAATTAGCACAAATAGTTATTAGGGAAAACGTAAGGAAGAATACAACGAATGGAATGTAATAAAATAATAAAAAAGAAGAAAAAAATACGAAAATTAAATAAAATCCACAATAAAAAGGGTATGATAATAAATTCATCTGGTGATCAAGAGAACAAAAAAGGGGAAAGGAAGGAAAAGAAATATGTATTTTTTTTTACAAAACTATCGCAGAAAAAAGGACCTGTAATTGAAAGGAATTTGAATTGAAAAAGTGCAATTTTAATTTATTTTTGAAACTAGATAATGTCCGACAGTCTCTGACATGTTGTGGTAGAGAGTTCCAGAAATGAGCTGCAGAGACGGTGAAAGATGAAGAGTAGTAGGATGTTGTGTGTTTAGGAATGAAGAGTATGATATGGTGTTGTGAGCGAGTATCTATTTCGTGATATGAGGACAAGAGTTGAAAACGAGAAGCTAAGTAGCTAGGGTTAGAGTTCTGAAGAATATTGAAGAGTAACGTGAGAGAGTGAATAGTTCTTTGCTCTTTGAGACGGACCCAGAACAACATATTTATTGAAGGTGTGATATAGTCAGATCCATGTTAAGACAATAATGAAAACACAATCCATGTTAAAACGTCAATTGGATTGTGTATATTGCCACACATACATACACAGTAATGTCATATTGTTTACACTGTAACACTGAAGAAATGGTTATTACTTTTGGCTCAGTATTTCTTTCAGTGATTTTAGTTCGAATTTAGTCATAGGAAAGGTTAGTTGTAGAGTTGATTTGTTTGATTCTTTTAATGGGCAAGGAATTATTGTAAGTTTGTGATGGGGATAAGCAGTAAACGAAATGAAACAGACTGTGGAAATGCGAATATGTTGGAACAGACAATTAACAGTGTGAAAGGGTAAGAATTTTCAGAAAGGTTGTTTTAGCAGGATTAAACAAAAAAACTAAAGTAGAGCTGTTTTCACAGTTTCACATATTGCTGTTTTCGAGTAACTTATATGCAGTTGAAGCAGAAAACTATAGTATAATAAATTTTATTGCAAAACATTTGTCAACTGAGCAAGTACTACAAGACATGGGAGTTCGTTATACAGGTAATATGGTAGTTTGGAATTCACGATGATTAACAGCACTTCATTAACTGTCTTAAGGCACCGCAAATAAAATGGTCTATGCACGCATATATTAATTGAGGTGCATCTAAATTAATTTTTACACAGGAGGAGAGCGGTATGATGAAGCATTTATCTTTCAGAAGACTTCGAATTTCTCACATCTGTTAGTATGCAGGAATTTTTATTAAAGTTATTTATTTACTTTGAGGAAAAGTAATTAAACTTCTCCTAATGAAAAACAAAGGTGAGTCTCTACTTCAACCTTACACATATGGTGTTCGAATGTTGGTTTCGTAAACATGAGGATTCACATGTTCCATCTCCGTGTTTGTGGATTACATGGATGTAATATGAAATAAATACCTCGTAACATGCTGTATAGACGTTAATATAGGCCTATAGAAGATATGATTCGTTTATAAGAAATGCGAAAATTTAAATAATAATACCATGTTTAATGAATTTGGGTAATTGTTAGTCACGAGGACAGATTTGGGTCCCATTTCTAGATTCACAGCACATAAATGAATCCTGTCCCTAATAGAGGGTTGCAGACAAAACTTTTGGTCATTTCCCAGTTGAATTTTGATTAAAAATGTCAAATAAAATTCGAAGTACTACCCAGGGTGCGAATTAACAGGGGGGATGGGGGGGATTTCCCCCCTGTTGGAAAGTTACCCCTCTCGTAAATTCATATTAACATCCCTGCCAGGGATAACTTCTATTCCCCTCTCACAAAATATAATTGTTTTAATACGACTATACTTTATAAAGTATAAAATAAGCAAAGAAAATAATATTGATATATTATAATCACTGGCAAGCTGAAAATCTTATCTTAAGCCTGCTCATGGATATAATTATTATTATTATTATGATCAAGATGCAAGACAAGCAACTCAATGCAGCAAAGTGTTGAGCCGTATTGAATGGTGATAATAATAATTTTATATGTGGTATTCTCTATCTAGGATTCTACCCCCCCCCCCTCATCAGAAATCTTAATTCGCACCCTGGTACTACCACAATCTAGTCACGAAGCTTGAGGAGATTTTTTGCATTTCTCGCGATAAAATGTGCCAAGCAGTTAGCAACTGAGAGTACTAGGAACAATAGACTGTGAGGTAGTAGCGATCTTAGTGGCTAGAAATTCAACTGCCATTGGATGCATATTTCCTACGTATTGAGCTTCGTACCCACTAAAATGTCTTCTGGACTCCGTCTAGATGGAACCAAAATTGGTCAACAACAGCCTAAATTCGTGTTTGAAATATGATCATGATGAAGAAGTCTCCCCTCAGTGTTACGTTATTTATTTAATGTATTTATATTATAATCTAAAAAAAAAAAAAAGACCAGAGAGCAGGGCAGGCCACTCAGACTAACTTCCCTGACAAGAAGATGACAGCGAAGTTTTAAACCCCACAAGAGAATGTTTCGGTGATAGTAGCAGAAAGGGGCAGAATAGTTGGTCTCCTGGAGCAGGCTTGTCATAGCGTGACATTTCGGCTCGTACAGGGCATGCTGCCACGACAGTGGTGCGTGTGTGGAACCAGTGGATAGAAGAGGGTCGTACGCAGAGACGAGCGGGTACTAGACCACAACATGGGATGACTGTCATCTTGTCTGCATGGCCGTGACGGACCGTACAGCTTTAGCCACAGTGTTGAGTCGACATTGGAGTACTGCAACAGGTGTGGACCTGTCTGCGTCAACAGTTCGTCGCCGTCTTTTGAGGGCTGGACTAATGCCTCGTATGCCGTTGCGTCGGCTTCCATTGTCCAGAATCCACAACCCCTCAGACTGCAATGAGCACGTGAATGCCTCACTGGTGTGCTGAGTGGCAAATATAGTCTTTTGGGACAAGTCCCGTTTCAACTTGTCCTACAATGATGACCACATACATGTTAACTACTATGGTGAACGCAATCTAGAGCCTGCATTGTTGAGTGGCATAGTGGACAAACGCCTGTGTGATAGTTTGGGGCACCATTGGATACAATATGCTATCTCGCCTCCTACATATTCAGGGCAATCTGAACAGCAACTGATACATTAGGGAGATTTTAGAGCCCGAGGTACTGCCCCTCCTTCAGGCAACTCCACATGCCATATTTCAGTAGGGCAATGTCCGACCACATGTGGCGAGGATTGTGCAAGCCTTCTTCAAAGAACGACGGGTATCACTGCTTCCCTGGCCTTCATGTCGTCCCTCGAACATGTCTGGGATGTGGTTGTTCGTCATGGTCCTTCAGCACCCACTCTTGACGCTTTGTGGACTCATATACAAACTGCGTGGAGGGAGATTCCCCAGGAACATATCCAGGCTCTCTTTGATTTCATGCGACGACGCTTAGAGATTCTGATTGCAGCGCATGGAGACTTCACACCATACTGAAATCTCACGGTCACAGATCAGGTACAGTTCTGTATTTCTAATCATTTGTGTATTGTCATGTACCTAATCTGTGGTATCAATTCATTTCAGTCACATGTATCCTTCTTGGTGTTGCAATTTCCACAAACATTAGTGCATTTTTAAACTAGTATTGAGAAGCTAAGTAGTATATGAAATTTACTGTGCCTGTGACACCTCCCTGCTGGTATATTCAAGGTTCAGACATGTATCCAGGGAATTTCATTTAGGGGTGGCCAAAATAAAATAAAGGAATCTTCCAGTCCAAATAGTCACAATACCGATTCAGTCCTGTATTTAGCAGGGGCAATTTCTATGTTTGCTGCGCAAGCCCAATATTTTCGTAGAATGTGTATTTCTCAAAATGGGATTACGTACGTTAAAATTTATTTAGATTTTTGGAATATCGTATAGGCGTAATACCATCCCCAGGATGCACACCGCAAGTATTGCAACGCTTACTCGTTTCTTGGAGCTGCAGGAAAGACGTAGAAATAGCGAGAATATGATGCGAGCAAGTGCCTTCATCCTTAGTCCGTCCTAGGCGCACATGCTTCTGTTATGTGTTGTTTGAAGCTCTGGTCCGAGAGCTACACCAACGACTATTTAACGTTACACAGAGCAGTATTAACAGCGGGAATGTGCTGTGATTTGCGAGTGCAATGAACGGAATGCATATGTTAGCTGCTGCATGTATTATTAATTCTTAAACATTAATTTGAAGTATTGCAATGAGTTCGGAATTGTGTGTTATTGAAACCTTATTATTAAATCCATTTTCCCGAAGGACTATTCAAGAGAAGACAGACATTATAGAGAATATGTGTGCTCGTTCAGTGCAGCTCAATACAACAATGTGCATTGGTTGGCAGGGTCGAAAAAACTAAATAAACTGTTTTGTTGGCCATGTTTGTTATATTATATCGAACTTCTACATCTGATAAGCGAATATGATCCATGACTCATATGATTTCATAATTATAAAATAAATTATTTATGTGGGTCTGATTATTTTTATTAATTATGAATTATTTCATCCTCCCATCTTCCCTATGAATAAAAGAGCAAGCCTAACTTTCGTGACTATCATTCGCCCCTGGTATTTATGTAGTGATATGCTCACGTGCCCGAAAATATTTTGCGCCCCCCCTCCCCCCATCAACTAACTTATGCAAATCTTACAAGCAAACATTCTGATGGGGGCAGATAAAAATGTTATTTTTTCTTCTTTCACCATGGTAATAATGTCAAAAGAAGTGCTTATACAAATTTTGGCCACTCGACCGCAATTACGAGGGCCGTAAAAAAATAAGCTCGCCAGGGACTGTTAACAGAAAGAAAACACAGTTCATTGGAAAAATTGATTGGAACAGAGACAGCAATTGTTGAGTTATTTTTCAACATATTTCCCACCGGAATTGAGACATTTGTCATATCATGGGATCGACAGACGCTGGTTCCGAGCCCAGGCGACTGACTTCTACGACACAAGGGTACAAAAATCGATCCCATGCTGTGACAAAAATGTCTCAATTCCAGTGGGGGATATGTTGACAAATAGCACAACAATTATTGTATCTTTTTCAATAAATCTTTCCATGCAATTGTGTTTTTTCTATAAACGACCCCAAGGAAAATCACTTTCTGGACGGCCTTGTAATTGCGGTCGAGTGGCCAAAATTTGTATAAGCACTTCTTTTGACATTATTAACATGGTGAAAGAAAAAAAAATTAAATTTTTTATCTGCCCCCATCAGAACGTTTGCTTGTTAGATATTTGGCGTAGGTAAGGCGGCTAGGCGCTTGCTTGCCGATCCGAAGTTGCGCTCGGGTGCGGGTCCGATTCCCGCTTGGACTGATTACCTGGTTGGGTTTTTTCCGAGGTTTTCCCCAACTATAAGGCAAATGTCAGGTAACCTATGGCGAATCCTCGGCCTCATCTCGCCAAATATAATCTCGCTATCATCAATTCCATCGACGCTAAATAACTTTGTAGTTGATACAGCGTCGTTAAATAATCAAGTAAAATAAAAAATAAAATAGATATTTTTTTATTTACTCTGGTAGAGTTAAGGCCACTAGGCCTTCTCTTCCACACCACCAGAAATGCAATATAACTACAAGAAAAACATTAAGATACCGGTATTTAACAGTAAAAAAAAATAGGCATATAACAATATAACATATGCAAATCAAGATTTCAGGTATAACCCCCTGTAAAGTTGATTTGAATAATTCTGAGGGAAAAATTGTTCCGGAGCCGGGTATCGAACCCGTTAAACCAAAGGTCCCGGGTTCGATACCCGGCTCCGGAACAATTTTTCCCTCGAAATTATTCAATATAACATATGTTACTATTTAAAGTAGGCATCTGCGAAAGAGAAAAATATCGATTTTTTTTCTTTCCTCAAAATGTTTCAACGCTACGAATTTGCCGCTCTGAGCCTAGGTCCACGTGCCTAAGTGTAAGTACAGGCCTGCTGGTAGGCCTACTGGTATAAGTTTCTTAGCAGTACTTAAATACTGATTAGGCTACAAATGTTATTGCAAAGGAGAGAAGGATATTTCTTTTTAATTTCATGACAGTTTCGATGGTCATGGTGCATATCCAAACACCCTAGACACTCCCTTGGATACAGTACATTTCTGTCAAGGTTGACTTCATTTTTTGATGTGTAAGTTTAACGGTCAGCGCGTCTGATTGTGAAATGAGCTGGCCCGGGTTAAAATCCTGATTGGAACAAGTTATCTGGTTGGGGTTTTTCCAAGTTTTCTCTCAAGCAATTGAAACATGCTGGATAACTTTCAGCGTTGGACCTCGGACTCATTTCACCATCATTAATTCATATATCATCATCATCATCATCATCATCATCATCATCATCCATACCATAATCCGTGTTTAGTTCACGGTGCGGCGTGCTGTACTTGTACAAGAGCGCAATTGTTTGGCTACCCAGTCGTTCACAGAATAGAAATAAGCCTCAGGCTGCAATGTAAGCCTTTGGGTCCCTCCTCCGTATAAGAGGGAAAAAAAAGCTTGACGATACTGTTCCCAATATTGTGCATTATTCTGTTGCAAGAGGAATAATGGGCCTGATAATAACAATTTAGAGTTGGTCCAATGGAGCCCCAAATAATTTTATATCATAGTGTACCGTAACTGTTTTGCATGATATCGGAAGGAACTGCATTAATTTTATGTTTTAAGTTTCCAGTACCAGTCTTTTTTTTTTTTTTAGTTTCAACATGAAAATTTGCGTCTTAGTGATAATAACGACGCAAACATCAAATATTAATTATTTTCTTCTCCTATCTTCCTTCTGTATAGCCCTGATCGGCTTCTAGTAACAATGAGTGAAGAGAAACTGGTTATTTTTTCACTCAGAGGTTGGCCATGTGGCTGAGCCAGCTGAGCTACTAATCGAAATGGTCTCATCTATCTGGTCTCATGTTGATGTTTCGTTTGCGTGTCGCATTTATTTGAATCACTTTTTCAGTTGCTTCAAGTAATTCCTTACAAGCTTATCATTTATCAGTATATAAGACTCAAATTTTGTATTTGCGTATGTTAGGACCCTGATCAGGGGGTTAGGAAAAAATTCAGGAATTAAAAACTCCAAAAAAAGTTAAGGTGTCGCTTTTCGTACATTGTGATGTGTGAAAAATTGCCGCAACACAGAATTGTTATTTTAATGCACTACGAAAGAATTAACCCCGAGGTAAGATATAATACTTCATATAACATATATTTTAAAATATAAACAGTGAAAAATTTGTGCCTGATGATGGGGAGACTTAATTGCAATTAGCCTAATTAAATTGTTGTGCAGTAGTATCCTGACAGAAACATCATATTTGCTTAGAAGTTTTCGAGAAGTAGGTTACTTTGGTCACAGTCTACCGTAATTATCCAATTACTATTTCAATAATATGTGATTTAACAGAATTCTTCTTGCCTGGAGGTTTGTAAATATTTTGTATCCTCCCTAAAAATTGGGTATGGCGCTCAGGTCCCCTCTCCCTACCTCCTATGGACAGCTCTGCCTTGATCATGTAAAATAATTGGAGGAAGTAGGCTTAAATCAATATTAATGTCAAATTGACTTTGAGTCACTATCATAGCAATTTTTTATGTCAGCTAAAAATGTGTTTATTCGCAGGAGTTTCCATCTACGTGATATGCTTCAAGTATCATGGATTACAGAGAAAATTTACTACGAAATGTTCATGAAAATATTAAACCACCTACAGATATTGGCACTACAAGTCTAATCAAAGGATCTTATCAGTATTATCATTATGGATGTGATGGTTTCATTGATAAGGTAAGTTCAGAGGGTTGGTTTAATAATATTATTTTCTACTTCACATAGCTTCTTTCTAAAAAAGATCCAAGGTTCCTCAGGTCCAAACCTGGGTAAGGGTGAAGTAAAGCTGTTGGTCCTGAATCGCATATATAAATGGAACATAAGGGAACCCTGCCCCTAATAGAGAACGCCATACAAAATTTGTTGGCCATTATTTGCCCACGTTGAATATTGACATTGAATAATTTCTGCAGTTGAAAGTATTGTTAAATAAAATATAATACTACTGCCAGTAAGCCTACTGCTAAATAAGGAAAGATAGCCTTCTGAGATCTTTATTGTTTCTATGTATGTGTGCGTTTTTGGTGAAAGGATATTTTCTCTTTTCAAATTAAGACTACCATAATTCAAGTAGACCTAGGTTAGTCGTTCTTTAGGTAATTATTTACTTTATCTGATGGCGCATTTTCTCGACAAATATTTATCCAGATCTCCTTTATTTAACTTGGGGAATACGTACGAATTACTAAAATTCAGCGGAAAGCATTAATAAATAACTTTAACCTAGTCAGAGTTCTTGATATCTTGTCACTTAACTATCTCTTCATCTAATGTACTCTAACTTAATAACTGTTCTTGGTCTTTTGTCACTTAGCTATCCTGCCATCTAACCCACTCTAACCTTGTCACAGTCCTCGGTCTCCAGTCACTTTGCTATCCCCTCATCTAACCCACTCTAACCTTATAACATTACTCTGCTTCACATCACTTAATACGAGCAAATGCTCGTATCCGGGGTTTTCCCTCAACCCAATATGAGCAAATGCTGGGTAACTTTCGGTGCTGGACCCCAGACTCATTTCACCGGCATTATCACCTTCATATCATTCAGACGCTAAATAACCTAGATGTTGATACAGCGTCGTAAAATAACCCAATAAAATTTTAAAAAATTCACATCACTTAGCCTAGCCTACTTAACAGTTAACTCGAAATATTTCAAAATTACAGACCAACTCATTAATGAATCACAACATCTCTATACAAGGAGCATGAAAACAAACACATCAACCTCAGTTCCCCTGTCAATTATATCATACATTGTAGTTTACCTAAGAATAGATATCTTAAAGTCGTAATTACTAACTAGATAAAAGGAAAATTATTGCTTTCCGCTCAATTTTTGTAGTTTCTACGTATTTCCCAAGTCAACTCAAGGAGTTCTCAATAAATAATTACTGTTTTTTTAATATTGAAATGCATCTTTGTCATATTTAATATTCATAGGCTGAGGAAGGCAGCAACTGTAGCCTAATGTCTTCAATTCTGTCAGGGCTGGGGTTGTGGATATCGCACCCTGCAAACCATCTGTTCCTGGATAAAAGCTGACCTTCAGCATCTTGCACCTGTGCCAAGTATCCCCACCATTCAGCAAGTGCTGATTGACTTAGAGGACAAACCTTCAAGTTTCCTAGGATCTCGTGACTGGATTGGCAGCTTTGAGGTTTGTACTTATCTTCATGTTTTCTTGGTACTGGTAAGCACATTCTCTAGTAATCAAATTTCAATTATTATTTTACTACATAGGCCTAATTCTATCAACATTTTTCTATTACCACTACCTACTAGTTCTTCTGAAATAAAACCTATAAAAAGCTTGATTAGTATAATATATTTAAGAGGGATGAAGTTATAGGAGAATGGAGAAAGTTACACAATGCAGAGCTGCACGCATTGTATTCTTCACCTGACATAATTAGGAACATTAAATCCAGACGCTTGAGATGGGCAGGGCATGTAGCACGTATGGGCGAATCCAGAAATGCATATAGAGTGTTAGTTGGGAGGCCGGCGGGAAAAAGACCTTTGGGGAGGCCGAGACGTAGATGGGGAGATAATATTAAAATGGATTTGAGGGAGGTGGGATATGAAGGTAGAGACTGGATTAATCTTGCTCAGGATAGGGATCAATGGCGGGCTTATGTGAGGGCGGCAATGAACCTCTGGGTTCCTTAAAAGCCAGTAAGTAAGTTTATAAATTTGTTATTTTCAATTTCTAACATGTATAGTTTTGAGTGTATCTTGTTTTTGTGTCGGTGTAAGTTTTCATCTTCTTTCATATTGAAAATCTCACCAGTCTTGTCTATATCTATATATTCCATTACTTTATCTGTCTGTTGTTTGTCTGTCCATGTATTCTTCAGCTCATTGATCCAGTTCCATCTCTTTCTCCCTTTCTTTCTTTTCTTCTTTCTTTATACCCAAATCTGATTCTCATATTCATCTCTCAAATTTTCTGGCAATGTTATTTAATAATAATTAAAGTGTATTAATAATTTATGAAGATATGAATTTTCTTATAGGTTTGTTTGGTCGTCGATCATCTATACAATGTCCCATCAAAAATAATCCACGTAATGAAAGGATCAGAGTTACATCTACATGTATCATCTTTAGTGGAGCATTTCAACAAGTTTGGCAGCCCTCTCATGATGGGTGGTGACCAAGATTGTTCCTCAAAAGGTGTTGTTGGTGTGCATTCTAATGACAACAATACCTACCTTCTGATTGTGGTAAGAATTTGGCATATTTTTTCAGATTTAGCAATGAAAGTTGCCATTGCTGTGTAATAGAAATTTTGTTTGTTTGTTTGTTCTAGGATCCTCATTATTGTGGAAGAGCTAGAACATGTGTTGATTTGCAGCAGAAAGGCTGGGTAAAATGGCAGAATATTAATGAATTTATAGATAGTTCTTTCTATAATATATGTCTCCCACAACTAGAATATCATAATCAGAATTAATAGCAGTGCAGTGATGAAAAGTTCCAACACCAAACATTTCGCCAAATACAATTTGTTTGGTCCAGTTTGTGTAAGAAACCATCAGATGCTTGAGCTATGGTGGGTGCATGAATAAATATGTATGTTCCTTTATTACAGGTATAATATATTTTTTTAAAAGATTTTTCAGGCCCAAGGCAATCTAAGGTCTAAATGATTTTTCTTTGCCATTACATGTTATTTAAGAAGTAAAAGTTGTTAAAAATAAATTATTTGTTATTAACCTGTATTTTCTTACTTTGAAATGAACACAAAATTCGAAACATTACTAGTAGATTCCATTTCCTTTCCTTTTGTCTATGGTGTCTGGGACAAACACCACCTATAACAAAGTTTTATAACTAAATTTATCTAAAGTGCTGTTTGCTGCAGGGACAGAGGAACTCTCCCAAGTTTTTATGGTGGAAACACCAACACCATTATTTATTACATTCCCACGATTACTGCTAGATGTTAAATTGTTACGTTTTATGCTAGTGACCCTGTTACTCCATTAATTGTTGCTGACATTTCCATTCATTTGTTTAGTCAAAATGGCACATGTGGAGATTTATTGATCACCATAAAAACTTGGCGAGTTCTCCTCTTCTGCAGCAGATGACATTTGGATAAACTTGTTAGTTGCTGAGTTACAAAACTTTTTTATCAGCAGTGTTTGTCCCAGACACTTCATATTAAGTCATAATTATTATCTATTTCATGTATATACACTATACTTTTGTCTATTGACATGAATATCTGCAAGCCAGAAAAATTAAGAAAGAATGGTTCGTGAGAGAAATTTGACACAGTGTTATAGATACCGGGTAGATGCTATTATGTGGAAGTACAATATTTGCAAGTAATCGGAATCAGTGGCGGTTCCTCGGGGGAGGGAAGAGAGGAACGTCCTCCTCACATTTTTCTTCTTTTGAAAGTAAATACCAAATGAAATATATGCCTTGAAATTCGAGGAAGATTCGATAATTTTTAAGTTCAGAGCTATAAGAAAACCTCGGTTAATCGAGTTTTAAACCACTCGCACTCATGTGCTCCTAGAAAACTGTGAGAAGGATGCGAGATTGTTTGTGTGGAGGAAAGTCAATCAATTCCTCCTTTACTGCAGTTAACACACATAGACAACAGCGTGCTAGCGGCCAGAGAAAGAAGCAGAGTTTTAAAGCAAGTAAATGAACAGATAGGGAGGAGATCCTCCTCTAAATATCAGCGCATGGGCGGGAAATAGAAACCGACTGGTCGTGCAGCAAGCTCGCTATCGCTGCCATCTAACGATGCTGCATTCAACCAGACTATAACACGTCATCTAGGAGGAGACACAATAAAAACATATATATTATTTTAATGTACCGAAGTACATATATTTCCATGCAGATATTCTGCTCCATCATACGATGAAAGAGTAATGGAACGGAGAAAAATTCTCTCCGGCGCCGGGATTTGAACCCGGGTTTTCAGCTCTACGTGCTGATGCTTTATCCACTAAGCCACACCGGAGTTGTATCCGGTGTGGCTTAGTGGATAAAGCATCAGCACGTAGAGCTGAAAACCCGGGTTCAAATCCCGGCGCCGGAGAGAATTTTTCTCCGTTCCATTACTCTTTCATCGTACAATAAAAACAGTTTTAACGTAAAGCTATGGAAGACACCATATAAACTTTATTTTTAAATTATAAATCAAAATATATTCATTGCACTTTATATAAGCTATGTTCATGGTTTGAAACTTTCGAGGATATCTGAAAGTTGAAGTTGGATTTATATAAAACAAAGAGGAAGTAGTTCTAAGTTAGTAATGCAGATCTTTTTGTCTGAAATTCACTTCCATTCATTGTCTACTAGACAGGACAACAGCCAAGTTGTCAGTTTTGTACAAATATATTTGAAATTGAAGGTACAGCAAACTACATTATTTTTAACATAAAAAAATTAATCGGCCATCGGCAGCTTTGAACAATAATGGTAGTATGACTTTACAAGAACTGATATTCTTCAAAAGCATTTGATACTGATCTTGTAAAATGTACATGTGGCAACACAGACCACGTGGATGGGTGCAGTGTTCTCACTTTCCTAACAGATTATTTCTCATTCCCATTTCCGTAAAACGGTTCCAGTTATGTGTTAGTAGCTAGTCTCTTCCAACATGTGTGATGCTGTAGTGTGCATGAAAAATGCTTCGAGGTTGTGAATTTCCTTGTAATTGTTAATTTGTGCAATTATTCAACAATGAATGGAAGTGAAAACATATTATATTTTGGACAATTTAGGAAACTCAGTTTACAAAAACAGATTATTGCTATACAGAAGGGAAGACCAACCCTAACACTACCTGGTCTTACATGTATGCATATAGGCTAATTTGTAGCTTGTTTCTCTCAAGAAGGTGTCATTTTGCGCTGTTAACTTCTTTCCTCCTCTTAAGAAGTGCAGGAACCGCTACTGATTGGAATTCATCTTATGTGCAGAATCTAAAATGCCGTGTGAACAAATGTTTTTAAAATAATCTCTGTGTCTGACCTAGATGGAGAATTTTCTTTAGAATTTGTCAGAAAATAATGGAGCGTATATTTAACAACTGACAAAAAATTCATTTTTCTGTAACACTCTTAATCAGAAGATAGCGCGGGATCTCCACTAGGCTTTGGACAATGAAGAACAAAACTTTGAAACTAGTCAGCCAAGTAAATCCTAAATATTAACACAGTAAAGAAGTTGCAAATTTAATCAGTGACAAAAATTCTTTAAAATAATTGAGAGAGGTGATTAAAAAAACTATTACTATGCACGCACACATCCATATACATTGGAAAGAATTCTGCTTGAAAGTGGGAATTCTTTGTTTATCCGAATCTGCAACTCTAAAAGAATAAAGTTATTTACATTATTAGAAGTATAGTGAATTTTGGAGCAGGCTGGCAATAAAATTCAAAATTGACAAAGAACAAAAATTCTCAATCAAGTGAATTTTTAAGCAGGCTGGTAATAAAATTCAAAATTAACAAAGAACAAATTCACAATTTGTATTCAGAGATTTTAATGGATGATTACATTCTGAAATAATTTTATTTAATACTGTAACAAATAATTGGTATATTTGAGTCAAAATGAGTGATAACTCTAAAAATATCGGTATTGATTCTTTGAAAAGATTTATAAAAATTGCGCATCAGAAATTCCCTTCATCTACCCTAAAAGCGGAGAAAAAATATTTTGGAGTTCTTCTAAGAGGCTTCTCCATACTTTGCGGGGCTTATCAGGACGTTCTGCGCTTACACCTTTTCTAATTTGGAGAAAAAGTAATATTGGTACTGGGATTTATTAAGCTTACGAAAGGGAGATGTTGGAAATGACGGGAAATATGGCGGCGATACAATCCATGAATTACCACCATACTTGCCAATAGTGCCAACCATACGTTTTGGTGGTTAATAACGTTATCAATTTTACAACGGAGCTACACTAGTAATAAAGGAATATGGTATTCCATTTCACAAGTAATGGTATGTTATTGTTTTAAGACTACGTGAGTTAATCGTTCATTTTTAAGAATTAGTTTTACATTAATTATATATATATTTCAATTGCAGTTGTATCTCCGGGAGTTCTGCTCTTCATGGGAGTGGACAAATATGAAAGTAAGTTTTATATTTAACACAAGATTTATTCCTTCTTGTACCTTGTGTCGTCATAATTGTACTGAAGAACGTTTTATAAGTCAATGAACAACTTTACTTGGTCGGAATTTGTATAATAACATAATTTATAACCTTAAATTTACGTTGTCACGTGTTCGTTTGTCAATTATACTTTGCGGTAACATGCAAAGCAATGTGTAAAAATACATGGAGAAACAAACAACGTATCAAATGATCTGCAATTGTACATAGAGGAAATCTGCAGTATCAAGGAAAATAATGCCAGTAAGTGTGAGGGACGATAAACAACCAAAAAAGTGACTTTTCATTAATTTCGGTTTCAAATTGCACATACCCACAATTGATATTAATGTACTGGTATACACATAATCATCTTCAATAATACCCGCCTAGATAAAAGAACAAATAATACAAATTAATTTCACTTTAAGTTAACTTTGTGTTGGTGCAATTAGAATCAAGTACAACTAGTTCAAAGTGGGTAATTCTACAGAAAAACTGGACCAAAGGAGGCACAATTTTTTCTTTAACAGTTGCGTACAATGAATAGTATAGAGGGTGAAACGAGAATAGAGTACTAAGTACATGGTTTTACTTTCGGGCACGCAATACTTTCTACAGGATAACCTAGAAGTAGGCCTATTCATCTGTTGTAAGTAGTAATGAATGGATGTGTCGCCACCATATTATCCACATCAGACGTCTCCATTTAAATGTAAAACGGGATTGTTAATTAGGTCTACAGTACGACCTCCTTCGGCAATAATTTCATATCTCCACTGGCATAAAAAATGCCTTCTTGCGGTCCAGGCCAAAAACACGCACTTTGCAGAAATTTGCACTTTCATTGATACAAAAAATGCTTTCTTGCTGGTATGGTCCAGTTTCCAAACACCCACTGTCCAGAAATGTATACGGCTAGACCTTTCGAGCAAAGTAAAATACTTAAATTACATGTAAATCAACACATGTCATTATGTACTCCACAGTTCACTATTCGTAGTGCGCAATTAAAATAAAATCTGGGTGTGGTAGTGTCTGTGACACGGCCGTGGTTTTTACGTGAATACGTCTGGCGTAAATTGAGATCTAGATGAGATCTTTCGTTTGGCACCAAAATCAGTACTGTAGCACATCGGAGTCATGAGATACACTGCCTAGAAATTTTTGCCCATGCCCAAGATGGCCACCAGTCGCCACGGTGGTGCTGAGTAAGGTCATGCTCGCATCATAGGCATATACCCGATCGACGCCACATTTATTTCAATTCTGTTATTAGTCACAAAGTTATAGTGTCGGAATGGATCACCCTGCAAACATTACATCGCCATTTTTGTCCTGGTACTCCATGTGTCGTCTGATTTTAAAGATGTATTCACGACAAAATGGTGCTTTCTTTGGTTTAGTTCTTCTGCAGAATTACCAATGGTTTTTTTTTTTTTTTTTTGCAATCTTACATTATAAGAGTGAAAAATCCTGAAAAACGTTTCAATACAATCATACAGATAAACTTCAGAATATGGATACCTTTCTTCCCCTCCAACCCCACCAGAATATCCTATTGTTACTAAATTCAACATCCCCATTAAATGTTTGAAATAACGTCTGAGTCAAAATTGAGTTTCAGCTATATTATATAAAACAATTGCTTGGTTCTTTTGTTTTATAGATGAAGAACTCATCAAGTGGGGTTGGCCGGAAGATGTTTGGTTCCACGTCGACAAAGTGTCGTCTGCGCATGTCTATTTGAGACTTCGCCCTGTAAGATCCCACACACAATTTCAGAGGTACCTAGATGTTGTCAGGGATGCACCAGAAACAAGTGTATTTTATATATTACGAAATTATATTACCGGTATTTATTGAATAACACATACCCATTGTTTGTGTCACTATATGCATATCCTCATCTTCCCAGATGTTTAATTGGAAAAAAGATAAAATGCGTGATAGGTAAACACTTACTGTACACCAGTGGTATTCTTTTTTTTTGCTAGCATACCCCAAAATACAATTTTTTTTCCTTATCTTCGTACCTCCAAACTACATTGCAATTCTATAAGAAATAACAAAAGACTATGACTAATGTGGTATGCAAAATAAATAATAATAATAATAATAATAATTATTATTATTATTATTATTATTATTATTATTATTAATATATACAGTAACTATTGATGTAATAAGAATAGTAATGAATTTTAACGAATTACTAGGGCATTCGAAAAGTAATAGAATATAGTTACTGTTTCACACTAAATTTATTTAGGTTACTTTTGACATTACATACTTCAAATATAGTCTCCTACCATGTCAACAATAGACCTACGTTGCCAAATCCTTGGAAGATGGCAGACTCCATCTGCAGCAGCATTTCTGGATATCTCTCTCACTGATCAATCTAAAGTTTTTCAGATGTCAACTCTTGATTGAAAGCGAATGCCTCACTTCCTCCCAACTTGCAATAGTTCAGTATGGTAGGACTTCTCTTCCACAGCTTTCTTGTAATGCCCTAAAACACTGAGTTGTATGTTTTCTCTTGCAACTTGAATTTTTATGAAGCACTTTTGTTCGTACCTTCAGGGCTGTATTGTTTAGTACAAATCAGAAACAGCCACTGTATTTACAAAATATGGCTACTTCGAGACTTTCAGTATTACAGATTTATGAAATAATCACTGCTTTATTACGTAGTACAAGGTTTCAATGGTCACCACTAGGAGCACTGATTTACAGTTTTGTTGCCATTACTTATTGAATGCCCTAGTATGTAAAACGTTATTAAAGCGTCCACACCCGTGGAGTAACGGTTAGCACGTCTAGCCGCGAAACCAGGTGGCCCGGGTTCGATTCCCGGTCGGGACAAGTTACCTGGTTGAGGTTTTTTCCGGGGTTTTCACTCAACCCAATATGAGCAAATGCTGGGTAACTTACGGTGTTGGACCCCGGACTCATTTCACCGGCATTATCACCTTCATCTCATTCAGACGCTAAATAACCTAAGCTGTTGATAAAGCGTCGTAAAATAACCTACTAAAAAAAAAAAAAAGTTATTAAAGCAAGGGAAAACAAGTGTTGATATTGTTAAAGAAAATATGCAAATGCAATAATTATCTATAAAATAAATATGTCAGGATTTCACATATCTAGTCAGTGGAATATATACCCCTTGAGACAACCCGATGTATCCCTAGGGATTACCATAGATTGAATACCACTGGAGTACACAATTATAAAAACAGTTACGTGGTGAGCATTGCACAATGTTAATGCTTCAGACAACATGGATAAACACAATATATTCACTATGTGCAGGAAATAATTATCAATTCTATCAGAATATTGTGGGATGTGTGAGCAGAGGAAGGAATGGAAACAGTTTATGTAGATTGTGATAATAATACAAGCATATTTGTAGGTAGACTTTGTATAAAAGAGTCTAATGGCGAAGTGCATCAACATTGATTAAAAACGCAGTAATCATAGATTACGAAACGACGGTTAAACAGAAGCCGTGATTAAAATGTAATTTATGTGCACCATTCATAATCACTGATTACTAAAACATGGCTAGCTGACACCTCATTTAACCAGAGTAAAGTCTATGATGGTACATTGTTTCTACAAAATGACTAAAGGAAAGCATCCATACCGCTGCAAAGATAATAGTCAACGTCTAAAAACGACTGCGCTCATTATGTTCTACGTCGAAATGAACGTATCCTACATTTTCGCGTTGCATTTGTTTGCCTGTGGGCGCTGTTATATTTGTGAGTTCCATTTCTTCAGTACTGTTAGGTTAAAATCGTACAAAATGGAAAATTGAATCCAAAAATGATTCTATCCCAATGTTAGGTTGAAGTATCGATAGACTTAATTACTAGATTTAAATGTATTATATAAAAAAGATGGACTATCCATAAAGGAAAAGGATGAAGAAGATTGGTAGGAATGTGTGTACGATCTTGGACCCCATTTACACCAGGCAATTGTGCATTATCCTAAGATCCATCCATAACCTCTCTTTGTTCAGCCAGTGACATAGAGAAAGAGATACCGGTATTCGAGTATTCCCTCTTAAAATACAGAAAATAACAGTTACATAGAATCGTAATATAAGCAGCCGATCCGTAGGAGAAATATGATTGTTCTTGTGTTATTTCAAGGAATCCATTTGTAGATTTGATAAACGAAATCCCTCCTGAAATTTTCTGTCACCTAATTCCTCGCAAGAATTCTCTCTTTCCACTAAAGAACCTTCACGCTCACGCTCTATCCAAGTAATTCAAGTACTGCACAATAATAATCGTCTTCGAAATAATCACCTGTGGTTCTGGCCGCCATTTTGCTTTACTTGCTCTACTAATCGCTGGTTATCTCCTTTAACCGCTCATATTTGGCCGGTTAGAGATTACTGTGGTTAACCTCCTATTTAAGTCGTAACCGAGGTCGATCCACCGTAAAAATGCTTAATCAGGGGTTAGGTGACAATTTTAACCGATGTTTACACTAACCGACGTTGATGCACGTGGGCATAAGAATATTCGACATTTTTGTGATACAAAATTCAGGCCCATCTTTTGGTGGAAAAGATAGCCTCCCCTCTTACTAGATCAATGACTTTTGGAGTGAATTATATATGTCCTAAATGTTTTTTTCCGCCCTTTGAGAGCATTTGATTCTGAACAATGCTACAAAATTATTTATAACATTTTTCCCTATAATGAAAGGGGGAGAGAGTGTCGGAGAAAAATTAATATCCCATGTTAAATTCCTCTGTCGTGTACTTTAATTTCCACAGTGTATATGTGAAGTCATGTTATTTGTCTGGTGAATATGAGGATGTGGGAAAATTTGAAGATGTAAGGAGTAATATTTCATAAGCTTCTTGGCAATTTTCTAATCTTTTATCCAACTATTTATTGCACAATTTGGTGCATCCCTACCAAATAAACATTGTTTTGAATATGATGTACATAATATTTCTGTAGGATATTATGGCAATACTGTTTATTGTACAATTGTTTGTTACAGTTTGTAATAAAGGGCTAGTATGAAATTATGTTTTTTGTATTTGTAGCTTTTATTATTATACATATTTTCTATTAAAATAAAATTTGTTTTTAGAGTCAAACAATAGATGACATCCCCACAGCAGTATTGGAAGATGCTGCTCAACTTGTGAAGGCAAACAGCATTCAAGGCAACAAGATGAACGATGTAGATGTTGTATATACAATGTGGGCAAACCTCAAAAAGACAGATGGAATGGAAGTAGGCCAAGTTGGGTTCCACAAAGAGAAGGAGGTGAGTGAAAGACAGTAGGTGAAAGGGTAAAAAAAAGAGTAATTTGAAATTATTCATAGTTTTCAATTATATAGTTTATGGAGTAAATAATAAAGTTGTTTTATTTGAATGAGCTGTGTTAAAAGAATGACTTTTCTTCAAATCAGATTTCTTTTCAAATTGTACCAAACACAGCACAATTTTATGAAAACTAAATAGCCATTCTAGTTGAAAGAAGTGGTAAGAGATTCTCAGCAGCAAAGTTGTTAAACTACACACCCGTGGCCTTTCATTGTGAAGTCTTGGGTTCTGATCCCTGTCTGGGTCAGGGTGGAATTATTTGTGGTGAACAAACCAGATACTGAGGAGTTCTTCAGTTCCCCTTCCCCATTGTCATCAGTAGACCGCGAACTTAATGTAATTGCATATGTTTATTGATTTGACAAATTGAAGAAGTAACTGTGGATCTTTGCCGATCATGATTTTTATTTTCAAATGAAGCCAACTTTATTTTGCATAAATGCAGATTTCGAGTGTTTTTCCTTTTAAATGCATATATATTTTTATTTTGCATATTTGAATACATATATTAACATCTTTCCTTGCTTTGCCTGATATATTATCTAATTTCAAAATTTCTCTCTATTAAAAATAAGAATAATTTCCAAACATATAAAAATTATATGACAAATAAAACTAATAATTAGATAATTACTGTTCAGTTAATCAAAGGACATTATGGAGCATGTCGACTCCATGTTGATTTCACAAAACGCTTCCACTCTGTTCTGTCTTTTGCTAGTTCCTCCCAGTTGGTAATTCCCATTTCCATGCATTCCTTCTGAATTTCATCTTTCCATCTACTTCAAGGTCTTCGCAGTGGCCTCATGTTGTTAAAGGTGTTATATATATATTCGTTTTGCACTGCTCGAGTCATGCATATGTATAACATTTCCTGCCCAATTTAATCTTCTTGTCCGTATTACATCTAACATTGACGGTTGATTGTAAAGTTTGTAAATATCATTATTGTGTCGAACTTTCCACTTGTTGCTATCCAAATGCTGTATGTATGTCCTTTAGAAGAAAATATTTCTAAAAATATTCAGTAATGCATACTTTTAACATTATGTAATAATTGTTTACCGTGCAGGTGAGAAAAATAAGAGTTGCAAAGAAGAGCAATGAGATCCTGAATCGTCTGAACAGGACAAAGAAAGAATCCCATCCTGACTTCCGTGCAGAAAAAGAGAAAAGAGATCGAGAAGAAAGAGAAGACAAGAAAAGACTGTTGAGAGAACAGCGTGAAAGGGAAAAGGAAGAGGAGAGGAGAAAGAAAGAGGAAGCAGAACTGAGGTATGTTATCAACAGGCCCTGAATATCATTTGCACTGCCATAGTTCAGTCTAATCACATAGGTTCGTTCCAACAACAGTCAGGAACCGTCCGTAACTGTCGTGAGCATGTGCAGTACAGAAAAAGCGTTCCAACACAATCCGAACCAGTCCTGAACCGGAAACATGTACTGCAGTCGGGCGTTCCAACAAGCTTTTGACACGGGTTTGGAACAGTCAGAAATAGTCCGTGGATTGAGGCATGTACGGAAGAGTACGCGAGACGCACATGCGAATAAGCTTACCAATGTCTCCTGGATACTGAAGAAAGACACGATCGACTGTTCACATCAGTGAGGTTAAGATGAAAAGTGACAGTGCAGATGAATAATAAAACTAGTGATTTAATTTAAATTTTCGCCAAAAAGAAAGAGAATGAAAATTATTCAGGTATTGAAATAGTTAATTACAATTTCAACATGCAACTTTAATTAAAAGTATAATAACGTACATAAATTAATAATTAAGAAAAAGAACTATTTTTAAATGAGAATCCCCAGTACAAGATATTGAATTAGTGGAATTCTTGCCTTCCATATTTTTTGTCATCTTTTTATAGAAAATTATCGAAATTCTATTTTCTGCAATTAGAATTAGCTGCGAAATGATAATAATTAAGCATCTCATTCTTAGCAAAGATGATCACAGTTATAGCATCTCTGGATTTAATACATAATGATCCGCGAAAGCGTTCCAACAGCGTCCAGTCCAGTTTCAATCCCATAGCAGATACCCAACTAGCGCATGCGCATAAGATAGTACAGGAACCGTACATGAATTGATCCATGAACCGCTTGTTGGAACGAACCTAATAATTGAAATATCTATACAGTGCAGAATTTTATTTAGTGGGAAATCGACTTTGTAGAAGAATTGCAACATCACAGTAAATTCCATATCACTTGCATCCCTTCTTCACAGCAAGGAGGGAAAGAGGTGCTGCACGCTCCACTTTGCAAAACACTCTGTGCCCTGCATTGAAAATCTGTATATGTATGTGAATGCAAGCAGTGAAACGAATGTGCAATAAGCATGATTTAAAACTGCCATTTTAATGAAAAAATGTAGCCATTCTACTTACAGTAATTCATAAGACACATGCATGTTTTGCATTGCTGCGTACACAGAACATGAGATAAAGTTAGTTGAAAAGAGTTCCTCATAGTCTTGAGAAATAGAAGTTGGGAAGTAGATGATGTCTTTGTTTTTGAAGTTGGTGCCTGGGGTTCTGATGTGACTGCTGAACCGCCACTGGGTCTGGTATAACTTTTGATCGGTGGAATAAATGATAAATATCTTAATTATACCAAATAACCCTGCCATGAAACATTATGATCAGGATGGTAATCAGTTCGCTGAAATAATAAGTGACAACACACATTGCCTACGTTAAAGACAGACATTTATTTAAAATAAACCAAATAATAGCGTCACACAGACTATATATATGTCACAGCGTAATGTTAAACCCAACTGGTTACCTTACATGAATGGTAATTCCTCTTTGTTGGCTTCCATCTTGTCGACTCACCTCACTCATAACCAATACTTAACACACATATAATCGTTACGCTGAAAATGGACACCCCTCACACGTCACACAACAATGAAAACTTCCATTTTGAATTCCATACTCGTACAAAGTTTATTGATGAAATCTCTAAGTAAAACGTTCCAGAATAAGGCAGTAAAACTTCTAGTAGCCCGTGGTTGACTATTAGTTACATCACAGCTTGAGAGACCAGAACAGCAAATAAAATACCGGTCGATATTTAAACAGAGTTAACTGTCTGATAGTTAAGCAGAAAATCGCATCCAGTTCAATATAGGTAGCACATCAAATGACTGAGTATAACTTCCCGACCTCGGGAGTAAACGTTACCATCTTCTACTGTTGTCACGCCAGGAGAAGGCGGCTGAAGTACTTAGACGGGGCGGAGGGGAAACAGTCGCGCATGCGCACCGCGCTGTTCACTGCAATATTCCTGTTTCACAAACATCTACTGCACGTGTCTATGAATCTTTGCGACTTTGTGAAAATAATAGTGGGGTTTTTACTGTAGTGTTTTATTAGTTTCAACAAGACAATTGTTTTCAGTATACCACAATTCTTGTATTGATTTAGTTATCCTTTGCTTTTCGTGTTAATAGTGTTGATAATAATATAGTTAATAGAATTTATGTTATTGTATACTGTTATTTAGGTTTATAGCAGTTATTTGTTTATTGTAAATATGTCGACAAAGAGGAAACAAGGATTGACAATCTATAGCGAAGAAAGGAATATTATTAGAAGTGCAAAATAATTCTGTGGTGAAGAAAAAGAACAACAGTGCCTTTGCATTCCTCTTACGAAACCTACAGGAAAGGTAGAAAAGTACTCTAATCTATCCACAAGAACAATACAGCGTATAAGGAATGAAATGAAAGACTGCACAGAAGAAAGTGCGTTGTCGACACCTGAGGGAGGAAAAAAAATGTAAACGTCCAGACTACCGAAACGCAAATGTAGGTGACTTCGACGGGAGATTGACAAAAAAGATATAATTGAGAATTTTTATTTCAAAAAGAAAGAGGGCCACCGTCATAGCTGAGGAGGTAGCGCGTTTGCCTGCTGATCTCCAGTTGTGCTCGGGAGTGAGCTCGATTCCCGTTTGCGCTGACTACCTGGTTGGGTTTTTTCCGAGGTTTTCCCAAGCGGTAGGCGAATGTCAGGTAATCTATGGCGAATCCTTGGTTTCATTTCGCCAAATACTATCTCGCCATCATCAATTCAATCGACACTGAAGAAGCTAGTAGTTATTACAATGTCGTTAAATAACAAGTAAAAAAATTAGTTCCAAGCTGCAACAAACGTCTACCCTTTTACAAGAGAAAATTGATTTGAAATGAAAGACAACATTAAGACGAATACTGAAGAAAAAGGATTTCAGGTGGAAGAAGTGTGCAGCAAAAAAAATTGAGGAAAACACTGTAAGTTAGAATACGTGAAGATATCTACAGCAAATAAGAAAGCTTAGGAAAGTGGAAAAACCGATTTTGTATCTGGACGAAATGCGGATAGATAGGTCTACCAATTTAACGTTTCCCAAGTGCTGGCAGGATAAAAATGTTACGGGAGTTTTGACTACCGTAAATGTGTCCAGAACACTCATTGTTGTCCATCAGGATGGGGGCGGTGGGGCTAATGGCTTTGTTGAGAGATTCGAATTAATATACACGGCTGGAACATAAACAGACGATTATCGTGGACAGATAATACTCCAGAAATTTTGAAAAATGTGATAATGATAGTCATAGCGACAGCACCGAAGATGCGGAATCTTTTATGTCTGACTCCGTTCCCTTGTAGCCAAGTAAGTGGACGAAGTTTTCATGTCAGAGTGTAGCGTGAAGTTCCCCCGTCCCGCCTATCTACTCCCCGCGCCAACTCGTAGCGCGAAGACAGTATCAGTCTTTCTTCCACGATCCAATCGTAGGTTCCCTCAACAACGTGTACGTAACTGAAACTGTCGACACACTCCCGGTCTGTACGCTGCCCACCACCAGATAGACGCTACTCTCAAAAAATTACTCTTCCGCGGTCCTATCGCAGGTTCCCACAACACGTTGGACTACACAGCTACTAGTAGACTTATCGAACCCGGTTCGATCCCCGGCCTACATAGGAGCTCGTGTCCATCACAACACACGTACTACCTCCAAGCCATCCCTCTAGCGTACCGACGCCACTAGCCACGAACAACTCGCTTCACAGGCGAAATATAAACTGGCGCCACCGTCTTAACCAATCAGCAAGCGCTATTATAAAATATTAACTGCTCCCTGGATCTTAACCAATCAGCAAGCGCTATTATAAAATATTAACTGCTCCCTGGATCTTAACCAATCAGCAAGCGCTATTATAAAATATTAACTGCTCCCTGGATCTTAACCAATCAGCAAGCACTATTATAAAATATTAACTGCTCCCTGGATCTTAACCAATCAGCAAGCGCTATTATAGAATATTAACTGCTCCCTGGATCTTAACCAATCAGCAAGCGCTATTATAAAATATTAACTGCTCCCTGGATCTTAACCAATCAGCAAGCGCTATTATAAAATATTAACTGCTCCCTGGATCTTAACCAATCAGCAAGCGCTATTATAAAATATTAACTGCTCCCTGGATCTTAACCAATCAGCAAGCGCTATTATAAAATATTAACTGCTCCCTGGATCTTAACCAATCAGCAAACGCTATTATAAAATATTAACTGCTCCCTGGATCTTAACCAATCAGCAAGCGCTATTATAAAATATTAACTGCTCCCTGGATCTTAACCAATCAGCAAACGTTATTATAAAATATTAACTGCTCCCTGGATCTTAACCAATCAGCAAACGTTATTATAAAATATTAACTGCTCCCTGGATCTTAACCAATCAGCAAACGTTATTATAAAATATTAACTGCTCCCTGGATCTTAACCAATCAGCAAACGTTATTATAAAATATTAACTGCTCCCTGGATCTTAACCAATCAGCAAGCGCTACTATAAAATATTAACTGCTCCCTGGATCTTAACCAATCAGCAAGCGCTATTATAAAATATTAACTGCTCCCTGGATCTTAACCAATCAGCAAGCGCTATTATAAAATATTAACTGCTCCCTGGATCTTAACCAATCAGCAAGCGCTATTATAAAATATTAACTGCTCCCTGGATCTTAACCAATCAGCAAGCGCTATTATAAAATATTAACTGCTCCCTGGATCTTAACCAATCAGCAAGCGCTATTATAAAATATTAACTGCTCCCTGGATCTTAACCAATCAGCAAGCGCTATTATAAAATATTAACTGCTCCCTGGATCTTAACCAATCAGCAAGCGCTATTATAAAATATTAACTGCTCCCTCGGTATCAACTCATCACAGGTTATAGGAACAGAACCAGAGAATACGGAAAAACAGAAAGATGAGTGGAGTAAGCTATCTATATAAAAGAAATAAGACTTAGATCAGAAAGGAACAAACTACAGGCCATCTGTGAAGAGTAAGAAGAACTAGAACAAACAGAGAAAGGCATAAGGATAGAAGAAAGGGAAAGAAATGGAAAGGAGAAACTGACGTGCCGAAATATAAACGGCACACTGCTTCGTGCTTCTTGAAATAATTATGAAGACATTATAACCTCTCTCCTTTGATCAGGTACTTGAGGGGATGTTCAAGATTGTGTTAGTCATCTAGGACAAATGTATCAGTTCTTGATCCTGCACAAACGATTTGACAGTAAATCATATTTAATGGTATAAATATTGAATGATGGTTAATAGAAATGATGATAGTTGAACACAGCAATAATGAAAGTGATGGTAATTGAACACAACAATAACCAAAGTCTACTGTACATGCTGTTTGAGTAAAAGAGCTATTGCAGAGACCTCTGGTGAGAAATATATTAATTCTATAATTTCGTTCGTGTTGCATTTACAGCACAACTCAATTGAGTTCTATTTTTAGACACATATTGGCCAGGCTTTTCTTAGTTTGCTTTAGTCTCACAAATATGCAATGTCAAATTAATCTCAAAGGTATTCAGTGTCGAATAGGCATCTGACTAGGGTCAATTGTTTGGAGTACTTTTTTTTTTTTTGTTCGTTTTCAGATATGATCTGGATTTGCATAAATCAAATTTTAGTGTTGACATGTGCACGTAAGCAAGTTTACATAAATGACATGATTGTGTAAGAGGCCCTTTTTGTTGATAATTAACTCAGAAAAGGGTGCAGAACGTTCATGCTTTTATTAGGGTTCCCATAATGTTTTTTTTTTTTTTTAACATTTAGAAATTTTTACTTTAAAAAATCTGGAACATTTCGTAAAAAAAGAAAAGAGACATTTAAAAAAATTAAGAAGACCGAACGAAAATAAAACACCACATGTTTCCATTTTGAATCTTTCGTACACTACTTTTAACACTTGAATATAAATACTTGATTAAATGGCGAACTTACTCGTGTTAATTATGTAAGCATGTGCAGCTTACAGCTGTTTCGGTGCTACTTGACACCATCTTCAGAGCCTTCTGTGTCTCGGCGTCATCTCAACATCACTATTTGACTCAACTCTTCATCACACAAACGCACCCACAGAACAGGCAGTGTTGAGATGAAGCCCAGACACAGAAGGCTCTGAGGATGGTGTCAAGTAGCACCGAAACAGCTGTAAGCCACACATGCTTACATAATTAACACGAGTAAGTTCGCCATTTAATCAATTTACTACATGTTTCATTTTAAATAAAACAGCACTGTTATAAAAATACACACATTATTAATAATAGAAGGAATATCGCACGATGTGCATGTTTCTTTTGTTCAGATTTTGCAGAAGTTTGTTAGTGAGCTGTTTCTTTGTTTGCACCAAAATAGATGATATCTGTCACAGTTCAAGCCACACAGTTTGCACTTGCACCTGTCTTCTGGGTGGTGGTACTTCTCTATTTGGCATATGTGATGGTGGAATCCATGTACCGCGTGTCGTAAATCGTATCTGGCTTGTGTCCAATCCCTGTAGATCATCGCGTCTGTAGGGAAGAAGTACGGCCATATCTCTTGTTTCTTCTTGTTTAGTTCTTGTAGTAGTTCTCTGTAGCCTTCGGTAGAGGGTAGCAGAAGCTCATCGCGTAGTTCTTCTATGAAGAATTGTTCCTGTGCTAATGCATATGTGAGGCGCGATGGTGTATACTTTGACAGGCTTAAGGCTCGTTTGAGGAAACTAGCTTTCACTTTTTCTATGTCTTCCAAGTTCTTCTTCTTCAGGCTTTCCCAGATAATCTCTAGTCCATAGGTTATGGTTGGTGCCACTTTCAGGCGAAACAGGGTGATGGCTGTATTCAGTGAAAGTTTGCTTAGGTTCTTTATACTGTTTGTTTGCACTAAAACCAGACGTAAGTGCAAGTTTGAACCAATAAATTATTGAGATTTGCGTTAAAATAATGAGTCTAGGAAATTGTATATTTAGTATGTAGAACTACATTTGTTTATAGATATTTTGTTATATTATTAAGTTTTGTACTTGTGAACTATATCAATAAATCAATCAATCTTTATACTGTTTGTTGTCATCTTTGCTGCTGCAATATTAATATTAATTTTTCTTTATAAAACTATAAATCACAAACATATATACTTAAAAATGCATCTTTAAAATATTGCCAACAGAGACACAGAAAAAAAGAGCATTACCATAAATATTGATAATATTGTAATAGAAATTGATCAACAATGTTTTCGGATTGGGCACTAGGAGTTATAGTACGTGGTTATTATTGAAAATGGAATAAAATCTGTAATCCATAGTTATTTTTCAGGAAGGATACATAAAGAGCGGGACAGTTGGAATAAATTTGGGACACCTGGATAATTTTATCAAAAACAGGACTTTCCCAGGAAAAACGAAACGAATGGGAACCCTAGCCTTTATCCTTCTAAACAGAGCTTCTTAAGACATTCTTGCTGCTGTGTAGTCAGTGGTATATACCAAGGGTTTCTGTTTCTTTATCAAGACATGGAGACATTTGATAAGGATTTTGGTTGAACACAGTTCACAACGATATTTGAAGGAAGAAACACTTCTGAATTATTATTTTGTATATTTTATTAATGTTATTAGTCAGTTAATAACTTTACATTTGATTTTGTATGATTTTTCTCTATTAGCTTTGAGTAGACACTTTTATCTTGTCTCTGTTGTTGCTGCATCATTGCATGTCAAATTGCAATGCATTAACTAAAGTCAGTAAAATATTTTGCAGAAGCTACAGCACACTAATGAAGACTGAAAACATGACAACTAACACATCTGGGGATGGCAACGATTCAGATGACTTCATGTGAATCTTTGTGAAGGATCCTTTACATTCATGTGCAAGGTACAGTACAATGTATTCAGGTTCAAATAAACTTGTATTTAGAACGACAATGACTGTTCACATAGCCCATAATTGTTCTACAATGCAGACATATTGTGTAAGTCTTGAACTGGAATGTAAATTATCGAGAAATAAAATATTGTTACTATTTGATGTTTGTTCATTTTTTTAGTCTTGCAAAGATTGGGAATAAAGAAAACTTTTATGTCAGGAATCTGCACCCTGACAAATTGAAAATTAGCTTTTATGTATTTGGACATTTCCTTTAACCTTTCCAACCATATGAGAACATATTCCTTATACCAGAACTTCCCTAATTTTCTCAGTTCACAGTGCTCTTTAGGAGACTCCAGAGGGAAGACAGCAGAGGCAACTGCCCTTTTGAAAAGACAGATTTTTCCGTACTTTTTAATGTAATATGTTAAATTTCTTAAAAACGTGCACTCCAGGGTACCTATCTTTCAAAACTGAAAACAGCACATCAAAGCTGGGAACATCTTTTCCTTCTGCACAGCTCTGTCAGCAGATCGTTTTAATGTACCTCCTCACTATCAGGAGCCTAAGTGATTATTCGTATTATTGACTAATGTTTTGCATATTGATATTGGTTTCCAAATTGGAATTAACTTACACGTTAAAATTTCGGACTGTATCTGTTGAATAGGATGTCTCTTGGGTCTAGCTATGAAGGAGTGATTCAAAAGATACAAAAATTGATATGAGCAAAGACCCTTGCCCATGTAGTAACATGCCATAGTTTGAACTGCAATTAATTAATTAATATGCA
Organism: Periplaneta americana; assembly: GCF_040183065.1. Lineage (NCBI taxonomy): Eukaryota > Metazoa > Arthropoda > Insecta > Blattodea > Blattidae > Periplaneta > Periplaneta americana. The sequence continues at coordinate 9,225,790 of NC_091124.1, read as the reverse complement.
TATGAAGGAGTTAAAAACATGTCAAAATTTACATACATAATGATTCTTAATCATAGTAATAAGCCATTGCTTCAACTTTGTAAGGGAATTATTTCCTGAGTTCGACTCTTATAAAATCATAAGACGTAATTAGGGTTTGGTGTAGGGCTCTTGTGTCTAGCTATGGAGTTACGAATTGTATTGCTGACTGCAAAAAATCAGTTACGAGAATGTTATTGTTACTGCAATATATATTTTACGGAAATGGAAGGGGGTAAGAATATTGTAATTCAAACATAGCCATTATAGCAACAGAAAAGTGACGGCATGTACTGAGTGTTCATTTCAAAGTGTGTAATGACGTCACTGTTGTTGGGTCACCGATTTGAAGCGAGTTTCAGCTTATATGTTAGAGAAGTTGCCTATTATTTAAGGCGTTCTTCAATCTGAACTTGAGAACGTGTACGGTATAACTTGAACGCCGTAGCAACAGATGGCTGTCTGTACGGTCTGTGTGCTACCATAACCTCTTTCGAACTGTGTTTTGCGCGGGCAAGTCGTACGCAGGTTATTTGTTATCATTGGTTGCGTACGGCAACATTCCACAATACAATCAAATGCTCCGTGTCCATGTTGACCGTCGAAGTTAATGTCAACAAATACTGTACGTAAGTAATCGTCTTAACCCTCTCCCCATATCCCGACAGTAAGAAAAAACTCACTTCAGTACATGTTTTGAAGCAGTTCACATTCCTGCCACTATCGGCGTTACCGTACGTATCGGTACGTACTCTTCAGAATGAACGCCGTACTTGCTAGGCAACTTCTCTACCTCATAGGTTATACACCTCTGCGGAAGTGTAGGAAGATTGAATTCTCTCAGGGGCGTATTTTGCGGACTACCGGGGCTACCGGTGGTAGCCCAAGGAAATTACAAAAGAAAAAGTTTATAATATAACATAATGTAATAATTTTGTATTACCGTATTAGTTTTACCACAGTAATTAAAATTAAAGTAATTGTTAGATTTATATGCGCTCTCTGCTCTCGAAAAGAAACAAGTTGTCAAGGCGGCATCACTGGAGAAACCGCTGCCGCGAAGGGTAGCCTGTGACCATTCCGCTCACGTCGCACAACTGCCCGTCCCCCACTCCCTCCTGTTTCCATCGTGCACTGTAGGAGGGTGAGTTGCCGCTCTCGTGATCGGTTTCTTGGACGGCGCAAAGCAACAATATGCTTAGTACGCTAGCTCATTAATGTGATTGTGTTCTTGCAGTGCAGTATTTTAAATTTGTGATTTGTTCGAGTGTCTAAGAGTTATATTAATTGTGAATTATTAAGTTTTTAATTTCCCAATTAAGTGATATTGTGGAAAATATGGCAGAACAAGTTTCTGGAGAGGTTTGTGTTGAAACTGACTGTGTAATAGAAGGTTTATTAAAAGTGCCTTTTAACCATCGTACATACAACGAGAAAGTTGAAATTGTGAAAATGGAAAGACCAACTCCTGAGTTAAATTTGTCCATGGACGTAATAGAAAAACAGCGTGAGTACACACGCCATTTCACTTCAACATCATATGGTAAGTGGAATTGGTTGTGTGGTAGTTCTAAACTGTCTAAACTATTTTGCTGGCCATGTTTGTTATTTAGCCGCGAAACTAATGTGTGGTCAAAAAAGGGGTTTTCTAATATGAACTCCCTTCGAACGGCAGTCCTAAAACACGACAAATCAAAAGCTCATATTTATAGTAGCATGAACTTTGCAAACTTTGGGAAGACAAGAATTGATTTACAGCTAGATAAGCAAAAAGTTCTACACATCAACCAACACAATGCTCTTGTGAAAAAAAATCGGGAGATTTTACTGCGTCTTATTAACACAGTCTGCTTTCTAGGAAAACAAGAATTGGCTTTTTGGGGTCATAATGAGAGTGTGGAATCAGACAATAGAGGAAATTATATTGAATATTTAAGTTCCTTAAGTGAATTTGACCATTTACTGGCCAATCATCTTGAGAGTTCAACAGTATTCCGTGGTACTTCTCCCGCAATTCAGAATGACTTAATATTTGCTATAAGTGGGGTTATGATAAAGAACATAAAATCTGAAATAGAAGAAGCACCTTTTGTGGCCATTGTTGTTGATGAAACAAGTGACTGCTCTAATCAGAGTCAATTGTCCACTGTTTTAAGATACGTCGACAATACTGCCAATGTTCAAGAACGGTTTATAGGATTCACAAATGTCAGTTCGGGCAAAACTGCTGCTGCTTTGTTTCAGCATGTGGAAGGTATTATAGCAGAATACAATGTCGGCAATAAGTTAATTGCACAGACATACGATGGTGCTTCAGTTATAGTGGGAAATATTAATGGCTTAAAAACAAAAGTTCAAGAAAAGTATCCTCAAGCACTATTTGTCCATTGTTACAGCCATGTTCTCAATTTAGTTTTGCAACAAACTACTTTATCCATTCCAGAATGCCGCATTTTTTTCAAAACACTGTCGGGTTTAGCTGCATTTTTCTCATCACCTCCTAAAAGATCAGAAAAACTCAAGGAATTTATGAAAAAGAAACTCCCAAAAGTAGCACCAACTAGATGGAATTTTACATCTCGGCTTGTAAATACAGTAAAGGAATACAGAGAACAACTGACTGCTTTCTTTGAAAATATCATTTGTAATGACTCTGAAGAAAACTGGGATGATGATGTAATTGTGCAGGCTCAAGGATATTTGTAATTTTTCACACAGTTTCAGAATATATTTCTTCTTGAAGTCTATGCTAGAGTGTTCGCACATACAGATGTGCTCTACAATATTCTTCAGACAAAAAGTCTAGACATAGCATACTGCTTGCAAGAGGTATCAAAGTTAAAACATACTATATCCGAGTTCAGATGTAGTGGGTTTCCGTCCATATGGAGTAATATAGAAAATGAAAATTCTTCAGACAATACAATGGAACCACCATTAAAGCAAAGAAAAGGAGATGATGAATTGAAATACAGGCAGCTGTACTACAGCATACTACATCGTATGCACATGGAAATTACTGACAGATTTTCTGAGTATGGAAAGCTTCAGTTCACACATCTTCTAGATTCTCAAAAATTTTCTGCTTATAGAGAAAACTTCCTGAATGAGGCACTAAACAAATTATTTCAGTCCTATAACAGTCACTTTGATCAAGTACGTTTGAAAAATGAATTAAGTGTAATATATTCAGCAGAAGTCTTTGATTTTTCGAATAAACCTATCCATGAAATATTATCTGCCATATATGAAAACCAGCTGAACCAAGTTATTCCTTAAGTCCTTAAATTGGCAACATTAATTGTGACAATACCAGCTACGTCAGCATCGGTAGAAAGAACATTTTCTGCGTTGAAGAGAATAAAATCCTACTGTAGATCAACTCATACACAAGAACGTTTATCCGGCTTGGCACTGATGTCAATTGAAAAGTCATTTCTACAGAAACTTCGCAAGCGGCCCAACTGTAATTTCAATGACGAAGTCATCAAAGTATTTTCGTCCCAATCAAGACGTCTGGAATTCACATATAAATAGGTAAGGAATTTTATTATAGGGTTTTAAAAATATATTTTGTGTAATAATAGGGTCAGTGGTAGCCCAGACCCTTAAACCAGTATACGCCACTGAATTCTCTAGGCTCATCGCCTAGCCACATGACGGCATACAGCGACCCATGACACACTTTGAACTGAACACCCAATATTTCGAGAGACATACAGTAGCACTTTCATAGGTTATAATTAGGTTAGGTTATTTGTGGGAGCGACAAAAAAAATCGCTAGCCGACCAGCTATGCCTTATTTCGAGCGTACTCCGTGCTAAAGGAAAGCATTTTCCATAGCTCGATGAACGCAATTTCTCGCCGATTCAGGGCAAGAGGGCTAGCCCTTTTGATTCCAGGAGAGTCAAAACGTCTTTGGGGAGAGTAATTGAATACAGACATGTCAGCTCGCAAATGAGGAAAAAGAGGATAAAGCCCGGTTCCCACGTGCATGCTGGGAGCTTGAATGTTCCGAATCGTAAGCTACGATTCCGAATCATACAATTTGCCGATACAAGATTTCGAAACATAACTCATAGCCAACATTCGTCGACTCATTTGAATTGAATCATAGAATCAATCAATTCCAGGAATTATAATTCCTGAGCTGAACAGGCCTGGTGTCTGGTGTATGTTTTCTATTCGAAATTCAAATTTTCGTCAAAATTTTTGCGAACAGAAATAATTTGGCGCTTGTAATGAAAATGACAGGAGAAAGTAAAACAGCACTTTCTTTCAAAGTGAAAGCAAAGTGCGTAACCTCAAAGGCTAGATCAAGTATAATGTGTTTACCACATTGCAATGTAGATACTCCTGTTTTTATGCCGGTAGGAACACAGGTAAATCAATTCTATAAATTTTGTACATTAATTTATACATATAAATTCATATACGAGTAAGTATAATCTCGTACACTTTTTACGGGTGCTTATTATGGCTATAACAATTAATAAGTATTTTAAGCTCGATTATTATGAATCAACATAACCTCTATGCCTAGGCCTAACTCTTCTATAATATTTTGGGGATTACTGAATAAAATGTCTTGTTCCAGTACATAGATGTTAGAAATATCTTTGTCAGATGCTTTAATGTGTTGCATCGAATTTTTAAATTTACAGTAATAATACTGCCCTTTTGTTCTTTCAGGGTACAATGAAGGGCCTACTGCCAGACCAATTGGAAGCACTAGGATGTCAAATAATACTGGGAAACACCTATCATCTTGGAACGAGACCAGTAAGCATAATCTTGAGAAATATTTTAAATTAAATCGGTTGGTTATAATTAATTGAGTGAATGTAGAGTATCCAACGCCCACTGAACGAATATTTCACTTTTATCACTGCCAATGTTGCGCTATAATCGTATATGCAAGGTAGGCTATAACAAAAACCTAAACTAACCAAATCTAACCTGTCAAAGAAGCAACAAGTTATACTAACTATGTGTAAAATTGGCCTATGTCTCTATAGTGGGTGGGACATAAGTAACATTGACCCCTGTTCCTGAATCAGAGCGTCACAAACAAAATTTATAGCCTATACGATTTTTCATTTCGTCAAAATTGAACTATTGCTGAACTAGGCGTTCACCAGAAAAAAGTTGTTTGGAATTTTATTATAGTATCGCTCACTTACCCACATTTTCGAATTAGTCCTCTAATAGTGTTGTAATTTACCACTAGAACACATTATTTCATTGTAATGTTCTGAACTGAACCTGGAAATAAAATGAATAGCTCTGTGACTTAAACTATGGTTGTTTCAGTATTTCCCCAATCTCATATCATACATTCTTTTTGCGTCTGCAAAAGGGTATCTGTCGGATACAGAGGGGAGAGCCATTAATCCTTCCCATTGAAGGCTTTAAGGAACCAACCAATGTCCCATCCCTACCTTCCCGTGGTGCAGCTGTTAGTAAGCATAATTTTACGAGCTGAACTAAAGGGAGGGGCTACTCATCCATTAGCACTGGTCAGCTTGATGAGTTAATGACTGAATTTGGTATAATTTTCCTCTATCCAATACCTAATTCCCTCTTTACCCTTTCCTATCCAGTCCTCTGACTGAACTCTTACTTTCTTCGACCCCGACGGCATTAGAGCATTCGAGGCCTAGGGGTTCATTTCCCCTTCCTTCCTCCTCTTTCTACTTTTCTGTTCCTAGTGCTGACCTGCTATGGCACTAAAATCGTCCTCCAGTGGCTTAAGGAGGGAAAGCTGGTGATCAACAAGATCTCCTAGCTAGGTCCAATGGACCTGTCGACCAACAGCAGGTGTGGTCCTCCAGACATTCTGGGGGTTGTGTGTGAATGAAGTAGCCATCAAAACGTTAAAATATGGTGTTCACTTAAATCGGCTACAACTTGCCATTTAACTCCAATATGAAATGAGTACCATTAAGGTAAAATTATCCGGAGGTAAAATAGTCCCCCAATCAGATCTTCGGGCGGGGACTACTTTAATGGTACAGAATCAACAATGGAATGCTGGCGGTATAACTCAATCCCAAGGGAAAAAATGGAACTCTCTGCATCAAAATCCACAGTTAATTCCCGATTTACCACGAAAATCGTCTGTAGCTGCATTTAGATTGGCAACAGGCCATGATTGTTTGGCCAAACACCTGCATAGAATTGGAATATATCAGTCCCCTAATTGCCCATTGTGCAACTCGAACCAAGAAATGGATTCGGAACATCTCAAAATCTGTGCTTCATTGGCTAGTCATGATAATATCTTTGAAAAATATTGGAGTGCAAGAGGTCAAATGACTTTATTGTCAAACGCCTGGCATTAGAAAACAACAACAACATTCTTTTTGCATATATATTTGTTATAATTCTAGTTCGACAAATTGTTAAGCTATTCATACTGTTGAACTAACAAAATAAGCTTTGTGTCGTCTATTTAATTATTTATACCTTCAATATTAAGGCCTTGCATTGATATAATTTTCATGAAATTCTTTAGTTTGATCTTGGCCTGTGCAGAATCCATTTAGAATTTTCTAGCCAGAATTCTGGATGGAATCCAGTCATGCAGACAGAGGTGATATGGCCAAGTGGGCGATGCTCCATTTAAAATAATGCAAAGAATAAAAATCCGAATGTGCCAAACAAATCCGTTCTGATAAATGAGGACCTACATTTAGGCACTGCAGCTTTCAACTGTGCTGTTATGATGATAACGAAGTACAAAATGTTGCCAACATATGGGCATGATGTTTACCAGGAGAAATTTGTTTTTTCTTCTCTCCCATCCTCATTCACAATTGACGCAGTATCGATTTCAGCGATATTCCCTGAATCACATCATGTTTCTCCTTCATTTTGCTGTGATAACATGTTATGATATTGTGACAGCGACGTGAGATTCGAACTGACGACCAACGTCCCGCAAGAAAGCAGATCGCGCGGGGATGGCGCGAGGCGGAGAGAAGTAAGGGGAAAGGGCCTATGCGGCGAGAGAGTGGAGAGAGAGTGCGCGCGCATCTGGTGCTGGTAGAGAGGATAGGGCTCTGGATTTTTCTGGAGTGCCATCTCTAGAGACGCGTGGAACTTTCGAGGCTATGTCGCTGTGGTTATAAATTATGGACGCGAAGGAACGACAGCAGTTTTCAGTTGATTAGTCAGCCAGTCAGTGAGAAAGCCAGAGCAAGCAAGCCAGTCTTGTGTACCGGAGTTCGACTCGAGTGTGCTTCCGCAACTGTATCAGCATCCGAAGGCCTGAGTTCGAGTGCAGTGGACCGCAGTTGGAGGGACCTGAGTTCGAGTGCAGTGGACCGCAGTTGGAGGGACCTGAGTTCGAGTACAGTGAACTGTCTCTGAAGGTCTGTGGTTCGAGATACTGTGAACTCGAGTGACTGAGCTAGAAGAACTGTGAACTGAGAACTGATAGTTCTGATTTGTAAGTAGTGCTTTGTAAATATTAGTTAAGATTAACAGTTCATTGTTGTTCGTACTAGTCCAAGTAAATTGTCATTGTCATCAGTGGAGTGCTATAACGAATACTGCGTTGAGTGAAAATGCAATTGTTGACGAGAGCGTTTAAGGCGAATTGTAGAAAGGAATTATTGTTGTGACGAATAAATTACATTGTTGTTACTAATAAAATTTACAATATCTTTGAAACATGCATTTTCTTTTATTGCATTCAAACACCTGCTGTTATAGGCTACTCTGCAAATCTTGCATTTGACTAATGCAGTAAATTAATAAAGAATATAGTCACGTATTTCACTAGCAACATTTCGATTTTCTTTTGTTTCATATGGCTGTGTATGACCTGGTCACTTGTGGCGAGTGTAGTAGGCATTGCTGTATGATCCGCATTATCCAGTTCTGAATTATTATGCTAGTCATCTTTCTTGCATGTCATACTTTAATCAGGAGTAATGAATTCCATCTTACAGGTGCCTCTGACTCAGAAATGGATTTCTTCACATCACAGGAACGTCTAATGACAGTGTAACAGTCAATAATCAACCAACCAATAATTTTCAGTAAGATTAACTGGAAGACCACAGTAATTAGATGTTTTGAGTTAAACTAATTTATAGAACGTTGTTGTTAAATACTGTAAATAGGACCTCACACCACTGTGTATATGTCTTGTCGTCATTGCATAGTGATATTATTTTTTGCAGAAATGTACACGTAACTGTTTGTTGACTAAACCATGTTGCTTTTAAGGGACCGGAGTTAATTAAGAAAGCTGGTGGACTACACAAGTTCATGAACTGGAACAGAGCACTGCTTACAGATTCTGGAGGATTTCAAATGGTGTCCCTCTTAAAATTAGCTGAAATCACAGAAGAAGGAGTAAAATTTCAATCTCCTTACAATGGTAATTGTTTGCATGATAAATTATATAGATTACAATTATATTAATGGAATCATCACTGAATGATTTTTGTGTGCAATAAAACTAATTCGGTAATGGATGGCGATGTTATGAAGCTAGAGGTTTCATATGTTTAATTTATTTTGCCAAGTCTCATAATGATGAATAATTTAAATGTTACATATATTGTTAAAGAAAGTTTGGAAGGGTTTCAAAACATCGATAATGAAAACAGAATGCAGCTCTGATGTGCGATATTGCAAGTTACAGAATTAAATGAGAATTAGCAAACCCTCCTTTTAAATTTCGCACATTGTTAGATCTCCACACAGCAGATAGATAAATATGAAAACTTATCAGCTCATACTATCTGATAGGTTGGGATATGCGTATTTATTTATTCATTCATTTATTTAATCATTTATTAATTTATTTGTTTATTAATTTATTTAATAATTTATTCGTTCATTCATTCGTTTGTTTGTTCATTCATACATTCATTCATTAAATTTTTCATTCATTTCTCTAATTGCAGATACATTGAAATCATCAATCTGTATTTAGTATTAGGGGTATTTAGACAATGAAACAAAAGAATTTTGAATAGTGTGGTGTATAATGATTCTTATTTCCAAATAAGTATTTATTTATTAATTTCTTTATCAAATGGCTAGAGTTGACAGTAATGTCGTTTTCCCTCTAGTTTTCCAGTACAAGCTCATGAAGACTTCTTCGTGAGGATCTGCACACAATAGACAGCTTTGTACTGACAGCACCTTGAAATTAACCACAGCTTCTTTTGCTTCCTATCAATTTGATTTGGTTCGAAAGTTCTTCAACCTTTTCCTGTTGCATTCCTCCTGCTACATTCGGAAATTCTTTGATTTTTTTGTAATGCCATACTTTCTTTTCTATTGGAATGTGAATTTTCATTACTTTTCTTGTGAGGAAGTCTGCCATTTCGTTTTTAAATCTTCCAGTGTATAATGTTAACCATTGGAAACCTAACCATTTCTTCTGACTTTTTTGGTATTTCATTATAATTATTTTTAAGGGTCGGAGGAAATGTTAACACCAGAGCGTTCCATAGAGATTCAGAATTTGATAGGAGCTGACATAATTATGCAACTGGATGATGTTGTGAAGACGACAACAGTTGGCCCTCGAGTTGAAGAAGCAATGAATCGGTTAGTTCAAAATTTTAAATACTATCAGATATTACATGTTTAAAATTTGCCTTTTTTATATAGCATAAATTACTAATGATAATACATTAAAACTTGTTAAATTAACAACTTTTAATGATGTACTGTGTTGACTATTGAAACTTAAGAAGGTACTATATCTTTGTGACTAGTTTCGGCGTGGTTTCCTACATTATCAAACATTCTTGTGAGATTTTGCGTGTTCCTCCTTCATTTCTTGCTGGGTGTCGTTGTGGGAGGTGGTTGTGTAGGTAATGGTGAAAGTGTGTTTGTGATTAGTAGTGTTGTGTTGAAAAGGGTGAGCGTTTTGAAATTCATTTGAGTCTTGAGTCATTGCCGTTGAGCATATGTTGTGTTTGTGTGTATACAGGGTGAACCGTAAATAATGTCATTAATTTGAGGGGGTTATTCTTTGAGATATTTCAAAGAGTTTTAATATAATTTTGCTCGTTTTTGTTTCCTTTTCGAGATAAAAATTATTTCATATGAAACATTTCATAGCATGTTTTTGGGAAGCTATTCATTGAATTAGCAATATGCTCAATCAGTTTAAATGAACAGTGTGTTATGATAATAAATGATTGAAAGAATTTTAGTTTTGTCCTTTAATAGTCTCTAGACACACACCTTCATCTCAAATAGCAGAAATAAATAAAATGCTCTCTCAACTAATAACACTCAATAAAAGAATTGTATTCCAATGGATACCATCCCATTGTGGAATCCTGGGAAACGAGAATGCGGATGCTTTAGCAAAGAAGGGCAGCACTGCTACTTACAGACCTGTTACTAAATCTACGTATTACCACAGTCTACTATATACAGTCGCGAAGCTCAATATGTAGTAAAAATGCAAACATGGGTAGTTGCCCACCACTAGGATCGCTACTATCGCCTCATCATTGCAGATCTCTCTCCTAGCAGACGACAAAATATGTTACACTTTCGTTGTCGTGTTCTTTTGGAAAAATTAACACTTTCCTTCCATTATTGAAATATTAAATGCATAAAGTTAATTTATTATTTTAATGAAGTATATTAAATTCCACGATAAACTCGAAGATACTTCCAAGAAATAGGTTAATATAATTTTTGTTTGTGCAAAACGAACTGAAATTTACTATAATAGCTTCACTCATTCAAGATTATAGCGATAATTAACTATGAAACCAATAAATATTAATTTTCATTTCCCTTTACAACAATAATAATGGAAATATGAATTAATGGAGTGACTTACGTGTACCGGTACTTGTAGTGTAGGCTTACGTAGTTAACAAAGTGGGATGAGGTTAAGCAATAATGATCACACCAGAATTGGAAATAAAACGTGATCAATAAATTTTATTGTAACAGACTTTTTCTACGTCTCTAGTAAAGCAATATATAAAAATAACAACAAAATTAACAGCTATAATTAAAAACATATCCTTTGAAAAAAAAAAGTAGGCCTAAGCAATAATAATCCCACCAGAATTGAAAATAAAATGTGATCAATAAATTTCATTAAAATAAACTTAATTTTTTTCTACGTCTTTAGTAAAATAACACATAAAAATAATAACAAAATTAATAGCTACAATTAAAAATATATCCTATGAAAAAAAAGTAGACCTAACCTTCATTTCTCTGGAAATTTAGCAGCCTAAGTGACAGAACTTTAACCGGTATCTATTGTCCTTTCGGTTAGACTGAAACATTTCGTTGTGAAATTTAAGGATATAATGTATTCTAACAGTCACAAAGAACTTCAAAATTAAGAGTTTTGTTTCTGCGCAGCATTCTTGTGGAGACCCAGGAACCTTTCTGAATCTTTCGGAAATCGGAAAAAGGATAACTCTGGCCTCTTTCTCTTACTGTTGCTACAATTTATAGCACTACAAACGTCTCCTCCTTGTCCCATATTATTATTCCAATTATTGTATTTTAGCCATTAACATTTTCATTACAACCAATAACGAACATTTCACAAGCATCAATGTGAAATACGCAACGAGCTAGCACTCGATAGAAATACGACACAGTCCAAAGTCGACCATGGACAGTCTATTGTTTCTAGTTGCAAACCGCTTGGAGCGCTTTATCACGAGATTTGCAAAAAAAAAAAAAACACCTCAAGCTTCGCGACTGGATATAGTAGACTGTGGTATTACTCTGTGAAAAGATTTATTAAATCTATATACTTAGACTTCAACAAACAAAATTTGATAACACAATCTCAAGGGAAAAAATGGAACTCTCTGCATCATAATCCACAGTTGATTCCTGATTTACCACGAAAATCGTCTGTAGCTGCATTTAGATTGGCAACAGGCCATGATTGTTTGGCCAAGCATCTGCATAGAATTGGAATATATCAGTCCCCTAACTGCCCATTGTGCAACTCAAACCAAGAAATGGATTCGGAACACCTCAAAATCTGTGCTTCAGTGGCTGGTCATGATAATATCTTTGAAAAATATTGGAGTGCAAGAGGTCAAATTACTTTATTGTCAAATGCCTGGCATTAGAAAACAACAACAACAGTTTTGTCCTTTAAATGTGCAGAAATTTGATGTGAACAAATGTAACATTGAAAAATTCTTTAGCAGAATGAGAAGTTTCAATAGTTTGGATAAAATTTTTGCACAATTAAAGGACAAAACTAAAATTCTTTCAATAATTTATAATCATAATACACCGCTCTCTTAAATTGGCGAACATATTGAGAATTCAGTCAATGACTTTCCCAAAACATGCTATGAAAAATTTCATATAAAACAATTTTTATTTCGAGAAGGAAGCAAAAATGAGCAAAATTGTATTAAACCTTTTTGTTTGAAATATCTCAAAGAATAACCCCTTGAAATTAATGACATAAATTACGGTACATCCTGTATATGTATTTCCTACTGTTCTTAGTATCTTTAGTTTTTATTAGTTTTAGATTGTGTAATCAAGTTGACTTGCCTCTACACTTTAATTATATAATTCACAAAATATGAAGCTTCTTTCAGCAATCTAGCCATGTTATTGCTTTTGCTACTGTTTGACACTAAGGCTATGCTTATATTGGTAAAATAACATAAACTGCTTTTATTTGGAGAGTTATAAATTTCTATTGGTACTTCAGGAAAGATTTTGAAGTTCTATAGGCTTAAGGAGTAAGTCATAGATAAAGAATAATATAGTTTTGTCCATAAAATAATTTATTTATTTGGCTGTGGTGGAATACAGTCTTGAATGATTATTTATCTAGAGTATCATTCAGTTTTCAACATACAGTTTTGCACATATGTATGTAGGTCTACTTACATTTTATACATACTTGCTTACATTAAAAAAATAAATTTCTTTTAAAACTTGTTTATTGCCCTCATTCATTTTTCTCGTACTTTCTAAAAATAAGTTCATTTTGTAATTCTTGATATTGTAGATAATATAATTTCATTGTGATGATGTAACCATACCTTTTTCGTACAACTGCGTTTACTCCAATCTTTTTTTTTTAATACTTATGACAGGCACTTGACTGTTCATCATTCACCCATATGAATCCAGTTGTGTAGACCAGTTTACCGACAGCATCATTGCCCAGGATGCGCTGTGAGAGACTTGTGTGTTACTTGGACCAGGGGCTTGCCCAACACAAGTTATAAATTTGGGGCTTCACTGAGGATTGAACCCAGGTCCCAGGTCCACAGGATTATAAGTCTAGCATTCTAGTCACTAGACCACCGTGGCGGCTCACTCCAATCTGTCTTAATATGTCATGGTAACAACTATGCGTTAGATCTTCTGTTTTGCCAAATAATAGACATCTGTCATTTTCTATATTACCCCTAAAACATTTCAGTTTGCACTCTCCTGACCTAAACCATACAAAATCAATTCTAGCATTTCTATCACATGTCATTATATATGGTTCTTGACTTCATACATTTTTAAGTTATCTATAATTTTGTAGGAAAGTTTTGTTACTCATGTAACTAAACTTTTGTTGTTTTTCTATATCATTACACTTTTATCTAATAATATTTCACTTTTCGTGATTTTATCTCCACAGTTGACCCAGTCCATTTCTATCGACTTATTTTTTTAAAGCGCTAGACCAATTTATTTCATTGTCATTCGTTGCCAAATATCTATAACAGATCTTTAACTATCTCTGTGTAAAGATTATTAAGTTTTGGTGCTACAGAATTCTCTGTTATGGTTATTATTTGTTAATAATGAAGAAAAATTCGCATCGACTCTGGAGATCGAACTCGGACCCTCAGTTCTACGCATTGGGTACTCTACCACTGAGCTGCACTGAGGCTCAATCCACAACCATAAGGGGAAAACAAAAGGAGAAAGATTCGATCTGTGGATTGAGCCTCGGCGTAGCTCAGTGGTAGAGCACTGGGTGTCCAGGATTCGATCCCTGGCGGCAGAACGAATTTTTCTCCATTATTAACAAATTTAACTATCTCGATAAAAGAATGGCGTTTATTGAGATATGAACCAATTTCAAAACATTCAGATGTGGTCGCCATTTTTCTCCTTTATCATTAGTAGCCTCCTTTTTGGGAATGAACAGCATTTAGAAGAAAATCTTGCAGAATATCTCCAAATTTTTTTAAAAGCTTCCACAGTGGCAACAAATTGCAGAATCAATACATCAATCCATTTAGAGTTCTATGGAAATAAAGTAATCTTTCCTGACATTTGAGTAATCCTATATTATGTTGTTTTGTCTCTAGTATTGTACAAGTGCTGTTTTTGTGATGATAAAAAATTAGATTACTATGTGTAAATTCTAAAGTTCGATATATTCTTATTTTATTACAGTTATGCAGTGTTTATTTAAATAACTATTTTAATTAAATTTATTACTTGTAGCACCATCAGATGGCTGGACAGATGTCTAAGTGCACACAAGAATCCAGACACACAAAATATCTTCCCCATTGTGCAAGGAGGACTGGATCCAGACCTACGGACCCAGTGTGCAAAGGCACTTATACAGCGGGAAGTTCCAGGGTTTGCTATTGGTGGCCTGAGGTAAATACTCTGAAACCTATCATTTGCCTGCAACTAATTTTCCTGTAGGTGGCAGCAGCATCGACAGAATATACTCTTTGCCAACGGTCATAACTCTCTTTGTAGCTAGTAAATTGAGAAATCGAGGTGCGAATGTAAATCTAAATAGATTTTTCTGTCCTCTTTAGTAATTATAGGTCCCTTGACTTTCATAATGTAGCTAACTGTAAAATCATTATTATTAAGTTTTATCATAATTATTTTGTAATAAAATAGTTTTAAGTATAATATAAGCACAGTCTACTATATACAGTCACGAAGCTTCGGGTGATTTTTTGCAAATCTCGCGATAGTTGCTAGCCGCTTGGAGTTCTGTGAGTACTAGGAACAATAGACTGTATCACTGCCATCGTGATCTAATACAGGCCGTAAGGCAGACCATGTAACTGGCTTAACCCGATCACGAAGAGCGGCGTTTCAACCATATAAATTAGTTGGAATGCATAAACAGTAACATATGTTTCTCTAAAATGTAGTGTACTTCCATTAATAAAATTTAAAACAATGATTATGAGACACTTCAGACATAATTCACTTGCGAGTTAAGATGTAATATTATTTATTGTGTGAAAATTACGTTGTTCGTATGTGTAATATCTGCCTTTATTTCGATTAAATATTGCGAAATTCGTGTACATTCATTTATGCACGATTCAATAATTTTCAATTGCACCGCATGCATATTTAGATATATTGAAATTATAGATTATGCTTACTGTACCAGTTGCCCCTTTCTGTCTAAATTTAATGATCTCCAATACCTTACCATTCATATGAAAAGTATAGGTTATGTTTACTGTATTTAACTTATATTCCTAAATTCGCAATCATACATTATAATTAAGCATAATGTCATGTATGATACCCCGGACATTCAATTTGTCTGTATTTTAATACTACAATTGAGTACTGAATTATTGTATTTATCTACTACCTAAGAAACGAAGTAACACAATGGTACGTACACTAATTTCATAGGAGTGGTATGGTAAATGTTTTGTCTAAAATTAAGGAATGTAGATGTGCTAAACTGAAATCACAATATAAATTCTTTTTTATTAAACCTCAAAATAGCTTCCATTCTAAACTTGAAATGTTGACGCGAACAGATTATGTTACTCTTCACATTAAAATAATACAGTTTTGTAATTATTTCTGCAACATATTATGCAACAAGAAGTAAACGGAACTTATGGACACATTACACTAAATAAAGCTTAGCAATGATACGCAATAAAGTTATAATATAATATTTCACTGAGCTCCATACACTGAAATAGAAAACCCGAACAAACATTACGGCCTGGTCTAGATCGAAAAGGCATTGACTGTGCCGTATTTCGCATTGTTATGAAAAGCTATGTAAACTGTGAAATGTTCGTTATCGGTTGTAATAAATGTAAATGGCTAAAATACGATAATTTGAATAATAATATGGGACAAGGAGACGTTTGTAGTACTATAAATTGTAAGAAAAATAGGTTAGAGTTATCCTTCTTCCGAAAGAACCAGGAAGGTGAGTTTATAGAATATAATATATATTTTATGAAAATAATATATAAACCTTATGAATTTTCATATTTCAATAGTGGAAGGAAGGTGTTAATTTTTCAAAAGAACACGATATCAAAAGTACAATACATTTATGGTCTGTTAGGGAAAGAGTCTGTGATGAGGCGATAGTAGCGATCCTGGTGGTGAGCAACTATCTATGGATGCATATTTCAACTGTTTATGTTTGCATATTTAGTAAGTATTGAGCTTCGTGACTGTATATACTAGACTGTGATATAGGTCTAAATCTGTACTGTAAATATTTTGTAATAAAATAGATATTTGACCTAAATTAAAGTATGGGATGGGCAAAATGAAACTGGCCCGTGGAAAATATATATGAAATATATGAATTTATGTGTATAAGACTGACGCAGAAATGACCCTGACAATACAGAAAGCCGTGATTTCGATGCAACAATGGTTTATTAGATATCAATTAATACTCTTGAAAGAATGTTAAATGTTACAGACCCATAATACATGTAAATATTACAGATTTTTCTGGCCAGTTTTATTTTGCCCACTCTGTATAATATAGGCCTAAAGCTAAATCTAAGTACATGTTTTCTGTCCTCTTTTTTCGAACAATATCCTCCTTTTTGAAGCTTTGTGTCCTCTTTTTTTATCGATGTGAATCTGGTCACCCTACCTAGAATTGCTATTGTCCCAGCGTGTAACATTTGTATTCATAATTGACAATTTGTGTTTATTTTAGTGGTGGAGAGAGCAAAAATGATTTCTGGAAAATGGTGCATCTTACAACAGAATTACTGCCAGAAGACAAACCCCGGTACCTGATGGGTGTGGGCTTTGCTGTAGACTTGGTTGTGTGCTGTGCACTTGGAGTGGATATGTTCGATTGTGTGTTTCCAACTAGAACAGCAGTAAGTACATGTTCCTTTAAACTACAGAGGCTATTTAGTTTTTAGAATATAGCAACTGATTTACATAAGTTAGATTGTGCTTTGGTTTTTATTTGCAGAGATTTGGATGTGCCCTTGTTTCCAACGGACAGCTGAACCTCAAACAGAAGAACTATGCTAAAGATTTTAGACCAATTGATGAAGAGTGTGACTGTTCAACGTGTAAGAGATACACCCGAGCATATCTACATTCCATTGTCACTGTTGAAACTGTTGCATGCCACTTACTTTCTGTACATAATATTGCTTATCAGGTAAGATAATTGTATTAATTGAAAGGTGATTTTAGGCAGAATGTTTCACTAAGTTATATTGGCAAAGTTATGCAAAACATTGAAGAAGAGTCGTGGATTTAATGTTCACATCAGAGGTCTGCATCGGACATTTTCGCTTGAGCGCCAAGTAGTTCATAGCATAATCTGATAGGTAGCGCATATGCATGATGGGTAAAATTGTCACGAGCGATAAATCCTCGAACGGTATAAGTCGAGCGTTAGACATTCGTTCTTGTTACAGTGATGAACTGTGTAGTAACATCATAGATGTTTATCATTTCAAAACTTTGCAGTGTTTAACTAACCTCTCCATAGTACAACTACAAAACTTGCTTTAAAATGTAATGTAAATATTGTAGGTAAATTGTTTTTTTTCCACACAGGAGTGATTTTGTTTTTGCCACATCTGATAGATGTTATTGGATGTAAATGTAATTATTATAAACGGAGAACACATTCACGATATTGCAAGAAATGTATCAAGTTTTCTAGTAATAATAATAATAATAATAATAATCTCTAATAATTAGTGTATCCATCTTTGCGTCTGTAACATTATTATATTTTCTGTGACGTTATCTCTGTACTAATATTGTTATTACTCTACTGCTATATCAATAATATTTTGTAAAACGTTTCTACATTGTCACAGTATATAGGCGGAACACTATGTATGGACCTATCATATTATATACGTGATAAATCAAATATTGAATAATTATTAATTAGCAATAATAACTGTATATCGAAGTTTTTCATACTATTTTATTTATAATTTCATGTTCCTGTTTTGGTACGTTCCATTGACTGTTCCATTAAACGTTTGTCATAAACGCAGAAAATAAAGCCTTATTTTTACCGTGTGAGCAAAACATACGTGTATCTTATCTGTCGCCTTCCATACAAGATAAGACATGTCGGTGAGATGACCTTGTACTGTGCTTCTATTTATTACGAGCGTATCACGACCGATCGTATCTCAATCGAGGGTGCGACACTCGACCGAGTTCAAGCGAGCGATTTAACTCCAACCCAACAAAATTTTTATTGTAAATGATTTCCTACGTTTTCTTATCTTAATGTTTTTTTCTTTTTCTTTCCAAGTGTCACAAAATTGTTTTGTTTACTTATTATTCTTTATGAATTGATTAGTAGGCCGATCTATCGAACCCCTATTTAGGGCGGCTTTTGTTTCTACAAATTATCTAATGGAAGATTTTTTTTTCAGCTACGGCTCATGCGTTCCATACGCGAGAGCATAGAACAACAGTGCTTTCCAGACTTTGTTTGCAACTTCATGCTTACTATGTATCCAGACAAGAACTATCCTCAGTGGATTATTGATGCTCTTGATGCGGTTGGCATTCAGCTTATGAAAGTAGAGACTGCAGCTGAAAACTAAGGAACTGTGTGTACGGTTTGTAATTAAGAAACCTATTTATTGCTGTCGATAACATTTATGTACCTACCAACTAGGTGAATGTATTTACATTTTTATACACTATTTTAAGCTATTTTAAATATTTTAAAATAAATATTTTAGAATTTTTTATGTAGTCCTCTATCTTTCCTAGGAAAAATTCCGTCTTGTGGTTGTGCTCATTTCTTTCAGACGCTTCCTGGTTTTTGACCTCGATATATGTTATGTTTATGAAGTTTTTTCCTGTTTCCTAAATAAAGTCATCCTTACCATTCCTGCGGTGCGTAATAAATATCTTAGTTTTATAGTTTTATCTTATCGTGCTTTTCCTTTATACATTGTTCCTTTATTCTGCAGCAATAAAAAAAAATCTGCAGATAAACTTTTTAAACAGAAAATATTCAAATAAAAACATTGACCTTTTATGTCACATTTATTAAAATGTATTACAGATGAGAAAAAATAAATTATCATCTCCTACTCCTCTTCCTCCATGTGTTCATTTTCTCTCATTTCGCCTGCTGGGGTTCGAGCCTGGGTTACCAGCATGGAATGCCATTGCTTTAGCCATTTGGTAAACAGCCCAGGTGTTAATATTGAAATAAAAAAAAAAAAAAGTTTTTTTTTAATTTTTTTTTAAATTTTTTTTATTTTTATTTTTGTGACAGTATAGAAGTACAATCAGGGACATAATATTGAATGACTCGAATATTTTCTAAGCCAAAGAATGCCACATTGCAGATGGTCTGAATCGAAAATTTGGTTTATGTGATATATTCGCTTCACTATTGTGGAATCCTGGGAAACGAGAACGCTGATGCTTTAGCAAAGAAGGGCAGCACTGCTACTTACAGACCTGTTACTAAATCTACGTATTACTCTGTGAAAAGATTTATTAAATCTACATACTTAGACCACAGACTACTATATACAGTCGTGAAGCTCAATATTTAGTAAAAATGCAAACATGGGTAGTTGCCCACCACTAGGATCGCTACTATCGCCTCATCATCGCAGATCTCTCTCCTAGTAGACGACAAAATGTGTTACACTTTCGTTATGTTCTTTTGGAAAAATCAACACCTTCCTTCCATCATTGAAATATTAAATGCATAAAGTTAATTTATTATTTTAATGAAGTATATTAAATTCCACCATAAACTCGAAGATATCTGCAAGAAATAGGTTAATATTATTTTTGTTTGTGCAAAACGAACTGAAATTTACTATAATCGCTTCACTCATTCAAGATTATAGCGATAATTAACTACTATGAAACCAATAAATATTAATTTTCATTTCCTTTTGCAACAATAATAATGGAAATATGAATTAATGGAGTAACTTACGTGTACCGGTACTTGTAGTGTTGGCTTACGTAGTTAACAAAGTGGGATGAGGTTAAGCAATAATAATCACACCAGAATTGGAAATAAAACGTGATCAATAAATTTTATTGTAACAGACTTTTTCTACGTCTCTAGTAAAGTAACAAATAAAAATAACAACAAAATTAACAGCTATAATTAAAAGCATATCCTTTGAAAAAAAAAGTAGGCCTGAGCAATAATAATCCCACCAGAATTGAAAATAAAACGTGATCAATAAATTTAATTAAAACAAACTTAATTTTTCTACGTCTCTAGTAAAATATTATTATTCCAATTATTGTATTTTAGCCATTAACATTTTCATTACAACCAATAACGAACATTTCACAAGCATCAATGTGAAATACGCAACGAGCTATCACTCGATGGAAATACGACACAGTCCAAAGTCTACCGTGGACAGTCTATTGTTTCTAGTTGCTAACCGCTTGGAGCGCTTTATCACGAGATTTGCAAAAAATCACCTCAAGCTTCGCGACTGTATATAGTAGACTGTGCTTAGACTTCAACAAACAAAATTTGATAACACAATCTCAAGGGAAAAAATGGAACTCTCTGCATCAAAATCCACAGTTAATTCCCGATTTACCACGAAAATTTAGATTGGCAACAGGCCATGATTGTTTGGCTAAACACCTGCATAGAATTGGAATATATCAGTCCCCTAACTGCCCATTGTGCAACTCAAACCAAGAAATGGATTCGGAACACCTCAAAATCTGTGCTTCAGTGGCTGGCCATGATGATATCTTTGAAAAATATTGGAGTGCAAGAGGTCAAATGACTATTGTCAAACGCCTGGCATTAGAAAACAACATGTTTGCTTCACTTTTCTGTTTAAATATTACAGTCTATGCAGATCGTGAGAAGAAATTAAAATAGTCTCTTCTGAACCACACTACATATCTTTAAACATTTTCGCCCACTCACTGTACATTATCATTAATTTTATAATGTTCCTTTATCAATACGAAATACTGTTGGTATTCAAGTAATTCTGTAAGCTCCATTTTTTTTTTTTTCAGTCTTCCAGGTAAAATGAATGAGTGGTAATGGGAAAATATATTTTGATGTCAAATGAAATTAATTATTCTACTTCGTCGTCTTGGTGATGGTAGTGGGGGGGGGGGGGAATCGCTTCGTTCATAACTTTCAATTAAATTAATCTGGAGAAGGAATACCATAAAATTGTCCCATGTGAAGTAATATGAACGGTTTTCAAATAATTTTATTAATTTCTTCAGAGTCCATATTTTTTTATAGAAAAGAATAGAATGGATGATATTGCGATGTCTTTTAATGGTAATGTTTAACACGTTTGATCAGATGGAACATAAATATGTATATATAGTGTTTATTAAGAAGAGCTTGTCTTGGCATGGCTTTTTGAGAGCTGGACTTAATATGGATCTGTGCACTTAGGCATACTGACTCAAAGTGTTCCATATATATGAGATTATTGTCGAAATCCGACAGGAGACATTCGTGAATCCGACGCTGACAGGTGGGGCATTCTGCCTCAGCCTTGACAGCCAGTTTCCATCCTCAGACAAGTAGCTGATAAGTCCCAGAGCCTCAAGCCTTTCCTATATCAGCATTGGAAATCCGTGCTACCCTCAAGGCTTTACCCCTGCCTCTTTTAATTAAAGTATTGCGGCTTATAGATGAAATGAGGCAAATGTAGAGTGTGTTGGTGGAATGATGAGTGAAATGGGAGTACCCAGAGCAGAACCCTCTCCGTCTCCTTTGCCCACCACAAATTCTATCAGGACCACGTGACTTGTTAAGAGGGGATTCACAAACACTTGGAGGTTCATCATAGAAGATATTCTTTTTTAATATATGAGCCGTTCATAGCAAAAGTGGTGTAAGTCAAAATTGGGTAATGAGGTTTAACCCTTTGAAGCACAAATTTATTTTTTATGTTTTTCATATCATCGATCATACCAAAGCTTCAATCGATTTTTTTTTCAACATTTTAACTCTGCACACAATTTCAGAACACAGATGGCACCTCTGTGTATACTCAAGAGGTGGTTCCTTGGTGGAATATCTGTGGCATAAAATTTAGAAAGAAAGAAAACGGTGGTTCTTCTGAGTAACCACTATGCTTAAAAGGGTTAAAGTAAAAATTCTGTAAAATACAGCGCAAAGTAGCAATTAATATGTCCTTCGTGCTATCCACTGACTACTAATAGTTTAAACAAATTGAATATTAATTGCTGCTTTGCGCTGTATTTTACAGAATGTTTACTTTAACCCTCATTACCCATTCTTGACTTACACCAATTTTGTTCTGAACGGCTCATATATTATACAGAGTGTTCAAAATGTATCGAATATTACCCATAATTTTTTAAAATTTCATTTCACAAATATATATATACACACAAACACAAAAACTTTGGAGATAAGCCATACAATATGATACCAGTGTTCGAAAGAAGTTAGTTATTTAGGCATACAGAGCGTGACAGTAAAATTAATTTTTTTAAATGGTACTCTATATTAAAATTTACATATTCCGAATCAGCATTAAATTTTACGTGTGATCGTGTAGAAAACACTTCAGACACATTAATCGCATTAATTATTTTTTACTACTGAAACATTTTTTATTACTATGTTCAATATTGTTTATGTTTCTAAATACAAAATAAATGTTAATAAGAAACGTTTTTACTTATTTTGTAAATCATCTCGCGACCCCTCTCAACCCCTTACATGACCCACACTTTGGAAACCGCTGCTCTATGTTGTACGGGTGTTCAGTTCAAAGTGTGTCATGGCTCGCTGTATGCCGTCACGTGGCTAGTCAATGAGCCTAGAGAATTCAATCTTCCTACACGAAAATATTTCATTTGATGCTAGTCTTGTAACATAAATAAATAATACTAATATTCCCCCTGTCCCGCGCCGTGGCGTCGCGGTCTAAGGCATCCCGCTTAGGACTCCCGTTACGGAATGCGCGCTGGTTCGAGTCCTCATGGGGGAAGAAATTTTCTCATGAAATTTCGGCCAGTGTCTGGGACCGGTGCCCACCCAGCATCGTGATGCACTTGGGGAGCTACGATAGGTAGCGAAATCCGGTTGCGAATACCAGCTATAACGGCTGGGGGGATCATCGTGCTAACCACACGATACCTCCATTCTGGTTGGATGATCGTCCACCTCTGCTTCGGCATGTGGGCGTGAGGCCAGCAGCCGGCTGGTCGGTCTAGGCCCTTCACGGACTGTAGCGCCACGGATTATTATTATTATTATTATTATTATTATTATTATTATTATTATTATTATTATTATTATTATAATATTCCCCCTAGGAAGGTGTATTACTTATCTGCCAGAGAAGTTGCCTACCAAGTACGGCGCTCATTCAGAAGAGTACTTACCGATACGTACGGTAACGCCGGTAATGACAGGAATATGAACTGTTTCGAAACATGTACTGAGGTGAGTTTTTTCTTACTGTCGGGATATGGGGAAAGGGTTTTTTTTTAAATAGATTGTTTCTTCTTAAGTACCAGGTCGGATTTGACCCTTTCCTTTTAAAAGAAGTGTAGGAAATCATATGGCAAGTTTGAGCTTAAATATTCCAAGGCAACGTAACTCTACCAATAGTAGAGTGGAGCAAATTGATAATGTCATGTAAGAGAAATCGGTATATTTCTACTTATTAGTGGATTTGAATGGTTGTGGAGGGATGCTAGAAATTTTGTACGAAGAGTTTTGATGATGTAAGCTGAGAAATCCAGTATGTCAAGATCGTCGTACAGTTGGCTATTTCGGATGAGATAGTCCGCTCCAGTGATGGTTCGACAGATGGCTCGTTGAAGACCGTCTAGTCGTTGAAGATGTCGCGCATTTGCTTGAGCCCATATTTCGCAAAAGAATGTCATGTAGGATTGAATTAAAACTTTGTACAACATGGTTTTGACATTTAAAGATATATAGCTCTTGAAAAATGAGTAAAGAAGCATATATCGTTGGAAGGCCTTCTCACGAATATGTGAGACGTGATGTTTAAAAGTAAGTCTCTTATCAAGAAAAACTCCAAGATACTTGACGGTAGTTGTGAAAGGTATGTTTTCATTTTGAATGGTTAAGGACTGTACTTGCCGCGGAAATCTTCTTGTGAAAACAACTGCTTGCGACTTGGAGCCATTTGTCTTAAGACGCCATTTTGTGGACCATTGTATAATAATATTTAAGGCTTCCTGCATTTGTAGACAAGCAAAATGAATGTTTATATGCTTCGTATAAATAACAGTATCATCAGCGTACAGCGTAAGTTTACATTTGGGATGAATTGATATATCACGGACATATGCACAGTACAAGGTTGGACTTAAAACTGATCCTTGAGGAAGGGGAGAGGGTTAAGACGATTACTTACGTACAGTATTTGTTGACATTAACTTCGATGGTCAACATGGACACGGAGCATTTGATTTGTATTGTGGAATGTTGCCGTACGCAACCGATGATAACAAATACCCTGCGTACGACTTGGCCGCGCAAAACACAGTTCGAAAGAGGTTATGGTAGCACACAGACCGTACAGACCGCACAGACCGCCATCTGTTGCTACGACGTTCAAGTTATACCGTACACATTCTCAAGTTCAGATTGAACCCCTTGATTAATAGGTAATTTCTCTGACACAAAAGCTGAAACTCGCTTCAAATCGCTGACTCATCAACAGTGACGTCATGACACACTTTGAAATGAATACCCAGTATTTGGGACAAACACTCGTCTTCATGTCTTACGTTTATGACAAGATAATTACTCTTTAGTAAATTATCACACAGACCCTCTTGCCCTCATTTTAAGTCCCACTATCTCTCTTGATTTAACGTAACCATAATAAAACTAGGTTACGACCGAAACAGAAGTCGCATACTCTCGAATATATACATTTTTACTAATCATTATTACGTTATAAATCAGTAAAAGAAATTTTGTTTCATGACGTCTTTCTGTGGCATTCCGACAGAACAAAGGAACAACGACATTTGCTATGTGCATTAGTAGATAGGCGCGCGGTTAGGTAGTAAACACGTACTGTACATATTTATTCATAGTGTCCTGCCCAAGGCCAGGTCTTTCACTACAAACCCAGCATTCTCCAGTCTTTCCTATTTTCTGCCTTCCCCTTTGTCTTCTCATACGATCCACATATCTTAATGTATTGTCGTCCATCATCCAATATCTTCTTCTGCCCTGAACTCTTCTCCTGTTCACCATTCCTTCCAATGCATCCTTCAGTAGGCAGTTTCTTCTCAGCCAGTGACCCAACCAATTCCTTTTCCTCTTTCTGATCAATTTCAGCATCATTCTTTCTTCACTCACTCTTTCCAACACAGCTTCGTTTCTTATTCTGCTTGTCCATTTCACACGTGCCATCCTTCTCCATATCCACATTTCAAATGCTTCTAGTCGTTTCTCTTCACTTCGTCGTAATGTCTATGTTTCTGACCCATGCAATGCTACACTCCACACAAAGCACTTCACTAGTCTCTTCCTTAGTTCTTTCTCCAGAGGTCCGCAGAAGATGCTCCTTTTTCTATTAACAGCTTCCTTTGTCATTGCTATTCTCCTTTTTGACTTCCTGGCATCAGCTCATGTTACTGCTTATAGTACATCCCAAGTATTTGAAGCTGTCCACTTGCTGTACTGCCTCATTTAGAATTCGCAAGTTTACCTTCTTTACTTTCTTTCCTATGACCATGGTCTTCGTCTTGTTTGCATTTATCTTCATTTCATACTGCTCACAGCTGTCATTTAGCTCCAGTAGCATATCCGTTAGTATCATCTTCTCTTCTGCTAACACTCCTCCCATATTCTGAAAACAGTTCTTCACTAAATCCTCGAAGGTGATAAAGGGCATCCTTGTCGTACTCCTCTCCCTATTTCACTCCCTTCTGACATTTCTTCTATCCCTACTGTGACTCGTTTCATATAAAGGTTACTGAACAGCCTCCTCTCTTTCCAATCCACGCCAATTTTCTTCAGGATTCCCATCAGTTTATTCCACTCTGTCAAACGCCTTTTCTAGGTCCATAAACGTTCATTAAATCATTAGTATTCTGGAGAGAGATTTATATGGTTTTCTGAAGACCGTAGGAAACGTGACGAGTACAGAGGTCTTCTCCTGACATAAATTCTAAAAATATATAAATATGATTGGTATGGCATTTTAACTTCATTATTTTATTCTATTCGTTCATTTTAAATTATTCATACATGTTTACCTTATTATTATCGTCTTTCGAGGACTTCCGTTGGAAAACAAAAGACATACCGATATATCTACAGGTACGTTTTTCCGGGTGATAAGCTGGGGCCGGATCCGCTATGTAGCTACTTAAAAACTGTTTGAATTGAAGGAAGCTGACTACAAAGAAATACATCTTTACATTATGTGTGCATTGAACCGAAATGATTATCTCGAATACTTTACGCGGATGAGACCAGTGGTGGCTCGTAATAAAATGTTACGTGTGTCCACAATTTTGTGTTCCAAAACCGAAGATAATTTGAAATAGTACGTTTAGCCTAATATGAAATGTCATGATTCCAATGTTTCACTATCGAAAAACCATATATACTAATAATAATAATAATAATAATAATAATAATAATAATAATAATAATAATAATAATAATAGTAATGTTCCGACAGTGAGAAATGCTGACACCTACAGACTACATACAGACTAATAAATTTCCTCCTCGAAATATAGCACGTGAACGATAGGCATCGATGCACCTGACATCTGTAGGATAGATTCACTGTTCACTTAACGCTTTGTGCTCTTGACGAGTCATAAGCGGCCAGCGAAAGACAATTTTCTCCCGCGCATGCGTGAAATTCCTGCAACCTTCTTGAAAAGAGCACGGCTTGTACGTGAACGGATGTTGCCAAGTTTACATAAGAAGTTTATGCAAAGTGCGGGAAGTTTAAAATACTCGATTCTGATATTATGCATCCCCACTACGTCAATACGGTATTAAATAATAAAACTAGTCGTGCATTAATGGAAACAAGGTGTTCATGTGCTCTTATTGACGCACCGCCCCTGGATGAGACCCATTTTGCTCTCAATGCTGGAGTCAATATTCACAATTGCCAAATATGGACAACAGACAATCCACTTGCACAGACTGAAGTCCATTCTTGGCATATTCCATAACCACTTAGTTCATCTTGAATGCTAAATTTGTTTGGCAATTGTATTAATTTCAACCATGATAAATTAGTTGCTTTATAATAACCCCACAGACATGCAAAATGAAATTTCGAAAATTATTCGTTTCTCAGCAATGACTAGCAATTCTCGTATGGCTATTGCCGTCGCTTTGGACTGTTACGTTCACGTAATAACCATAGCTTTACGTCACGAGTGCAGAAATAAGTCACACAAACTCTTATTAGTCTTTGTGCCATAAATCAGTGAAGTAAATGTTTATCTGATTCATGGCGTTGTTTTCCTTGGCTTTCTGTACGTACGAATACTGAAGAAAGACTGATATAAAGAGCTGTAAATGCTGAAAATACGAAGTGAATGTACGAATGTTGGAAATATGCGACTGTTAAATAGATCGGATTATACATAATTTAGAGTTAATCAAAACTAAAGTGACAGGTTTCAGCTTACTGTTATCGTTTGATGTGAATAAAGTGTGATGAGAAGGGGATGTCGGAATTTATGAGGAGAATCCTGCAGGGTGAGTGTTTAAATTTTAAACCGCTCGTTAATTTTTCGTAAATTCATATTCAGATATGCGTTTGACGAGTGCGGATGACGTATGATAGTGACGACAGGAACACCCGATTTTGGCGAATTATTTTTTTCACGAATTTCTACTAGTTGAGTCAAGAGAGTTAAAAGTGTTATAGGTATGACTGTAAATAGACTCAATTAGCAGAAATTCGCTAAAAAAATCGTTCGCTAAAATCGGGTGTCCTTACGGTGATATTAATGGTAAGGTCGATGATTTGACACCAGATCTTTTAAATTTAATTCCTTGATTGTTTATTACCTCCCTAGCATTTGTTTGTTTTTATCACCTCTCTAGCATTTGTTTGTCAACATTGTACTTTCAATAATTGTACCTTTTTAAAATGATTCATGTTTATTTCATCATTCTTAATTAAAACTTTTCTATCATTTATCTTGTTTATATTATTTAGGTTATATTATAGTTTCTGCTGTATGAGATTATGGACAGTCACGTATCAGAGATTGTTTAATATATATTGATACTTGTAGTAGAATGCAACTGTTTTAATAAAAATGAAACTGAATCAACAAAGTCTTCTCGGCTAGTAATCGTTCATAGAGTTCAATGAAGATTGTATAGTTGGCACAAATGATAACAAGAGAACAACTCGTCATAACACACTACTGCCATCTAGCGGAATATTTGTAATGATGAGATGGTACAATAATACATTTTCAAGGCAGTTTAGTAGGCCTACTCGTATTTTAGTAAATCAATTAATATTTTATTGTATTAGATTACTTTATTTCTTCTAATCTTTATATACTTTCTTTTAAAAGTGTTGTAGTCAGTTAAATCCCACTCGAGTTTTGGTTTTCTCTAGATACATCAAAACCTCTAGTGAGACTACTTTGAGAAAGATCATACAGACATTGAAGTAGAGTAATAAACATCTGCGAAAAAAATCCGTCTCAGTATTTCTCGATCAGTCCTCGTATTTATTTGACTTCCATGAATCCTTATTTGAAATCTAAAGCACTCAGCGGTGCATAAATTAAAGAATTACGGGACGCTTTTCATTGTGATTTTCGTAATATCGGAACTCAAAAATAAACTGGCAAATCAGATAGGTCTACCTGTAGGTTTCTGAGTGTCTATAAAAAAAACGTTTGGTTGAGAAAAATTAATTGCTGTGTATCAAATAATTATATTTTCCCCTACGAATTACGGTAGTTTGAAGTCCAATGGTGAGTGGCAAGTTATACAAAATCTGACAGAACTGCGGTTCACAAAAAGGGAAGTAACGTAATTTTCCGCGCCAGCAGCTATCTGTCATTTTTATCTTTCTAACCTACCAATAAAAAAAAATATATATATTTTTATGGTGTATGACGTAAGTAGCAAGTAAATTGCTACCGTTACTACAGTTTCCGCTCGCATTGCAAGTGACCAGGGACGCAAGAATAAGCCGCAAACAGAATAGCCTGCGAAGTATTGATCGGGAGTGTACTGTATTTAAATTTGTTGATTTAATTGCTTTTGTCGTCGAGTGATACTTTTTGGTTGTATTTCGTGAAATCCTTAAATTAAGTGGTCCATTACGTAGACCTAATTCAGAACGTAGTTAAATTTCCTTCTACATGGCGTACCGGTATCAAAATATTCATTTAATAGCCGTTATGGAAGACGGACAATGTATTTTAAAATACATAATTACACGCCAATAAGGACGAGATAAATACAGTTAGAAAAAATTATTCAACTTTAACACAAAAGTCAAGTGCTTGAAGAGCCTGTTAGAAGAAAAGCAAATGCATTGTTTGTTTCTGCTGTTGTCCTTTAAACATTACCAAGTTCTCGTGATAAAAATATCAGTTTGACTTTGTGGGATTTCAGACGTGATGAGTTAGGCTGTGACATCGGTATATTTGTGTTAGTTTCAGGTCGATTGAAGGTGAACACAAGACGCCGGACGTGTTTCAAGACAGGCAGCGGAAGTGAATTGGACAGACGCCTAAGGCCCGTTACACACTTGAAGAGATCTCGCTAGCGAGAAATGTGTTGCGAGAAAGAGACGAAGCGCCTTCCTCCACACACTTGGCGAGTTCTCGCTTTCGCAGATCTCTCGCTATGATTTTGTCTATGCACTGCCTTCATGCAGAGAGTAATTTTCTGATTATAGTAATCAGTCATTGGGGGGGGGGGATATTACAAGTTATGTATTCACGTAGGTATATTGTCGTACACAAATTATGTACGAACGCCACTATGTTGAATCTGAATCTTCAGATAATGAGGAAATGGAGTTATATGAACATAGCTATTTTGTTAATGAAAAGAAAAAGTAGGCTTAAAATTAAAGCCAGAAATATTTGGAAATCACATTGTATGTTACGAAGATAAGGGCGAATTTCGGTCACTGATTTCGATTTGGATGATACGTTTAGACGTTATTTCAGGTTGACTAGACTTCAGTTTTTTTCCATTCATTATGTGATGATTCTTTGCTATGTTCCGATTAAAATTATGTAAACTGTTAAGACATATAGATACTATATTGCAAATGTCATAATTAATACTATTAAATCTCATCAAAATAAAATATAGCCCTATTTATTTTGAGATCACCTGATATTTGTCTCCAGATTTCTTCTTTAAGTTTCGTGTTTTTTACAGTTTTCATCCCGTTCAGGTATCATATAAATAGACCTACGGGTTACATCGTACAAGTTCGATAAGTTTCTGGCTGCAATTATCAGCCATCTTTCCTCAGTGTGAATAAAAACAATACAATTCATCGCCACCTGTGATATTACTTCTTCATCTTTTACTACATTCAATCGTCGTAAAGAGTAGCTATAAATGTCAAACATCTTTGATAAATATGTCAAGAAAATTTGCTGAGCTACCGATTTCAGCGAGAAGCTCGCTCGAGGTTTTTTCCTCGAACGAGAATCTCTTCCAGTGTGTGGACGTCCATTTGATTCCAATGTTATCAATCTTTAAATTTTCTCGCAACACATTTCTCTCTAGCGAGATCTGTTCAAGTGTGTAACGAGCTAAGCAAGCACTTTCCATGTTTTGTAAACGATTACTGCGTATTATAAAATCAAGACAATACAATCATTGTATATAAGGGTAAAAGGAGTCATACGGATGTTTGACGGGAAAGATGTAGCTTCCATAAATAATGCCCAAACTCTTCTTGGTGACCCAAATATTAAAAAACAGTGTGAATATATTTCATCTAATTTTGAATGTATTCTCAATACAAACGAATGTCTCGAAAAGACCGGTGTGAAATTGGTGGAGCAAATTTCGATAGTAAATAATCTCACCTCAAAAGTGAATGATCTGCGAGATGGTATAAGCGTTTTATCAGATGACAAGTGCGATTGTTATCAACCTGATGTAGAAGTGAATGATGTGAAATATTTTACATATGTGCCCTTGGTTTCAGCCGATGTTGAACGCTGTTTTTCCGCATACAATGTTATACTATACGACACTCGGCGGTCATTTTCATTTTAAACTTTGAAAATGAATGTTGTTGTTTATTGCAGCAGGAACCGAAACCAGGCAAACAACATGCAAGAAAAGTAAGGTACGGAATAGATGTGATAAATAAATTAATGTAAGAGTTAAATATAGGGAGAGCAAAATTGTACGCCATATACGTTTTCGGCATTCTAAAATTGTAATGCAAAACTCTAAATATGAAATAAAAAACATCTTTTCAGACTTATGTTTTACCACATTTGTGACAATTTAAGTATGATTTCAAACAATTATTCTCAACTTCACCAGCATTTTAAACCTCTCCGATATTAACCCTTACAATGATTGTATTGTCTTGATTTTATAATACGCAATAATCGTATACAAAACACGGAACGTGCTTGCTTAGGCGTGTGTCAATTTCGCTTCCGTTGCCTGTACTTGAAACACGTCGACTACATTCTGTCCGGCGTCGTATGTTCACCTCAGACTAATACAAATATACCGATGTCACGGCCCTACTTATGAGGCAACTAGGCCAGGAGAAAATGAGATAGGGTGATCAGTTGCTTTCACTCTCCATTGCATACATCGCCGATTATCTACATGTTACACTAATCAGATTTTAGATTTTTACGTTATAAAGATCTTAATAAAATAAAGTCAACCAAAAGTAAATGTTTAAGAAATATAAAAGGCTGTAACAGGGATAGTTTACTACTTAATTAACTTATTATTCCCAGAACATGAATTTTACCAGCAATCGAAAAGTATTGGGAGCCTAAATTTGAATAAGGAACCAAAAAAGTTTCCTTCCCAGGCAGGATTCGAACCACGAAAGTCTTAGTTACCAGTCTGTCGTGCTCTGGATTGAACAAGGCTCTGAACTCAGCTACAAGAGTCGGTCCGGTTTTTTTATCCACTACTGTACCTGAAATATGCAATCATACGCTTCTTCCCCATTATTTTTCACAGATTTTATTGATGAAATGATGTTACGTTACTTTAGAATTTCGTTAATTGTAAGCCAATAATTTAAGGTTCTTTATACTTGTCGGCTTTGGAATCTGTTTCCAAAAAGTGCCGCTTTCAAAATGTATATAATATTACACAATAATTGAATAACTTGCGTTTAGGAGACATCGGAATTCTAGCATATGACACTGCTTACAATTTTCGGAAGATTTAAAAGTAATGGAGTGCTTTTTGAAAAGAAAAGAGAAATTCTTAATACATTTTTTGTTAGGCGTTTCCACTCTTCAGTGGCTTTCTCTAATGCTCTTTGCTCTCGATAGAGGGGAGCGAACTCAACTATTTGCGATATCTCTCTGATAGATGGCCAGCTTGTCGCGGAACGTGAGGAGATGAAATACGAAATTATGTTATTAATTTATGAGGGATTATAGGGTTGAGAAGAAAGCGGGTCCTGGCCTTTCTAATTGATACTCTCCCAGCATTCTCATGGAATTTCACAAATACTAACATTTGTATTTTAAGTTTTCTGCATTACAGATTTAACTAATGATAAACAAATTATGATTTCCCGAAAATAAGTCATAATAGTGGATGTGAAGGGAAATCAAGGAACGTACAATCTTAATCAGTATTAATCACACTTACTGATAGATCACCAGTACTAGTTGACGGCAATTATGCGCTCTATCCTTAGAGCTAGAACTATATAGTGCGCTCCCGAACCTGAAGTAAAGGGTGTAAGTCTAGAAACAGATTTCGCATCGCATGACACAGTTCGAAAAGTGACATGGGCAAGTAACAGCCCGCTTAAAGCGATGGTTCAGCTCGTCAGATTTGGGCAATAAAATCTCGCTACTTTATATTACATTGCAGATATAATTTATTAGCTTACCTTACCTGTTAGATTAATCCTTTCTCTTGTCTTTGTGCCAGGATACTAGAACAGCTTATTAGTTAATAACAGTGATGCTGAATGACACTGTTATTTTGTGTCTGTATTTGTTGTATGTTTTCATTTTTTGTGTGTTCTTTTTTTTGCATTATTTAATATGTTAGACTAATTTTTATTATTTTCAATTTGTATTTGTATGTTCAGTTTTTTTATGTCACATTCATTCTGTCACTCGTAATTAAAGTAGATTAGTTGCATTGATGTATAATTTTTCTTGTAGTTGTATTGCATTTCTGGTGGTGTGTAAGAGAAGGCCTGATGGCCTTAACTCCACCAGAGTAAATAAATAAATAAATAAATAAATAAATAAATAAATAAATAAATAAATAAATAAATGAATAAATATAATAATAAATGCTGGAACTGTCGACCATCCTCTCTAATGGATATTTCACATCTTTCGAAAATATTCTAGCCACATCCTGAATTTCGTCTGTATAGATAGGTCAATTTTTTCTACAAAATTCTGGATTGGTGAATCAGATGGTTGTTGAATTTCAGAATATTTCCGTAGAGATATACAACAACACTTTTGTACGATTTCTTCCTAATATATATGTATCATCACTAGACATCGGATTTTTAGGCACTAAAAATTGCAGTTTTAGGCGCCTAAAATAAGCTCAAAATTTGTAAAATTAAGCTCTATTTTAATGAAAATAGGCATTTTTAGGCACATCAAGGTATCATACTTATTTCTTTCACTGAGATTTTTAGTTATACACTAAAATACGCACAAAAAAGTATGTTTAAACATTA
Organism: Periplaneta americana; assembly: GCF_040183065.1. NCBI lineage: Eukaryota > Metazoa > Arthropoda > Insecta > Blattodea > Blattidae > Periplaneta > Periplaneta americana. Next base: position 9,191,632 of record NC_091124.1, on the reverse strand, counting down.
AAAAAGAATACTATATTATATTTATAAACAGAGCTGCACAAATTTAATATATTGAAACTAATGAAATAATGTTTATTGATATCAAGATTACTCATTTTAAGTTATTGAAATTCAGTTCCATGCTCAGACTTTATTATAATTATCTGCACAGTACACCACCAGAATTTTTTCTAAATTCTCCACAGTTAACCTTTGCCTTTTGTCACTGAGAATCATTTTGAAAGCAGAAAAACTTCTTTCAACCGAAACTGATGTGAGAGGCGCAAATTTTAAATTAGGTACAATAGAAACATCAATACTTACTGGAACATTTACACTTTCCCCCGATATCACTCTTGATACTTTTTCCAACAATGAAAATCCTACATTCTTATTTAATACGTTGTCCCACTTATTTTTAACTTTTTTCCCAGTTTCGCCCAAAGCAGAATGTATGTTCACTTGAGCTTCCTTTACTATTGCTATTTGGCTACAAAGAGATTGTTTTTCACGTTCTAATTGTTCAATGCTTGCAGGTATGAAAGAAAAGTTTGATGTTATGTAGGCAATATCGTTTTTCACTCGTGAGTCATTCAGACAATCTTTCACTGCTTTCACACACGCTGCACTATCAGTTTCAGGTATTTTATCAATAACTGTGACCACTTCTTTAAAATACTTAGAATAATACACCACTGACTGAATCCAGGTTCCCCATCGTGTAACAACCGGCTGAGGTGGGAGTGGGATATCTGGAAAGTTCTCTCTGAATATTGAAATCCTGGATGGGGCTTTACAAAAACATTTTTTTTTGTGTTAGAAATAAACGAATTGACAAGAGGAAATTCATTCCGGATTGTTTCAGAAACCCTGTGAAGGCCACGTGCTAGACAGGTTACATGCGTGAGGTTAGGATAAAATGTTTTAAGAAGTGGAGCTGCAGCAACCATGTATGAGGCAGCATCAGTACAAAACAACAGAACTTTAGAATCGTCTATATTACCTGAGTATAAAGACTGTAGGCCTTTATTTACAAAATAAGCAATGGCTTGGCTATTCACTTTCGAAAGTTCCTTAACACATACGAGGTGTGGAATCGAAGGTCCATCAGGACTAAGTTTTCCTACTACCATATTTGCTATATACCTATTCATAGGATCTGAGGTTTCATCCACAGAGACCCATATGTAAGAATCACCTATATCCTCCCGAATGGAAGCTAAAGTTTCATTGTATATTCTGTCTAAGTAATTTTTTCTTAGGGTCGACTGAGATGGGATATTTTGTTTGCAGTATTTTTGTAAAAACTGTCTTAAAACCGGATTTTCCATTGCATTCCAGGGAATGTTAGCAGCAACAAACGCTCTGGTTAAATCAGCATAGAAATTGCTGCTGGGATTGGATGAAGTAGGCTGTGTTAGTAAAGTTTGTTGCAGTTGATTTTTCTGCTGAGCTTTAGCCTTATGAGCCGCTCCTTGCACATGCTGCTTTAGGTGGCACTTCTTTTCTTGCGAAATCTAAAAATGTAAAGTAAACTGAATTAAAATAAAATCCTAATTGTTGTATTGCCGTATTTGTATCACAAAGTTAGTGGGTTCGAACAATCAAAATTTTAATGACCTGCAAATACTTTAACTATCGGAATTTAAAAGGTTAAAGTGTAGTGGTCTTAAAAAGAATTATACCTCAGGATAGCTCAGTCAATGTATAAATATTATAGGCCAACTCATTAAAATTAATAGAATTTATATATTTCAACTATTGTTACATACCTGTTTGCTACAAATCTTGCAGAATATTATTTTTCCATTATAAGTGAATTCTGAATATTCTGTTAGCCATTGCCGGATCAATGTAGATTTTGCACTTATATTTTTCGGCATTATCGCGTTAAACTTCACAGGAAAACATCCTACCGCTCAAAACTTCACAACACAAATAAGGTGAGGGAAAGAGCAACTGTTAACGAGCATTCAAATGAACCGTTGTTATTGAGATTCAATTGGACAAAAATACAAAGTTCCACTTATTGTTGCATTTCCTGGTAGTGTTAACACTAGGAGGGCCATTCTTTTAAATATTTTGTAACGGTTTACCCTACTAATTCGCAGTTTTACGACTTTTCATAAATATTTCAAAAACACTCTTTCTCCAAAAATTGTGATTTTATGACACAGTCTGAAGGGCAGTACAGCTAATCGGTTTCAGACCGAAAACAGTCATTTTTATAGAATAGTATATCTCTGAATCGGTAGCAGCACATGTTGTGATTGTTGCCTGCTTCAAAACTAAGGTTGGTTCTTTGTCGGCATTTATGCCTCCAAACATGTTAAATTCGGTGAAATCTATTGCGAGTGTCGTAAGATTCAAAACATTTTGTTTCCTTTATCAATGGTTTCATGGCCGGTGTGAAGCAAACTTTCCACTTTTTAAATGCCTTAAATTTCGCAGTGAATGCATGTATACATTATAAAAAGTAAGAGTAAAATGCGAAACTTTACAGTGAGTTAGGCATTTTAGGCGAATATTAACAAATTAGGCTCTAATAACCGTTTTAGGGCATTTTAGGGCACTATAAAACTCTTTGAATACCTTTCAATTTCCATGAAACACAAATATTAATAATTATTTTTACTTTTCTCCTAAAGAAACAAAATAGGCATTTGCCCTAGAATCCGATGTCTGATCATCACCTCTGACTGAAGTTCCGGCTGATATGTATATATGTGCATCTCTCATCAGGCAGTACATCTCACTTGACAATATATGCTAGAGAAAGAACAATTGTTTGCATACTTTTGAAGTCTGATTAGTGTAATATGTAGCAAGTCAGCGATGTGTGCAGTAGGGAAGGAAAGCAACTGGCCACCCTACCCCATTATCTCCTGGCCTAGTTTCTTCATGTTGATGTCTTATTGGTGTCACTTATGAGGTTCAGACCTGTCTTCGGACAGTTGCCTAAACAAACATTTGTAGGCTATCATAAACGAAGAATTCGCTGTGCTAAAGTGTACTGAAATGCCACGAACTATGCTGAACTTCACTGAACAATACAGATAAAGAAAGAAAACAATAATAATAATAACCTTTTTGATTATTTAAGAGTACCCACAGACTTTGAAAATATAATAATTATATATCCTTCTTATATCCATGCTGTAAAAGATTTTAATACAAAAAAGATATGATATACTGTTTTTTTACATGCAATATACCTACAGGATGTCTCAGGGGGAATGTAAAATACTGTAGAATAATGTAGTTTGGGTGAAACTACATCGACTTCACCCTACATTTTTATGTCCGAAGTGTAAAGGTTGGGGAGAATGTCGCTTGTGTAAATTGTTATTTGCTTGTAGATCATTTTATCTTGATGAGTATTAATAAACGTATCAATCTTATTTTGCAGAAATATGTTCTGTCAGAATTGTTTTTACATCCTGCTTATCTTGGGGATGAGGAACGCATCCTTTTCCGCCTCTGTAGAAGAACAACTTCTGAGCAACAATCTCACTTCATCTGCACCTAGCACAGAAGATAGTCATCAAGCTATCAGTTTAACGAAGATCTTATCAGGAATTTGGTTCAATGTAATAAATGAAGACCCCTTCCTTACTACGGTAAATTCTGTTACTTAATTAACGCTAACCATGAGATAATATTTCTATTGAAACTATTTTCTTTGGTGGTCCACAGACGTTAATGCCATTATCTTAATTTTAATGTAACATATATTCGTTGTAGGCCATCTTCCGGGTGATAGAAAATATGTAGTCATCGGCATAAAGTGGGGTTGAGATTACTCTTTGTTTTATAGAGAGTGATTCAGAATAATAGTGAAACATTTCGAGATAGAAAATTAATGGTCCAAGACGTTTCATTTTCTCGCAAAAAATATTAAATTTGTCATTTCCCTTGGAAGATAAGAAACTACTGAAAAATATGCTCTTTATTTACCAGCTGGTTAATTATCTGTAGTAATTGCACGAGTGCTATTTCGTTTTATTGATAATTTCACGAGCCAGAATTAAGATGAAACCACGAGTGAAATTTAATAAGATTATTCAACGAATAAAATGAAATAACTTGCAAAACCGAATTAGTTACGTAAATAATAATAATTATTACAAACGTAGCAGTAAGATATTATTATGTTTAGTTAAAAAACAAGTTGCTATCTATCACGGCATACTAAATACTATTGCCAACTACTCAGAGCGGAAATACGTAACAGTAGTGCTTAACCTCAAAAGTAAGATAAGCTGAAATGTTACACTAACAGATTAAAAACACGAAAGGTTTTTACAGACATTTATTTATTACCTGAAGTTACAGTTATTGAAAACGAAATTTTCAAAGTTAAATTTTCGTTGGCATTTCTTGATTTTCTGTGATTGACATTGAAGTATTGTACGAGGCGTCTTATCAAGAAACACAAATGAGATTGGTTGATTTTAAGGCGGTTATGAAACGTTATTGGCCAATACCGTAAATTTATCCTGTAAGTTGAATAGTCATGATACTATAAAGCAGTGTCCTGTAAATATTTGGTCAATATTTAATGTAACAATGGATTTCAGAAAGGATAGCTAAGTAAGCAAATTTTGGAATAAAATTATAGTATTTTTATGTCTTTTTGACAGCAATAAGACTGAATAGCTGTTCAAAGTTACAGTACACATCTTAGTAGCTTATGGTTAGCGCGTGAGACTCATGCTAGCGAGTGCGGGTTCATTCCCCGGCTCCGACTAGCATTACATTCATAGTGAACGTTGCTAAGTTTGCGAGGGTTTTTTCTGCCCTCTCCCATTTCCCCCCTCATTCCACCAATACTCTGAACAATTCTGCTTCAATGTCATCTCCAATTTGGAAATACGGCATTTCCTTGTGTTTCCTGGTGCTGGTTCGTCCGTCTGCCGCGATATGGCATATCCAAAGGCAAGTACATGGCAATAGTAATGGTTCTAGACGGCTCAGAAACCTTATAGAGCGCAAGAATATCTTCTTGAGATCTCAACAATTGAGGAGACTGAGGCACGGAAGACCGTCACCAGGAATTATATTACGTGTTTAGAAAGCTGAATAGGAACGCGTGATGTGGCGGATGGAGGAACAAGCTGATGAACCGAGTGCTCACAACTGGCATGCAACTCATTTCACAGAGGTGTACAATAAATCCACTTGGGCTGTAGTACATAAGTTCTGTCACGCGTTAGCATATAGAATCTCTGGCTGACATAAAGATGCATTAATAGTAGAAAGACAATTTATCAGTTGGCAAATTAAAATGAAGTACACGAAGGGTTGCATATATTTTAATCTAATTTCAATGTCTTTTTGCGAGAAACCCGAGGCTTTTCCTATTGCAAAATATTTGTCTAGGTGTTACCTATTATCTACAGTGCATTTATTTTGCTAGGGCCCGCTCGCGGAAGCTCAATATATGAGGCTTTGAACAGCACAACTGTACACACGCGGTCCGCTGAGCAGTCGGTTGTAAGTCAGTAACACACGAAATGAACTATAGAACGAACAGTTTCTTGTAATTTGAAATTGTAAAAAAATTCTTATCTTTTTAAAGACGATGTTGAAAGCGTTACCCGTTTGCTTCGAGGCAAGCATTGTAGCGTCTGAACATTATTATGATTCACATATTGCTGCTCTGCTTCTGAAATGTTGGTTATTTCTTGTTTTGTGACGTTTTAGATTTGATTTCTTGTTCAATACTGATCTTGTAGTTTTGAATTTGTCCACCATTTTATGAATTGTCCTCCTATTAGATGCATCAATCCCAGAAAATCATTTCTGAAATTCTCGTTGATACTGAGCAGATGATTCGTTTTTTTTTTTTTAAGTTAGGTACAACAAATGAAAATTCTTTGTTCGATAGTATAAATCTTAGAACCATTTCCCAAACAGCAGACACAAACAGAGAACTGAAACCGCACTGCACACGTCTCCCAAAATCAAAACAATTGACTTTCGCGTCATGCCGCCTTATCGCTGATTAACACTCGGCTTGTGCTTGCGTAACTGCCGCCTTCGTGTTCAGTATAGTAGCGAGCCCAAGAAAAATAAATGCACTGTAGTAAAATACCCTACTTTTATTCTCAATCAGTCTTCAGTTGTTTATCTAACATATTACTTACAATCGCCAAGATTTCAGTTTGTAAAATATATTTAATTCAAATTATTATGTCTTGTTATTATGTGATAGCCAGAGTTGATTCAACAATATGGATACCCCGTGGAAATTCACAATGTCACAACTGCAGATGGATACATCCTGTCCTTGCATCGCATTCCATACGGACTTAAATCAAAAGCTGCACCAAACAAGCCCATCGTGTTCCTTCAACATGGAATATTAGCCACTTCCTCGGACTGGATAATTATGGGGCCAGAGAATTCTCTGGGTGAGAATACAACAAATATTTATGTATTTATCATAGTCATCTACCATGGCTCTATTCGTAGCGTGTCTCATCACCATACAACATACCTCGATTCGAAACAGAGAGAAGTTCAAATTTATCTCCCGTAGAAAATGAGTGCGATTATCTTTTCCTGAATTCTGAATCCAGGATTGTCAGGCTTCTTAAGGGGTTAGGTACAGCTTACAGCAGTAAAATTTTGGAAATATTCAACATTTTTGTCCTCCATTACTGTATCTTGTACGATAATGAAAATTAGTATGTGTAAAACACTGTCCTTCTGCTATATGAAAAAAAAAAATAGTTTTGCGATTTAAAAAATTATTTACATTCTTTTTTTCAAAATTCAGTGCAGTGATAAAGCGTTTCCCACATAACTCAAAAACTATCCAACATTTTGTCATGACATTTTTTGTGTGTATTTATGCATGTCATATCTAAAATATGATTCAAGCTCACTTCTCTGCCTTTGATAGATTGTCTGATGAAAAAGTAAATTCTTAAAAAAATGGTCAAATATCAGTATTTTCGTCTAACACAAAAAAAAAAAATATTATTTATCAAGGAATGTAGTTTAAATAGGATAATACTGTAAATGTAAGTTTTAGCAATACAATAAAAGAGAGAGAACATGAAAAAGTTAACAAGTTTATGAGTTATGAGGGAAACGCTTCATCACTGCACAGTGAACTACCACCATTATGAATTTTGAAAAAAAAAAAAAATTATTTTATTATTATTTTCATAAGCAGAAGGATAGTGTTTTACACATACCAATTTTCATTATTGTACAAGATATAGTAATGGAGAAAAAATGTTGAATGTTTCCAAAATTTTACTGTTGTAAGCTGTACCTAACCCCTTAAGCACTGTGATCTTTGAAAGCTTACTTACTTACTTACAAATGGCTTTTAAGGAACCCGAAGGTTCATTGCCGCCCTCACATAAGCTCGCCATCGGTCCCTATCCTGTGCAAGAGTAATCCAGTCTCTATCATCATATCCCACCTCCCTCAAATCCATTTTAATATTATCATCCCATCTACGTCTCGGCCTCCCTAAAGGTCTTTTTCCCTCCGGTCTCCCAACTAACACTCTATATGCATTTCTGGATTCGCCCATACGTGCTACATGCCCTGCCCATCTCAAACGTCTGGATTTAATGTTCCTAATTATGTCAGGTGAAGAATACAATGCGTGCAGTTCTGCGTTGTGTAACTTTCTCCATTCTCCTGTAACTTCATCCCGCTTAGCCCCAAATATTTTTCTAAGCACCTTATTCTCAAACACCCTTAACTTATGTTCCTCTCTCAGAGTGAGAGTCCAAGTTTCACAACCATACAGAACAACCGGTAATATAACTGTTTTATAAATTCTAACTTTCAGATTTTTTGACAGCAGACTGGATGATAAGAGCTTCTCAACCGAATAATAACACGCATTTGCTATATTTATTCTGCGTTTAATTTCCTGCCGAGTGTTATTTATATTTGTTACTGTTGCTCCAAGATATTTGAATTTTTCCACCTCTTCGAAGCTTATTGCATAAAATTCTTCCCACTTTAATGGTTTAGTCTTTTACTTTTTGGGTACTACTTTATCGTGCGCAAAGACTTACCATCTCTGGACTGAAATTGCAATTCATGTGTATTAGATCGATGCAAAGTTCGTAAAATTTTTGTTCATCGTCACAATACTATATTGTTAGGAGATGGTTTATCGTTTGCCATTTGTTATTTGGCGTGTTGTGCTTGTAAATACGCCTTGAATTTTGCGGATTTGAAGGAAGTTTGTGCTATTTGTGAGCTAAAGAAGATTGTGTATCAAGCGGAAAAAAAAGAACACTTCCGACATATTCATCTGTTTGAGTTTAATTGAGAAGGAAAGGCAGCGGAAGCGACTTGAAACATTTGTGCCGTGTACGAGAATGTCATCGGAGAAGGTTCTGACGTTTCAACACTCAACACACCATAGCCTACAATAGTTTGTGTTCATCCACAGAAGATGATGTTATGCGTCTGGTGAATAAAGATGGCGTCGTATACTACGAATTTCTTCCCAGGAATGTAACCTTAACTGTTGATATTTATTCCCAACAACTCAGACGGCTTGCGGATGCAATTGAAGAAAAACGACCGGAAAAACTGTATCAAGTGCTGCTGCAACACAATAATGCACGACTGGACTCCGCCAATATGACGAAAACAACTTTACAGGAGCTTGGTTGAGAGATGATTCCACACCCTCAATATTTTCTCGATCTTGCTCCCTCAGCTTTTCACGGAAGCTCTCTATTCAACAGTGCGGAATCGAAAAACTACTCCGACATTAACAGAGAGTCATACATAATGTAGGGGAAGCTTTAATTAAAAAAAAAAAAAAAAAAGGGAAACCGCTACGAACTTGCAACGGTAGTTAGGCTGTAGAAATATTAGCTGGAGGAATCCTGCAAGATATGAAAAAAATATTGAGATTTTAGGATGAAATATGATTTTTTTGCGTTAATTGCATTATACACACCGTGAATCATGAAAATCCTTGTTCCCATACCACTACAATAGCAGGAATGGTTTATAATATGAAATTTCTATGTTGCCTGTCGCCTGTCTCTATTGATTAGATATACGCTTAAAAATGTAGGGGACTTTGTTAATCTCCGACTAGGAGCTTTCCCGTAATAACACAATTGTTTACGGACTCACCGAGAGTCTTGTCTCAGAAACTACTGTCCCGAACAGCGTTGCCAATTCAGCGGTTTTCTCGTTAGATCTGGCGTTTTTCTGTGTTAGTTTAGCGGGTAAAAGTTATGAAATTTGTATTACTGATATAGGGATTTAGCGGGTATTTTAAAAAAACCGAGTTGGTAACACTGATCCAAAATCCAAATGATGGCTATTATCTGGTTTTCTTTTGCAGGATACTTGCTTGCGGACGCAGGTTATGACGTGTGGCTGGGCAACAGCCGCGGCAACTTTTATTCAAAGAACCATGTCAGTATGCAACCATCTGAACCGGCGTTCTGGGACTTCAGGTACTGTCTCAAGAACTGGTTTGAACAAATTCGAGTTATCTTCTCAAAAATCGTTAATAATTAATATGTAATTGCTTGTATAGCTGGCACGAGATGGGAATATACGACCTTCCAGCCGTGTTGGACTACGTCCTGTGGAATACCAGCCAAGAGTCTCTAAATTACGTGGGTTTTTCCATGGGAAGCACCGTGTTATACGTGCTCATGTCTATGAAGCCAGAATACAACTCCAAGGTTCAGCTCGCGATCAGCCTTGCCCCCGTCGCCTTCATGAGCAACTTCAAAAGTCCACTGCTCAAGCTGGTCGCGCAGAGCCCTCTGACAGAGGTAACACACCGTCTGCTTACAAAATTATGGACTTAACATGAAAATGTCGCACAGGTATTCTTGCCTTCCACCCTGATGAAAATGTCGCACAGGTATTCTTGCCTTCCACCCTGATGAAAATGTCGCACAGGTATTCTTGCCTTCCACCCTGCGACAACGTCGAAAACTGCACTCAAACGCAGTGTGTGTTTCCGACTTTAAATTTCAATCTATCCTCATTTCAGTTTGGTTGATAGGCCTTCCCCTCTACTCACACTCTCAACCATCAGTGAAGGGGAAGACGCTACTATCCATCTTACTAACGTTCGACTAATAATTGACTTTCAACATAGTGAAAAATTATATTATAGAAAATTTTTACTGATAATCTATATTTCGAAAGTCTATACTAAGCGTTTATATTTCATTTTATTGCTGTTTATATCAACTGGCACATTAAAAAGCTACTGACATCAGAAGATAAATGTTTTCTCCAACGCTAGTTGCTACTCTACAACACACACAACGGGACAATCTGCACTGTGTTACTCCCCCCTGACTTTATAATACAAACTAACATTCCTTACTATAAATATTAGTTGAAAATATTGTAAGAATGACACTAAAATATACTCAACCATGTAACTGTCAAACATCTGTGTCACTGTATTTTATATTCACTTATGTACTTTATTTAAGATTTTATTTTTTTGTGTGTACAACTTGGGGGGTGCAGGTATAAGAGGTAACAGCTACCGCCCTGTTACTGACGAACTCAGGGCAAGTAGAAGGGGAAAGAAATGCTTTCGCATCCTCTCAACCTGTATGAAATGTCGTTTAGGCATAACTAGAGCTCGGACAAATATCCCGTTGCTTGCAATGTATGCGCGTTGCGAGTATAGATTGTTTGATGAATCGATTAGCAGACGTAGTACCACTGAATGGTCTTCTAGTTCGCCAGACCTTAACCCGATTAACTTTTCAGCTATCACGTGTTTACATGCGCAGAAACTGAAAAAAAAAAAAAAATGCACCATATTCCTTCTAGTTCGCCAGACCTTAACCCGATTAACTTTTCAGCGACCACGTGATTACATGCGCAGAAAAAAATGCACCATATTCTAACGTTACAAAATACGAATACAATAGTCTGCAATTTATTTCCTTCTTAAAGAAGACATACAATAATTGTTCAACATTTTTCAAAACCATAAGCAGAGAATGTGCACTTAAAAGATGTAATGCTATTTGCAGCCAATGACTATTATGCTGGGCATTCGTGAGTTCTTGCCCCACGGCAAACTTCTGGACGCCATGGTAGATGAAGTGTGTTCCGACAAGTCCCTCGTTCAGACCATATGCAGCAATTTCATCTTCACATTCTGCGGTTACGAACCTGAGGAGATGAATATGGTAAGTTCGGACACAATGCATGTAGTTAGTCACTTTTGAGGTCTTCGGACAGTTGACTAACCAACAACAAATATGTATGATCCATTTTTTACTGTCCATAACATTCCTTGACTTTCATGCTCTACCTAAACATGATGCTTGCCGATTGCAGGGGACTTGCTCCGTGTGATGTATCTAAGTAGGTAGATATTGGGTTTCTCCTATATCGACGCAGCAGTGTACTGTTCTCAAACCAGGAGATCAACCGTGAAAGGAATGTGTTTACTATTGCGTCATCTATTGGAGCGAAGTAGATAGATAATATTACCGTTATAACGTCAATTTAAAAACCATGCGCTCTCCTGCATATGTTATTTCCTGTATGGAGAGATTAAAAGACCAGGAGATTAACAGTGATCTAATTTTGTAACTAGGGTAGTATCAATATGTGTGTATCAATGTTATTGTTTGTGCTGTGAGAGCTAGCCAATACAGATACGAGTACCCATGTGTGTGACCTTATGACATATTATGACATCAACATTCATTCACGGCATTACCCCACTTCGTCTCAGTCCCCAAAGACTTTCTCGTGGTTGGAGTACAGTAGTTCGATATTATGTTGTTCATACTCGTAAAAGTATAATATGATACAATTACCCATTGTTTTGCAGACACTTTTACCTCTTCTGCTGTCACACGTTCCAGCTGGTATTTCAGCTAAAACTGCACTCCATTACTGTCAAGATATAAGAACAGGTAATTGTGCAAAGATGTTTTATTATATCTCTGCCGGTGAGTGACTGTTACATTTCAGGTGGCTTATCTAGGTCGTGGGCGTCAGAGTATTAAAAAAAGATATCTGGTTGGCTTCATTATAATGCTCTGATCATTGCTTGCTTGAGTGTAAGGTGAGAGTTTAGTTTTACTTTTTTCTCACACCTTTTGCTATCTCTTTTCCCCCCTCATCGCTGACTCTAAAGTTGCACAGACACACACACAGTACATATAATACGAAATCAGTATTTTTTTAAACATTCTCTGTCTTTATCTCCACATATTTGGAGCATTCTTGAAAGTGCCTTCACATACCCAATCGTTATATTGCACTGATCTTTGTATTTGGTCACGTGTGGCGAAAACATAGTTTAGACTCAGAATTGAAAAAAAAAAAAAAAAAGTAATCTGTCTCGATCATCCATATGAACTTTAAATATAACAGGAATATCATGTTGTTCTTCCAAAATTTTTGTGTTTTAAAGGTGTAAGATTTTATCATTTTCATTGAATTGTACGTCGAAGCGCTCAAGGTTTTGGTAATTTCAGGTGTTCTTTGTGCCCGCAGACGTTATAGGGCGGTTTATGTTGGAGCTTATTGGCTGATTAGAAGTCTGAACTGATTACCTACTTAAAATTATCTACTATCGCTGAACTCTAGAACAGTGGACGTCTCACCTTCTTTCGAGAAGTTATCGTGGCTTAGGTTACATGAGAGGAGAAATCTGCACTCACTTTCTCTCCTATATCGAATTATGCACACTTCATCCCCCTATTATTTATTCGCTCGTTTTCATACTCTCTCTCGCTATCATAATATTAATACTCGATCACAACGCGATAACACGCTAGAAATTCCACTTCGCACATCATCTCTGTATTCCTCATCTTTCACTGTTGCTACCTCTCGTCACTGGAACTCTCTGCCGCCTGAAGTCAAGGGCTGCCGAACATTGAAATCTTTCAAATCCAAGTTAGAAAATTATCTTATAACGAGTTGCCAAACTAACTTACTATTATGACAAGTGTTGTATTGCATGTTTCCACGTATTCGCATTTTTTTATGTTCTAGTGATATTTAACTTATTTTATATTTTTGTTTTCATATTTTCCGATAATGGTATATCTCTAATGTGATAAGTTGAGCTATATATAAACATAATTTTCCTTACTGTGTGTACTTAAAAATATTGTATTCATTGTATGCTTTGTACTGCACTATTGTATTACTACTATTAGTATTATTATTACTATTAGGCCTGTTATTATTATTTTATTTATTATTATTATTAATGTTATTATCATTATTATTATCATTACTATTCTTATTTATTATTATTATTATTATTATTATTATTATTATTATTATTATTATTATCAATAATTGTCTTATTTTTTTATACTTTGTAGGTCTCATTTATTTTTGACCTGCTGTTCACATTTTATTATGCTTTTTTTCTTTCTTTCTGTATGTTATATATTATGTCTGATTTCTTCTTACTTGTTGTTTACATTTTATTATTATTATCTTATTCAGTTTTGTGTGTACTTTGTAAATTTGTAGTGTTTCTATAACGCAGTTTTTACTCCTGGTTGAGTGTTAGAGAAGGCCGTATGGCCTTAACTCTGCCAGGTTAAATAAATTATTATTATTATTATTATTATTATTATTATTATTATTATTATTATCAATAATTGTCTTATTTTTTTATACTTTGTAGGTCTCATTTATTTTTGACCTGCTGTTCACATTTTATTATGCTTTTTTTCTTTCTTTCTGTATGTTATATATTATGTCTGATTTCTTCTTACTTGTTGTTTACATTTTATTATTATTATCTTATTCAGTTTTGTGTGTACTTTGTAAATTTGTAGTGTTTCTATAACGCAGTTTTTACTCCTGGTTGAGTGTTAGAGAAGGCCGTATGGCCTTAACTCTGCCAGGTTAAATAAATTATTATTATTATTATTATTATTATTATTATTATTATTATTATTATTATTATTATTATTATATAAAATACAGGCCGCAATACACAGCAAAGGGGAATGTAGGAGGAGAGGATACTCAAACTGCTTAAGTTTGAATGAACAAGTGATGGATCCACCGCTGTGGAGTAACGGTTAGCATATCTGACCGTGAAACGAGCGGGCCTGGGTTCAAATCCTGGTTGGGACAAGTTACCTAGTTGAGTTTTTTCCGGGGTTTTCTCTCAACCCATTAAGAGGAAATGCTGGGTAACTTTCGGTGCTGGACTCATTTCGCAGACATTATCACCTTCATATCAATCAGACGCTGGATAACCACAGCAGTTACTAAAGCATCGTAAAATAACTCACCAAAAGAAAAAAGACAAGTAATGGCTAAGGGACGGGAGATCATGCCTTACCACCCCACCCTATTTGTGCATTAGGGGTTGATTTGCGAGTATAGAAATGCCGACCAATACACCAGAATACAGGAAAGCAAACCGTTCCAGCATAGTAACCGTGCCGTGTTGAGCCCCGAACCAAAGGAGGGGAGAAACAAGTGAAGATCAGTAAAGATTGCTATAGCCTACTTGGTTTTTTGAAAGATGGGACATGACAGTTAATCGGCCGAGCTTGGAACTACAGTGCCATGTTGCCAATGTGGACTATCACGCTTCCAGCTGATGGAAGCTAACAATTGATGTTAAGGTGGCTGAAATTAAAACATTCATTGACAATTGACGCGAAGGTAAGAAAACAATGCAAAAATCGACAGAGAATCAAAGACGAAACGTACCAATTCTAACACTGTGTGCACAATAATGTCGCCAAGAGAGCTATTAAGCACTCGCCAAGGGGAACGGTAAGTTTGGCAACTCAACCGTTGTTACCATAGCAACAGGTCTACCATGCTATGCGACATTCAGTTATTTTTCCGATCGCAACGCTTCTGTCATGTCCCATCTTATAAAAAAACAAGTATATACAATGTATTATGAATAACTATCCCTGGACAAAAGACACTGGCTAGCTTAGTAGATGTTGTTACGAAATATCAAGTTAAAATGAGTAATATGTTCGATCAGCGGAAAAAAAAAAACGAGTATTTTCCCTGAACCAAAACATTGTACTTTCCCTTGTACCAAAACGGAAAAAAAAAAAAAAAAAAATCAGTGACTGAAAGGGCAATGATTACTTCACTGTACAGTTGGCCTTGATTTGTCTCAACATTACGGCACGGTTTTTAGATACTTACCTCTATTCTAGAGTCGTTACCATACTATTTGCATCGCTTTACACCTTCCCAGTATAGTTTGTGAGAATGTTCATAATAATAAATTAATAACATTCCTTTGCTCAAAATGATTTATAGAACTGATTCTTAAAGCGCAGGTTGTATTTTATGAACCACTCTGTTTATCGATCTGGAATTTAATACTTGTCAGAACTGAACAAATATAATTTTCAAATTTGTGTAATTTTTAATGTCTCAGTCTTCATGAGAATATGTCATTATTGACTGGTTTTGAACCAGTGAACCTTCAGTCTCACAGAAATAATTATTTAAAACTTGAGAATATCGAGAATGACAACATTATCATACGTATAAGTCCAGGGCTTTGAGGTGGAGCAGGATGCGGTTCCTTTTAGAATGACTTAAAACCATCCCGTTACTCCTTAGCATTTTTTAGTACGTAAGCATGTGTGACTCTATTTTAACGCATACTATTTAAACTACTGTAATATGTCTGTAGGTCTAGGTGAAACACAGAATGTACACTGGCGTTAAAAGATACCTGATCCCTATTAATCGATGGTGATCGATAATTTGTTCGTGTAAGTGTGGATTCTTTAGTTATTACTGCTATGAATACATGGCGAAGATAGCAGTCCGTGTCGCCAATAGTACATTAATATACCCGCATTTTAAAACTCAAAATTTAATCTTCATCTAATGATTGTAAAAGAAATCACTAGATTTAGTGGGAAACCACTGATACTGTCATGATGAGAAAAATATATACTTAATCTACATCAACATTTTCCCAAACACTTTTATACCCGTCCCAAAAATAGGATTACCTATTGAGAACTACTGCGTGTTCAGTTCAAAGTGTGTCATGGCTCGCTGTATGCCGTCATGTGGCTACCCGATGAGCCTAGAGAATTCAATCTTCCTGCACTTCCACAGAGGTGTATTAGCTATGTGCTAGAGAAGTTGCCCAGCAAGTACGGCGTTCATTCTGAAGAGTACTTACCGATACGTACTGTAACGCCTGTAGTGGCAGGAATGTGAACTGTTTGAAAACATGTACTGAGGTGAGTTTTTTTCTTACTGTCGGGATATGGGGAGAGGGTTAAGACGATTACTTACGTATTTGTTGACATTAACTTCGACGGTCAACATGGACACAGAGCATTTGATTTGTGTTGTGGAATGTTGCTGTACGCAACGGATGATAACAAATACCCTGCGTACGACTTGCCCGCGCAAAACACAGTTCGAAAGAGGTTATGGTAGCACACAGACTTTGCAGACCGCCATCTGTTGCTACGACGTTCAAATTATACCGTAGGCCTACACGTTCTCAAGTTCAGATTGAATGCCTTGATTAATAGGCAACTTCTCTGATATAAAAGCTGAAACTCGCTTCAAATCGCTGACTCACAACAGTGACGTCATGACACACTTTGAAATGAACACCCAGTAGAGGAACTATTTCAAAGTTTGTTAATTCGTTCGTTATATCTTTGGTTTTGACTTACCCCGTGGTTAGGAAGTTCGCTTACACTAACAGAAAATTGGAAGTCAGATTTGAACGCCACGGTGTATTTTAATAACTTGTATATATATATATATATATATATATATATATATATATATATATATATATATATGAATTAAAAGGAAGAAACCGTCCGGTTCTTTTTTCATTCCACCTCAAGCACTGCGTATAACAAGAAATTAACCTATATCAACGCTAGAATGTCTCGCTATAATTACCAAACTTTATTTATTTACAAATCAGGCAAGTTCCGACAGTGGGACTACGGTCTTGTGAAGAACTTCTTCAAGTATGGCTCCTTCTCACCTCCCGAGTACAACCTGAAAGCCATCAGCATTCCTGTGAGACTGATGTACAGCGAAAGTGACTGGTTTGGAGATCCGGAGGTGGGTATTAAACCTCTCCGTAAGGACAGGTAAAGATCGTCTGCGTATTAAGGCGATGTAAACGGCTGGGGTGGCACGCCTCGCCGTTCTACAGCCACAGAGTGCACACAACTCCCGTGAGCCGCTGCTATCTTAAGCTCTCTCTACCGTCCCTTGTAGTATACTCCGCAACAATGGTCTTGGGCTTGTTTAATTAGTTTTGGGATGCTCTTTTATTCTGTTGTGCTTGTCTCCACTTTTGAATTCTCTCGACAATTGAATTTCGAGGCATTTCAAAAGCTGAAAGATGTTCACGAGTACTTTTTTTTTAGATAGAGATTAAATTTGCCCTAGATCATTCTTGTCGCGTCTATTTAGCCGATCTCGTCGTTGTCGATCGATCGGTCAGATCTCACGGAGTTATCCGCATAAAATGGCCGCCGGTACAGTTTTCGAGGCATGTTTTGCCACACTTCTCGCCGGCCTTGAGGGTCTGACCGGTTTCGTGAAGGATATTTACAGTTACGGGACTCCTTTGTCTACATGGTGGTATACTTTTAGTTTTGCTATGTTTATTTGTTATTTGTACGACTGTGAAGAACCTTGGTATTTATATGGATTGTCACCTGGAATGGAATGAACAAGTGAATCACACTTCCAAAAAAATATTTTCCATTATTCACTCATTAAAGCGACTGAAGAACTTTCTTCCTGATAAATTAAAATTAATCCTTGTACAAACATTCGTGATGCCACACTTTGACTACTGCGATACTATATTAAGTAACCTAAATGCAAATTTGAGCAACAGGCTACAACGTGAGCATAATACGTGCGTCCGTTATATTTGTAATATTCGTAAGTATGATCATGTTTCCCCGTCTTTCCAAACTCTGTCTTGGCTAAGGCTAAGCGATCGACGAGCCCTGCATTCTCTTGTTCACTTATTTCAAATTCTGCGCACCGCTACCCCAATATATTTGGCTTCTCGTTTTCAAAATTTATCCGCATATCATCAGCTAAGTACAAGATCTCATTATAACAATTTACTCATTATACCATACCACAAGACATCTTTATATTCTTCATCCTATACAGTTTCAGTTGCTAGAAATTGGAACTCGCTTCCGAGTGATATAAGGGGTTGTTGGACAATAGCTTCATTTAGGTCAAAATTACATAAATTCTTACTTAACAGATGAATTGCTGATTAATATTTGTTACTTATAATGAAACTAACATCTGTCCATTCTTATTATTATTATCATTAATTTTTCTAAATAGATTTACAAAACCTCTAATGGCAATTACATTAATATTGTCATTATAGAAATAGAAATATATATATTCTCCCTGTAACATAGTCCTAGTAAGCTTATATTAAATTAATTTTCATCATTTTACTAGCTATCTCAAATATTAAATTAATTATAATTCATTGAATTAAATTAGCTCATAAATTAAGTTACTACTTTACCTTATAGATTTATCTAAATTTAAATAAATGTGTAGTGAAGATTATTGCTGGAGAACCTTTTAAGTGTAGTGAAAATATTTGTAATTTAAATTTATGTATTGTATTGATTAAGGCTGGTTGAGTGGAAGAGAAGGCCTTATGGCCTTAACTCTGCCAGCGAAAATAAAACATTATTATTATTATTATTATTATTTGTTTAGAAGTTACAAGCGGTTCTATTTTAACACTCTTTTTGGACATCAGTAGCAAGCGATTGGTGTTCTACTGTGCCAAATACAAAGACGCAGTTCTGAGTAAAAATGTGCAGAGAATGTGGGATAATATGTGTTAGAGTAAATTATATGTATATATAGAAGTGAAGAGGAGAAAGAATAAAATGGTGAGGAGGACGAAAAAAGAAAGTTGAAGTGACGGGGATTCTTAAATACAAAGAGGAAATAAGGATCTCGTACTACGTATTTCAATATTCTTTAAATGTTCTATTGAAGATATTAGGTACAAGTCTTCCCTTCCATTAAGTCTTCTAATAAGTTATAAATTCTTTTTTCCAGGACATTCATAAGCTCAACAAATCTCTGGGAAATTCTCTTGGGGAATACCGGGTCTCCTCCAGTTCTTTCAGCCACCTCGACTTTGTATGGGCAATTCACGTGAAGAAATTGGTTAACGATGAGATCTTGAGATTCCTGAGCCACTTCCAAGATACTAGAAGGCAGCAAATGTTCACGATATGACATTAGTTTTAATATTAAGTACAATTTCCACATTCAACTTATCTCACAAACGATATTAAATTTGAATTTATTATATAAAGTACTTGACAACTTAATAAATATTCTTATATTATATTATATTATATTATATTACTAGCCGTACCCGTGCGCTCCGCTGCACCTGTTAGAAATAAATATAAAGTAATTACATAATTAAAATAGGACATTTGATCCAGGGAACATTCGTGTTTGATAGATGGACAAATCGTTTAATATGTTACTTAATTTAAATAACTAAAATGCAATCATTTTGGTCCAGTGAGCACTCATTTGGTGCAATGACAATCCCTTTAACATGTTTCTCAATTGTTATTACATGCGACCATAGTTTAATGAAGATTGACACATCATTTAGTTTTAATGTGTAAACTTTATATTACTTGGTATATGTTTCCATTGAATTATGGTAAAAACTTATTTTTAACCATTGTTTTCTACGTCTTCAGTAAATGGCGCTTGGCCCACTATGGTTCTGAACCCTTCAAATAACTTAAATAATGATACAGCATATCTTTTTCTTTCGAAAATGTAAGAATTCACGATCTCCTATGTACCATTGCCATGGAATGAATAAATGTGTCTTTTTTTCCTACTCAAAAATTTTATATGTTGCACATAGGAGTTACTGCAGGAACAACAACGATATAATCTGAGGCGGCGGTGAAAATGTATTGTATTGTTATTTTAAAAGTCTTGTATATCCTTAAATATCAGTCCTATCAAAATTTTGCATAGAATAAAACTTATCGAAAATCATTTTTAAAGAAACATTTGTCATGTAATATTTTTCACAAAAAGCAATAATAAGCGAGATATTTCGATTTATTTAATTCAGGCCCCCTTATAACCCCTCTTTTAAATAACATATTTTGAATGTCATATAGCCTAAAATCTAAGTTACAACGAACTTAATTTATATTCCAATTTTCATCGAAATCCGTTCAGCCATTATCGCGTGAAAAGGTAACAAACATCCAGACAGACAGACAGACAGACATACAAACAAAAATTTCTAAAAAGCGATTTTCGGTTTCAGGATGGTTAATTATACATGTTAACACGAATTATTTTTGGAAAATCGAAAATTACCAGAAAAATTTTGGCTACAGATTTATTATTAGTATAGATATTATATTATATTATATTATATTATATTATATTATATTATATTATATTATATTATATTATATAACTTACGAAAAGGTGTGCGGTTTGACATGAAAAGACTCATAGTCATAACAGAATATTTAATGTTTAGTATTCTGGAAAGCGTGGTCCATCCCGGAACCTTGCTGTCTTGATTATAAAATCTTCTTATTGTTCAAGTACTCTAAAATTGTTCTGAAATCCAAGAACAGCTGTCTTCCTATTGAGAGTGTCTTCCCGTATATCAAGCAAGATTCCTCAATTAAAAAAAAAATATATATAAATAGTTAAAAAATTATTTATTTGTAGTGAAATTTAATATAGTATATTTCAGTGTAGTTTAGTATAGTGCGGCGTACTTTATGTTATGTAGTATTTTGGTATTTTAATACAAAGAAACATTGTAATATAATGTACCATAATAGCTGAAAAAGAATTAATTGTGAAGTGTATCCAAATCCTACCCACTTCACTTGCATGACTCGGGGTCCGCACATTGCGGATAGATGGCAGGATTGTGACCCACTTTCAAGTTGCACACCACTTCGGCGAGCCATGCTGTGCATGAAGTGTATCTGTGGAGAGTTATGTAGGGTGAGTGTATGTGTAAGTGTAGTGTAGGGAAAGGGTTAGTATGATGATGATGATGGCGACGAGGAAGGGGAAAGGGGAAACCCGGTGCCGGCATTAATCTACTCCTGTCGAATAGCATCAAGAGGGCTGCCAGGCTTAACGTCCACAACCGACGGACAAATCACTATCAACAGTGACATCTGCCTTCTCTTCATATACACTGCAGAGAGATTTAACCCAGGCATATTGGTGCACAGTCTAGTGATTAGAAGTTTTGAACTGCCACCTCTCCTAGACCCGGCGAGAGAATGATATGGAATGACGGAATGATGCAGATGCCTAATATTATGGGGAAATAATAATAATAATAATAATAATAATAATAATAATAATAATAATAATCATGATTTATTTTAGCTGGCAGAGTTAAGGCCGTAAGGCCTTCTCTTCCACTCAACCAGCAAAAAGTATACATACATATGTATGAACTTACAAAGAATTCAACAATTTGATTTAGATAAGAGTTATGTATACAAGAGTTATTTACGAATTAAACAGCAAAATAGTATGAACTATTAATTAAACAATGAAATACGAACTGTGTAGCAGAATTAAGCTAACATAGCCTACATAGAATGTTAATATATTTCAAATAATGTTAGATAATAGAAAGAGATTACTATGAGACAATTTTGAAAATGCAGCGCTATCAGGATGCATGTCTAAAGGAAGACGTAACAATGTAGTCAGTGATAGTTTAAGTCAGTATGATTGGAGTGAAATGGGAGAACCCCGAGAAGAACCCTAATTGGACGGAGTTACGCAATAATAGACCAATTGACAATTTGAAAAAAAAAAAAAGAGATAGGCTATTTGCACAAATCTCTAGATGACAAGCTAATTTAACTCGAAAAAAAAATCAAGAATGCGATATCTGAATTTTGCTGCTATTTATAAGCAAAAATTCGTTTATTGCATAAAAATTATTTATTTATTTTGCTTTGAAATATTAATTCAACTGCTGGTCTCTTACCAAAAATCCGTTAGCCTTTTTCGGTATTATTTGTGCTATTTTTCTTTGTAATAATATGAATGTTATAATACTTCTTGCATAAAAAAAAAAAAAAACAGATTTATTTCAACGGCCAATACCTCGAATCAGGTTTTTGACGCTTGTTCTCTTATTGCGTAACTCCGTCCAATTGAACCTTGCCCACCACAAGTGTCACTATGGATTTTTCAGGGACTCGAACCCGGACTGCGTGGGTGACAGACTGAAGGTCTGATCATCACTCAACCACCGCAGGGGTTGTACTGCATGTTGTACAGTACATGTTGTGTTTCTAAATACTGCAGCGTTAAATTGACTGTTTCAATTCAAATCCCGTCTTCTCTCTCTCTCTCTCTCTCTCTCTCTCTCTCTCTCTCTC
The DNA here is from genome assembly GCF_040183065.1 of Periplaneta americana. Lineage (NCBI taxonomy): Eukaryota > Metazoa > Arthropoda > Insecta > Blattodea > Blattidae > Periplaneta > Periplaneta americana. The sequence continues at coordinate 9,169,193 of NC_091124.1, read as the reverse complement.
TCTCTCTCTTTGCATGTTCGGATTATTTCGGATTATCCGCAATATCAGATTAGCGGGGTTGTACTCTACTTAAAATAAATTACGTATGACAGGAAGGGAAGGAGTCTTTATCCTGGGATCTGTGGATAAGGCAAGCATCTTCGCGTTCAAACCGTCCGTGATTTTGATCCCTAACGTAACGGACAGAAGGTTCCAACTCAGCCGTGGCGAAAATGTGATCGTGCACCGAGCCACTGTGTAACCTGCAACGTGCATAGCACCTATGGAGGGAGGCGGACACCCGAAGGGGAAGTGAAGCAACTGTCTGACTTATTAACGGATTTTCATTTTCCTTACGTCAAGCACTTAAATATAATTTTATACAGTAGGCCTACAAGGCTACAAACTAATGGCCCATTCACAATGAAAATTAAACATAACGTAAACATTAACATGAGCACATAAACATATGCCACAAACTTAAGTAGCCAAGGCCCATTCACAATGAAAATTAAACATAACGTAAACATAACACGTGTGTGGAAACAAACATACCGAATCAACGAAACTACAGAATCTATTACATAAAAATGGAGAATTGCACAATGACTGACGATGTAGCTATTCAATTTATGTTTCTAATAACTACAATGGCATCAGTATATGGCTTTCAGTACTTGAAATCAAAGAAACGGAGATGTAAAAAACGATGGTGGATTCATCCATTGAATCAGAGAAGAATAAAATAGGGGGACTTTTATAACCTTTTAGAGGAAATGAGAGTTGATGATCCCCAACAATTTGTGAAATACATGAGAATGAACCCAACCCAGTTTGATACATTACTGAACTTGGTTGTTGTTTAATGTAATATCTTTGTATGTTTTATGTTTCTTGTCTTATAGACAAGGGTTTTCTTGGTATAAAATAATCAATTTTTCGTCATACGATTCCATGTTGCGCGCCTAGCTATCATCACGGCCAATAGATCAAAATATTGCCTGTAGGCAAAGCCCATGAGATGTTAAACAAAAAGTGAAAACACGCTTTCCGCTTGTGTACTGTTTCCAAATCGCATAAACATAAGCATGAAAGTTTGGAGTTTGCAAACTTTCATGTTAACGTCTTATGATTAAGATTAAGTTTATGCTTATGTAATTCATTGTGAATGCTTTCATTAAATAACATGGACACAAGGTTTTATTCTTACGTTATGTTTATGTTTAATTTTCATTATGAATGGGCCTTAATGTTTAGTACGTGTAACGAAGAAAGAAATGAACAATGAAACATAGGACAAATTATCACAACCTAAAATTAACTGTCTTCAGAATGTCTCTGCGACAGAGTTTCAAAATCAGGAATTACAGTATGTCACTTACTGCCAGTCGTAGTTGATCACAAAGGTATTTGTCTGTTATTCGTGATCTAAATTTGGTTTTTACTATTTTCATTATTGAAAATAATTTTTCACAAACGTAAGTTGTAGCGAACATAGCTTCAAAAGAGAAAGCGAAAGAACGAAGCTTCGGATATTTATTTTTTGGCAAAGATTTGAAAAGTTCAACATTTGTCATATCCTTACATCTACCTTTCATTTAACATCACATTGTAAATCTGTGAGTTTAAATTGAAGATCTAACCGCATTATTCGTACATCTCTGAAAAAGGATCGACGTACAGAGATAATAATTAATAATAATAATAATAATAATAATAATAATAATAATAATAACACTTAACCTTTTAATATTTCATGAGTGACATGTAGTATAATGCCGTTTTATGTTATATAACCGTTTTCCTCGTAACACTTGTGAACAAATCATACATTTAATATTCTCATCATATTGGCAGCAAAAAAATTCGTCCTCCGATCCTACTTGAAACTTTTGTTTTTGTAGAGGTACATGTATTCGAGAGAGACATTGCGACGATACGCCACTCGCAGATCAGAGACAAATACAAATGGAACGGAGTTTGACTCCAGTGAGTAGGAGGGTGGGGATTGTGGGAGGTAGAAAGCAAGAGAAATGCACAGCTATCATTGCGAGCCACAATGTGCTCGTGAGTTACATTTTCGCCACGGCTGTTCCAACTATTTTTCCCTTCTCAAATGCTGTACTGTGTTCCCAGCTTTTGACCTGTATCGTGTTAACCAGGGAGGCCCGAATGTGAGCTTGTCTGCAATGTCGTAAAAAATTGAAGGGATGAAAATGAGGTAGTCCAAAGCCACACTTTTAACAAAAATTGTTTTATGTGCGAGTTCACTTCTTACATATATATATATCAGGAAGCTGCTAGTAAAATATTATAAAAATTACTCAACGAATGACGTAATATACGCCGAAGAAAATATGATACCGCATCTAATAGCATTGGACTCTAGGGGTGCTATTCATAAACATTTCGCTAGCCCCGCTACGAGCGTGCTAAACTAGCCCCGACTTTGTCAGAGGAGGGACGAATTATTCATATCGCTAACACTGGTTTATGAATACGAAAAACGTTAGTTTCGCTGATCATCCACCGGAAGCCCGCGCTAAGAATGTCTACGGCCCTAGGGCCATATTCATAGACATTCTTAGCGCGGACTTCCGGTGGATGATCAGCGAACTAACGTTTTTCGTATTCATAAACCAGTGTTAGCGATATGACATGATATGAATCCTGTACAAGTAACCAGTCGATAGCCGGGGCTAGTTTAGCACGCTCGTAGCGCGGGCTAGCGAAATGTCTATGAATAGCACCCTAAAGCTCCAATACGCTCTCATGTAAAATCTTGTCTGTGTGGTTTAGGACTACTATATCATTCTCACCCTTCAATTGAGTGACTCAGTGCCAGAGTTGCCTAAACTACAATTTTTTAGCCTCAGATTTCTGCATAAAATGACTGTAAATTATCATTTATATGTGTGCCAAAGTAGATGTACTAGATAAATAATAGATTAGAGTAAATGAGAAATAATTTCCAATTGAGCGCATATAGTCTTAAAAAACGAGGTCTGAGTTTAGACCTCAATAACTTTTTTGAGTATTATTGTGGTTTAGGAAATTCTGGCACTGAGCCACTCAATTATATCCCATTCACCACATGACAATATGTCTGTGTTAGTATGAGATAAATCGAAGTAAGAATGTCAGAATTTACATTATATTGCATTTTATTTTCTTTACTTTTATACAAGATGATACAAAATAATTGTCTTAAACTGTGACGAGTAGGGGAAGTCCGTGTAACTTGGACCAGTGTGTAACTTGATCCAATGATGCAATCACTATTTCCAGGATAGTTTGCAAGGTACTTTATACAGCGCTTTGAACCTTCTACATGGTAGGCAACTGTCCATAAATCTCATTATGCAGGGTTGGCTTGACGCGGTCATAACGGTGTCGAACATTCTGTCCCCAAATTCTTCAAATCTTTTCACAATAGTTTGACAGCGTGTTGTGCGAAGACGTTTAGAAATACAAGACTGCCTTATACATACGAAGAAATACCAGTGTTGGAGGTAAGTTGAGTGAAATTTATATCAATGTTTGTAAAGTAGTTTTTACGTAAATAATTTTTAAGTGTTTCTTTTACAATGCGTGTAAATTGAACCATCACAAAGCGTGTAACTTGAGCCAATGCTAAAAGGTACCTACCCTTATAATATAGCAAATTTAGAAGATAAAATTGTCCATTATGTCTTCACTAGTGTGAATTTCCAAAAATCAGAGGTCAGTGGATGAAAACTTTGTAAGGACATATAATTAAAATATTATTTATATAATATTATATAAATAATATTATTATAAAACATTACTTTAGTTTATTTCAATATTTTATTTCTTAAATTCTGTAATAAGACTTCGTTTCATTTGGTGGGTCGACAATTACAACTTTTTAACGAATTCTGCTTTCGCCATTACTTTACAGATGACTACAAGACAGGCAAGAAAAGCGAAGGGAGTGTATGGGAAGTGGAAAGAAGAAAATCTGCAACTCGCTTTAGTTGCAATATCGGAAGGGGTTGGCGTCAATGAGGCTGCACGAAGATATAATATACCTAGTGCCACACTTAAAAGATACAACAAAAGGAAGGACGCTAAAATTAGACAGCCCGGTCACCCACTTGACTTGCCACAAGAGGTGGAAAATGATCTTGTGACACATCTTCTGCAGCTAGAAAAAATGTTCTATTGGTAAATACATTACAGCAAAATGTATATTAGGCCCTACATTAGGCCTACAACTTAATTCAATCAAACTTAATATAGGCCTAATACTTAATCTGCTTATTCTTTAATTTCAGACTGACACGGAGAAGTGTTATGCAATTAGCATACGAGATTGCAGAGAAGAATAAACTGGCCACTTGGTTCAACAGGGAAACGAAGTCTGCCGGCAAAGAATGGTTTTCCGGCTTTATGAAGCGCCATCCCGAACTTAGCCTTAGGCAGCCAGAAGCCACATCACTTGCCAGGGCTTCAGGATTCAACAGGGTTGTCGTCGGCAAGTTCTTTGACACATTGGAACACCTTGTCGACCAACACAAATTAACTGCTGCCAGAATATTCAACATGGACGAGACATCCCACACTGTCGTTCAACGCCAAGAGAAGATTCTGGCACAGAGGGGAAAACATCAGGTTGGAGCCATTTCTTCTTGTGAGCGAGGTCAGAATGTGACAGGAGTGTATGCCATGAGTGCGAGTGGCTTCTTTGTACCTCCTATGCTGATTTACGCTAGGAAAAAAATGATGGAGTCTCTCACATTTGGAGCGCCTCCTAACACCATCTTCCGCTGTCAGGATAAGGGATGGATGGATTCTGACACATTCTGTGAATGGATTAGGCACTTCATTAGAACTGTCAAACCCAGCCCTCAGGAGAAAGTACTGTTGATTTTAGATGGTCACAGTAGCCATACGCAATCGCTGAAAGCGATTGAGATCTGCCGTCAGTACGGTGTGATTATGTTATCTCTACCGTCGCACTGCACGCACCGTCTCCAACCACTGGATGTGTCGTTCTTCAAACCTCTGAACACATTCATGTCAGCTGCCATATCAACGAAGATGAGGGAACTTCCAGGACAGCGGCTGAGTGTCCAGCACATTGCCTCACTGGTAGGAGTGGCATTCCCCAGAGCAGCAAATATGCAGATTGCAATGAATGGCTTTAGGCACACTGGTCTTTGGCCTGTCGACCGAAATGTGTTTTCAGAGGCTGATTTCGCGCCTTTTTTGGTGACCGATCGGCCTTTGAATGGTAAGCCATCAGCATCAGCATCTCGGCCAGCAGAAGAAGTGGAAGGAGCAACAACAGCAGCATCAGCAGAGAAAAAGATGGGAGACAATGTGGAGCTACTTTCTGGTCTCACAGAATATGTATCACTGAAGGAAATAAGCCCTTTGCCTTCGTCTTCCAAATCTGGACAGAGAAAATCCGGAACGAGATACAATGCATGTGGCGTGGTGCTGACGGCTGCTCTGCAGCAACAATCAGATGGGAAGGCCGCAAAGAAGAGAAAATTATTTGATTTGAAAGTTAAGGTGACATCCAAAACACGCTGTGTTATTTGTGGTGAAAGTGAGAACAAAGACTGGATTCAGTGCAATCGGTGTGGAAAATGGGCCCACGAAGAATGTGCAACAATTACAGATGAACTATTTTATTACTGTTGTATGTGAAATAATTGCTTGACACAAATTTTTGTTTGAATAAACAACATTATAGGAGTTAAATGTGTTTAATATGCCTGGTCCAAGTTACACGATCCTCTGGTTCATATTACACGACCCTGGCTCAAGTTACACGACTTCGAAATTTTGATTAAATTTTATTTTTGAAGTATTAGAATTAAAATTAGTGAAGTCATATTTTATTTAGGGATTTATTATGGCAATCTACCATCATAAAAAATTCAGGGACATTTTTCTCAATATGATAAGTGAGTTACGGCCATTCAAACTTAGGTGGTCCAATATACACGGTCTTCCCCTACGCATCTGTACCATGAAAGAGCGTTGCAATGAAAACTCAGGGCTCTACGATAGGCTGCTGTTAATAATATCCAACATTGTGTATAAAACTCGAGTGTCATTTTTAAATCGCTTTTCTAACAATGCTGTATCAACTGCTCGATTATACAGGTACATCATTTTATTTTTAATAACATTTCTGATATTAACCTGGCTATACCTTTGCATCAACGGTTGCTAGCCCCTTCCACGACTGGAATTCGATGGCGTAATATACAAACAAATCACTTCACTAAGTATAGGAGGGAAGAAAAGTAGTTCATCCATTTACGTAAACTAGGAAATATCGCGATTTTGAGTTTGATAATTTTCATTAGGTTTTTGTTTAATCAGAATACAGTACAGTATTAACAATGAGTGTTTTTACTCACGAACTGAGCTGTCCATGCGAACGTATTCATTATGCAGTGTATATTATACTGTCTATGGCACATTAGCGTACACTATAGAGAATGAAGTTAAATTGAAAAATAATCATAATATGGATATTTAAACACATTTTTCAAAATGGTGGCGGTTCATTTCGATACAGGCTTCAGTTCTAATGTGTGTAATTCCAATTACCAGTTTCGTCCTTCGTACTAGTAACTCATGTTGAAATAATTCTGTAGGCCTACCTACTCTGTAAAAGAGTACCTTACGCACTATACATTCAATCTTCACTTCTGCTCGATCCGAAAAGATAAAATTACTCAGACATGCTATCTACTGTCCGTCCAAGTTGTTATGTCGCAGGATCGAAGAAAGGGGGGAAATCACGTGACAATTAATTACTTAACGAGGCCCTTTTATTTAAGTTATTTTAAACAGTTGTATGGGTATAATATTACGTAATGTCCAATTCCTAACAGAAATTAATGTTCTCAGAAAAGAGCTAAGACAGCTCAGCCACTAGCATTTACAGAGAAGCGAATAGAAGCAGGTGGGGAAAACCGGAATGCGACGTAGGCAAATGGACGACAGTACCTGTGCGAAAATGATGCAATATTGAAAGCTCTTTCGTCATTGGAAAACGCGATCATATTTTTGGAACGTACTGTGACGGTAAGACTACTATGACTATATATGCGGTCTTGGATCTGTGTGGAGGACGGTTGAACTTCATTAGTAGAAGGGGTGGGAGTGAAGTACATTAAAAAACTCAGGTACAATAAAAATTGAAGTAAAATAAAATGATGTCCCTGTACATGGGCTAGTGTTACACCCTGTATATCGACGGTGTGACTCGGACAGGCCCTGAACACCACCACCCCTCTCCTCTATGCACAAGTTTTGTAGCCACATTGTGTGTATAAGGTTCGAACCTGAGACACACAACACTACGTAGTATTGTACAGCTTGGAAAACGTGTGTTTTGTTGTTCTAAATAATGTTAGAACCGAATGTGTTTTCTGTTCAGTTGAATTCCGTTACATAAAAAGGCAAGAAATTGTACCCAGTGAAACTTTCCCCATCGCGAAATTTTTAGGATGAATGGTGGCTGTGTTTGTGAACAATTGTTTTAAAAGATGAACCACGTTATTACACGTTCTCGTCTAACAAACCATTTTCTGTCAATTTTCAAGTGTTCAGAGTCAATCAAAATAGAAATGTTGGCTTCAAACCTTACACAGAAAATGTTATTAATGTAGACCTTCTCAATAAAAAAATTACTCGTAAAATTACAGGAAAAAAATTATACATCTTACGATCGTGTAAACTCCAGGCTCCTACGTATAATTTTTAATGTAATTAATCAGAGACAGATGCCTACAGCCAATCACGGATGAAGAATCTGCATGTGAGAAAATTACGTCATTTGACGAAAAGTTGATAATTTTACTTTAACAGCATAGATGTCCTACGACAAAAAAGAGCACAATTCATATAAAGAAGTACAACTAAGGGAAATATCTGGAAAACAATTACAATAGAATTGTAATCTGAATGAACGTAACTATGATAGGAATTTATTTAAAAGAATATATCGTATATCTCACATTTAATAGAACTGTTCCCGCACATACCTATTCCGCTAGTCTTCTGTTAAACTTTTCATTGTTTATTATCTACGTTAAGATTTTATTGTGAATGACAACAGTATTCCTTAATATATATTTTTTTTCGTTTGGTTTAACGTCCTAACTTTGTCTTAACTTTTGTTATGAATGATACTTAAATTTTAATTTATCTTAGAAAGACATTATAAATAATAACAGATGTAGGCGATCTCCATCAATGAAGTGGCTGTCCTCATAATTCGGTATTGAACTCAGTTTAATTTAATACCACAGTCTAGTATATACAGTCACGAAGCTTGAGTTTATGAGGGTACTAGGAACAATAGACTGTGCAGGTACTATTTCGCATTGTCTGTAATGAGGCGATAGTAGCGATCCTAGTAGTTAGCAACTATCTGTGGATTCATATTTACTACGTATTGAGCTTCGTGACTGTATATACTAGACTTTGTTAATACTATAATATATTATCAGGACTGATACATTCATGAACAATAAAAACATTCTTTTAAAAAGCTGATAAGTAATTGACATGTGATATTTTTAATTATAAAACTTATGACATGTATACTACAATAGGCAACACGCCATTGATGTCCCATACTCCTACTACTACGGAACACATGAGCACTGGATGTAAACAACGAGCAGTTCAGAGCCGAGCGTTGTGGGGTGAGTGAATATTAGCATCCACTCATCCACAACCGCCCGTCCCTCCATGCCTGCATTAAGACTGGGAAAATTTTAGAACATGGATTGCACCTACCAAATTATGTCTTAAAATACTAAAAAAGAGCAGATTTGTCTGCGTTTGTCGAATGCGCATCATTATATTTACGAAAAGGCACTTTTCAGTGCCAATAATTTATTTTGTGTGCACAAGTTGGAATTTTGAAATAAGCGGGAAAGGTTGCAATCCGTGTTCTGGAGTTTATCCTTAAGACCAACCGTGGCGAAAAGGCCATGGTGCGCCGAGCCACTGTGTAAGCTGCAACGTGCATAGCACCTATGGAGGGAGGCGGACGACCAAAGGGGAAGATAATGTTTAGGACGTGTAACGAAGAAAGAAATGAACAAGAAAACATAGGACACATTATCACAACCTAAAATTAACTGTCTTCAGAATGTCTCTGCGACAGAGTTTCAAAATCAGGAATTATGTCACTTACTGCCAATCGTAGTTGATCACGAAGGTATTTGTCTGTCAGTCGTGATCTAAACTTGATTTGTACTATTTTCATTGTTGAAAATAATTTTTCACAAACGTAAGTTACAGCGAACATGGCTTCAACAGAGCAAGCGAAAGAACGAAGCTTCAAATATTTATTTTTTCCAAATATTTGAAAAGTTCAATATCTGTCAAGTCCTTACATCTAGCTTTCATTTAACGTCACATTGTAAATCTGTGAGTTTAAATTGAAAATCTAACCGCATTATTCGTACATCTGCTGTAAAAGAATCGACGTACAGAGATGATGATGATGATGATGATAATAATAATAATAATAATAATAATAATAATAATAATAATAATAATAATAATAATAACACTTAACCTTTTAATGTTTCATCAGCAGACATCGGATTCTAGGGCAAATGCCTATTTTGTTTCTTTAGGAGAAAAGTAAAAATAATTATTAATGTTTGTGTTTCATGGAAATTGAAATGTATTCAAAGAGTTTTATAGTGCCCTAAAATGCCCTAAAATGGTTATTAGAGCCTAATTCGTTAATATTCGCCTAAAAATGCCTAACTCACTGTAAAGTTTCGCATTTTACTCTTACTTTTTATAATTTATACATGCATTCACTGCGAAATTTAAGGCATTTAAAAAGTGGAAAGTTTGCTTCACACCATTGATAAAGGAAACAAAATGTTTTGAATCTCACGACACTCGCAATAGATTTCACCGAATTTCACATGTTTGGAGGCATAAATGCCGACAAAGGACCAACCTTAGCTTTGAAGCAGGTAACAATCACAACATGTGCTGCTACCGATTCAGAGATATACTATACTATAAAAATGACTGTTTTCGGTCTGAAACCGATTAGCTGTACTGCCCTTCAGAGTGTCATAAAATCACAATTTTTGGAGAAAGAGTGTTTTTGAAATATTTATGAAAAGTCGTAAAACTGCGAATTAGTAGGGTAAACCGTTACAAAATATTTAAAAGAATGACTCTCCTAGTGTTAACACTACCAGGGAATGCAACAATAAGTGGAACTTTGTATTTTTGTCCAATTGAATCTCAATAACAACGGTTCATTTGAATGCTCGTTAACAGTTGCTCTTTCCCTCACCTTATTTGTGTTGAGAAGTTTTGAGCGGTAGGACGTTTTCCTGTGAAGTTTAACGCGATAATGCCGAAAAATATAAGTGCAAAATCTACATTGATCCGGCAATGGCTAACAGAATATTCAGAATTCACTTATGATGGAAAAATAATATTCTGCAAGATTTGTAGCAAACAGGTATGTAACAATAGTTGAAAAATATAAATTCTATTAATTTTAATGAGTAGGCCTATAATATTTATACATTGACTGAGCTATCCTGAGGTATAATTCTTTTTAAGACCACTACACTTTAACCTTTTAAATTCCGATAGTTAAAGTATTTGCAGGTCATTAAAATTTTGATTGTTCGAACCCACTAACTTTGTGATAGAAATACGGCAATACAACAATTAGGATTTTATTTTAATTCAGTTTACTTTACATTTTTAGATTTCGCAAGAAAATAAGTGCCACCTAAAGCAGCATGTGCAAGAAGCGGCTCATAAGGCTAAAGCTCAGCAGAAAAATCAACTGCAACAAACTTTACTAACACAGCCTACTTCATCCAATCTCAGCAGCAATTTCTATGCTGATTTAACCAGAGCGTTTGTTGCTGCTAACATTCCCTGGAATGCAATTGAAAATCCGGTTTTAAGACAGTTTTTACAAAAATACTGCAAACAAAATATCCCATCTCAGTCGACCCTAAGAAAAAATTACTTAGACAGAATATACAATGAAACTTCAGCTTCCATTCGGGAGGATATAGGTGATTCTTACATATGGGTCTCTGTGGATGAAACCTCAGATCCTATGAATAGGTATATAGCAAATATGGTAGTAGGAAAACTTAGTCCTGATGGACCTTCGATTCCACACCTCGTATGTGTTAAGGAACTTTCGAAAGTGAATAGCCAAGCCATTGCTTATTTTGTGAATAAAGGCCTACAGTCTTTATACTCGGGTAATATAGACGATTCTAAAGTTCTGTTGTTTTGTACTGATGCTGCCTCATACATGGTTGCTGCAGCTCCACTTCTTAAAACATTTTATCCTAACCTCACGCATGTAACCTGTCTAGCACATGGTCTTCACAGGGTTTCTGAAACAATCCGGAATGAATTTCCTCTTGTCAATTCGTTTATTTCTAACACAAAAAAATGTTTTTGTAAAGCCCCATCCAGGATTTCAATATTCAGAGAGAACTTTCCAGATATCCCACTCCCACCTCAGCCGGTTGTTACACGATGGGGAACCTGGATTCAGTCAGTGGTGTATTATTCTAAGTATTTTAAAGAAGTGGTCACAGTTATTGATAAATTACCTGAAACTGATAGTGCAGCGTGTGTGAAAGCAGTGAAAGATTGTATGAATGACTCACGAGTGAAAAACCATATTGCCTACATAACATCAAACTTTTCTTTCATACCTGCAAGCATTGAACAATTAGAACGTGAAAAACAATCTCTTTGTAGCCAAATAGCAATAGTAAAGGAAGCTCAAGTGAACATACATTCTGCTTTGGGCGAAACTGGGAAAAAAGTTAAAAATAAGTGGGACAACGTATTAAATAAGAATGTAGGATTTTCATTGTTGGAAAAAGTATCAAGAGTGATATCGGGGGAAAGTGTAAATGTTCCAGTAAGTATTGATGTTTCTATTGTACCTAATTTAAAATTTGCGCCTCTCACATCAGTTTCGGTTGAAAGAAGTTTTTCTGCTTTCAAAATGATTCTCAGTGACAAAAGGCAAAGGTTAACTGTGGAGAATTTAGAAAAAATTCTGGTGGTGTACTGTGCAGATAATTATAATAAAGTCTGAGCATGGAACTAAATTTCAATAACTTAAAATGAGTAATCTTGATATCAATAATCATTATTTCATTAGTTTCAATATATTAAATTTGTGCAGCTCTGTTTATAAATATAATATAGTATTCTTTTTTAATGTTTAAACATACTTTTTTGTGCGTATTTTAGTGTATAACTAAAAATTTCAGTGAAAGAAATAAGTATGATACCTTGATGTGCCTAAAATGCCTATTTTCATTAAAATAGAGCCTAATTTTACAAATTTTGAGCTTATTTTAGGCGCCTAAAACTGCAATTTTTAGTGCCTAAAAATCCGATGTCTATTCATCAGTAACATGTAGTAACTTATAATGCCGTTTTATGTTATACAACCGTTTTCCTAGTAATATTTGTGAACAAATCATACATTTAATATTTTCATCATATTGTAAGCAAAAGAATGCATCCTCCCATCCTACTTGAAACTTTCGTTTTTTATAGAGGTACATGGTTTCGAGAGAGATATTGCGACGATACGCCACTTGCAGGTCCGAGACAAATACAAACAGAACGGAGTTTGACTCCAGTGAGTAAGAGGGTGGGGGTTGTAGGTAGGAAGCGAGAGAAAAGCACTGCGAGCCACAATGTGCTCGTGAGTCGCATTTTCGCCGCGGCTGCTTAAGACTGAACAGAAATTGTGCCTGTCTACTGAATTTAATCTTTCTTTTTTTATTTGTTACCATAACCAGACTAAGCAAAAAAAGACACAAATTCCTCTGTTAAGAAGTTATTTTTCAAAGCACCTATCCGCAATTCATTCGTTTAGGTCACAGTGGTACACACTAGAAATTAACGAATAGCCAAAATAAAAGAAGCAATATTTCCCGGAGGGTCTTAACAAGTTCCATAGTAACATGCAGATTTATGCATTCATCCATCCATCCATCCATTCATTATTATGATTAATATTTATATTGCTAATTCGTTAATTATTGTATTATTATTATTATTATTATTATTATTATTATTATTATTATTATTATTTAACATTGATACTGTTCAAGAATTTAAATATTTGGGTAGTATAATTGCCAAGGATGGTGTAGCCTTTGAGGAAGTAAAGAACCGAATAAAAAATGCAAATAGTGCATTTGTCCAGTTGTACTCAATATGGAAATCTTAAATTATATCTAGATCTACAAAAATTAGAATCTTTAACAGTAATGTGAAATCAGTCTTATTATATGGCTGTGAGACAGGGAAAATAAGTAAAATTATACAAAATAAACTGCAAACATTTGTTAATAGATGTTTACGAAGAATTTTAAAAATTAGATGCCCAGATATAATCACAAACTCAGAACTATGGAAGATAACAAATCAGAAAGAAATCACAATAGAAATCAAAAGACGAAAATGGAATTGGATAGGGCACACAATCAGGAAAGAAGATGGAGCAGTAGAAAGAATGGCTTTGGGTTGGAACCCCGAGGATAGTAGAACAAGAGGAAGGCCAAAAATATATGGTAGAGAACAGTTTTGGAGGAAATTGCTAGGGAGGGGAAAACATGGAGTGAAGTGATGGAGGCAAATAGGGTCCGATGGAGGCACTTTCTGAATGCCCTATGCTCCTCATGAGGAGATACAGGAGTTTGATTGATTATTATTATTATTATTATTATTATTATTATTATTATTATTATTATTAATCGTCGCATCATGATAATTTAGGATCTTAATATGTTACATAATTATGTAAGGCTTCAACCACGATTAGATTATGAAAAATGCTGTTGGATTATAAAGCGAATTTTGGATGACGGCAAATCTTAAAACATTGTTCCCAAACATGAATAATTTTCTCCGCGTGTCTTTACATGGGCTATGTAAAGTAAATAGGTCTGGTATAGGGGAATTCTAGTATGCCTTTGTACTAGGGAAGGTTTCATAATGTTGTTAATTATTCCCATTGTTTTGGTGTATTTAGAAATTTTCTGTGAAATGTCTACTTCATCGAAAAAAAGATAATGTGTATCCGAGATATGGGAAATAATTTACTCTTTCTAATATTTTTGAATCTAAACATATTTTGCTATTACTCAAGGACAGTCGAAAAACTACATTCTACAGAGATGGATTTCTGGCCGGGATCTACAAGAGTATCAAGGAAGGACAAAATTAGGAATATTATTATAAGAATCCTCTTATAAGAGATCTCTTCCCGTTTGAACGATAGTGAAGCATGACTTTTGGGATTCTATCTCTACGCATGCGATGCAGATGATTTATCCAGTTGTTCTGATAATGTTTTACGTGATTAATTACAGGTTATAGTTGTAATTCTTCCATTACATCTTCATTGCGTTTGTGATCCCATTTCGTATATCCCTCTGTATATCTCATAAATTTCATTTCATTAGCCGTTATTCTGCTTTCGTCTTTCTTCCTCAATGTCCATGCCTCACTGCCGTAACAAAGTACAGGTCTCGCCAAGGTCTGGTATAGGCGAATTCTAGTATGCCTTTGTACTAGGGAAGGTTTCATAATGTTGTTAATTATTCCCATTGTTTTGGTGTATTTAGAAATTTTCTGTGAAATGTCTACTTCATCGAAAAAAAAAAAAGATAATGTGTATCCGAGATATGGGAAATAATTTACTCTTTCTAATATTTTTGAATCTAAACATATTTTGCTAGGCACAGGGTATTTTCCGCAGAAGGCCATAATTTTAATTTTTTCTTTATTGATTTTCATACCATGTTTAATTCCAATTTTTTTTTTAAATTAAAAATTGAACGTTATACAGAGGATGTCACCAGAGCTAAATCGTCTGCAAAAGTAATGAATCTAGTTGTGAATGTCTATTGAGTTGTATATATCCATGAGGCAATTGTTTCCATTCTCTAATAATAATAATAATAATAATAATAATAATAATAATAATAATAATAATAATGATAAATTAACTGTTATTGTTTTTAAAAATATATTATGGTGACTGTAGATCTTATGTTGTTGATATTTGTCAGTGACATAATTAGAGGCATTATTGTATTTCCTGCAAGTGGATTTAATAAAGAAAAGAAATTAACAACTAGTGAAATATTTCTACAAAATTATTAAATACAATAAAAATAACTGCAAACGTTTAAAAATTCATGAACAGCGGCAATACGTCAAGAATTCACATTTAGAAAAATATGTAGTACACCATTAACACGCAGTAATATCAGAGGTCGTTACTGTCGATACAATATTTCTAAGATTTGGTTAATTTATGAGTATTAACATAAATCTGTATATCAAATATTTATTATTTGTAATTTGAAATAATTAATAGGTTTAATTTACGATCAAACATTAAATAAGACAAGTAAAATTTTTAATATGAATACATCGAGCTAGAGGATTGGTAGAAAATCACGTGACATGATACAAATTGAACATCGGAATCGGACTGTTATCGAGGTGGACGCTGCCTTCGGTACTGATCGTTCACTCTTGGTTTTGAGCTCGTGGCGTTCAGTTCGTCAGACACGAAGACCCAGCTAGTCGTAGAGACTTCGGAGCGAGATATATTTGCCGTTTGGGTATTTGTGCCTTTTTAAAAGTTCATAAATTGCGTCTGATTTTTAAAAGTAAAATATTAATTTCTGTGAAAGCTACGTAAGATGCAAAATTTTAGCGTGGTATTAGGACACATTTGATAAACATACGTTCTTTCTATTTTATTTTCTATTTTGTATGTATGGATATTCATACGGTTTAATAATTAAGAATGTTAATATTTCTAGTCGTTTAGATTTTGAGTATTTAAAGTTCGTATATTTGACTATACATTGCACTAAATGTAGATACGATTTTAATAATGGTTTAGAATTCTTCTTGATAAGTGCAGTTGACTTGTAAATTCTCATTTAACAAGG
Source organism: Periplaneta americana (assembly GCF_040183065.1). Classification (NCBI taxonomy): domain Eukaryota; kingdom Metazoa; phylum Arthropoda; class Insecta; order Blattodea; family Blattidae; genus Periplaneta; species Periplaneta americana. The sequence continues at coordinate 9,153,189 of NC_091124.1, read as the reverse complement.
GTATATTTATATACGTATTAACTCCAGAATAACCGCTGTAAATTTCAACACTAGTCTCAAATATCTTCGTTTTTGGAAATAAATTTGACTAAATCTTAATATTACGCAGTTATTTTAACTTCATGAAACTCAGCATTTACTACGAAATTGCGAAGTTAATTCCATGTGTTACTAAGTTTTTATTCGATGAATATGTAATCAGAGCTGCGACTGGAACTTCTGTTAATATTCTCTTACGTAGCAATGAAACTTGGGTAGTAAGAATTTTATATTTAGATTGCTAGCGTTTATTTAAAAAAAATTTTCTACTAAAGACATTTGAGTGCCCATAAAATGTCGTTCAATCTGTAAAATTTTTGTATACTGTAAATGCTCTGGCTAAACGCTGAATCACATTCGATGCTTATACTTCATCTAAGTACACTTTGTTAGAGGGACTAATGGTTTGTCTTTGGTGTTTTTTTGTTGTAGCTTTGGTTGTATTAATGTAGTTGTAGTACTTTGCCTCCTAGTCTGTAGTTCCATGGTCTAAGGTGGATGGTTGATCTGCTCTCAAATTATATAATGCAATTAACCAATTTAACAATCGCTGGCGCACATTTTGAACAGATAAAGTATCAGGCATTGAATGTGATTAATTTAAAATTGTTGTATTCATTGTTAATTTCTTGAATTTTAACTTCCAGATCATAAAGAATACAGGTATATGTTGAACTCTGTAGTAAAAAGAAATTAAAAATTTTGCTGTAGTAATGTCGGTCTTTGAATTACCAAATCATGGGTTGGTATATACGGAAACTTTTTAAACAGATTGGTATTGATGCATTCTCAAAGTTCCTAAGTTCGTATATACATCATAGATTGACACTTGATAGGAGTATTATTAATTTCAATATTAATTGATAGAATCAGGTTTCAATAAATATTTAAATTTTGATCTAATTGACTTTAATCTAGTCCGTACACGAAATGTAGGCCTAATAGGCAAATGATAATTTCGAAAAAAAAATAAAATCTATTTTAAAAGTTTAATTACACGTACTAGGAGAAGCAGTTTGTTGGTATTTCCGTTATTGAAACTTTCCTGAAGTGTTGAGACCTAAAAAGGGGGGCAAAAAGCCGGAATCTTATTGCTGATTTTTTTTATGTAAAATGAGGTGAAAGGTTGAATTAACTCAAACTCTTGTTTGAAATAAAATTTACTGTAGATTGACATGTTAGCACAATATACGCGGTCTCGAATGTTATTAGAAATTGATATTAGCAACCCTGACGGCAAATGTATCAAACATGCCCCGAGGTTAATATCTGACCTGCTGATTGAAGACCAGATAGGATGATTGAGGTAAGATATCGCAAGACACTCCTGGATTCATGATACAAAATTACCAACATATTGGTAGAAAATGTTGATCAATATGGCGGACATCGTAGAGGATCAGTGACAGATTAGGTTTGGGTTATTCAGGTTTTTGGTATATCTACCAAAGAACTCGTAATGCAGGGCAAACCAAAAACCTCAAAAAACGAAACCTAATTTCTTGCTGATCTTTCATGTTGGTCATATTGACAAGCGTTTTGTACAGATTTTTTAACAGTATCTCATTAACCATTCTTTGACATCTCTCTTCCAGAACTTGCATCACACAGCCTGAAAACTTCAAGTGATGTGTACTACAGATCCTGAACTCTGAACAGGAAAACGGAGGATTCTCGAAGTAAGCTCCGTCCTATATTTTCGAAAATTGCTCTTTTAAAACTCAAAATATGTAGTTGGTGTAAATGCAAAACATTTCAAATCATGAAAACAAATAATTCAGGAATGCAGTAAAGTTGTATATTCAATTTGTTTTATATATGAACAAAAGAAAGCATCACATATTTCTCAGTCTGACATAATTTTGAGCCATACAGAAACATAATTTAAAAGTTAAGATGTACAGAAATCTTGACAAGTTTTATTGCAGTTCTAAAGATTTTTGTGCTTAGAACATAATAGAATTTGCACTGAACTAGCGTTGTGTATTCAGATATTAATCTTGCTTAAAATTTTCAGTTAAAATATTTTCGGTTACTTAATGTACTATTAATTCATTTTTAGTTTTAATTGTAAACCATTTTAATATGCAATAATTCCAGAATTCCTCTGAAAGAGCGATTTCGTGCTCAGTGGAAGATTCAACACAAAATTAAAATTATAAATCAAAATTAAATGATAGCTTAAAATGTTCACTGATAACGAAGTGCGTAATATAAATTTTCAACAGTTTGGATGAATTGGATGAGGGTATTTCTTTGCTAATTTTTTTTATAAATTCTAAGATTCTAGGTCTTGTATTCAATAAAACACAAAATTACGTGGATAAATCGCAAATATCTTAAAAAAAAAAATTAATGTTCACTAATGACACGGAGATTATTGTAGCTGTATGTTTAGAAGTCCGGTAATATGAAGTATTAAATCAGTTTCTCCCCCATTAGGAAGCAGTTTACGACATTGATAATCGTATAGGCAAATGTCTACTGATTTGTTTTCAGGTTCCATCACAAAGACTTCAAGTGGACTTCTCACCACCCGTTTCAACTGCAGGGTCCCCTGCGAGATCTCCACGAATAGTAGGATTGCACATTTTGTCACTTTTTGCTGCTTTATGATCAGTAAGGGTCACTGGCTGAACCATTCTGAAAAATTCGCGAACCACCCTTGCAAGGTGGTTGTAGTTCCGCTGTAGGGTTTTTAGTTCTTAAGCGTCAAGTTGGCTGGCCTGATTAGAGATGTCACTGCACAATTAAGGACGTAGTACTGCATTGTTTTGTGTTGTGGTTTTCTCTTTCCCGCGCGTCGTTGTCATATCAGGTTGTTAGGCACCCTCTATTTTGTCAGGATGTTAATTGTAAGCCGTGCCAATGTGCGGGGTTGCATTGGTAGCGCAGTGCATCGACAGGCTGTATGAGACTTGGCAACCATGTGGTTCAGCCAGAGGCGGGCATAAAGCAGCATAGTGAAGAGGTCTGTAATAATTCTTCCAAATTTTGTGAATTATCAACTTAAATGTCTTGAAATCAAACGCTTAATATTACTGGTATACAGTAAAGGATAATTGGGTAGGACATTGTAAAACTAACATGATAAAATGCATAGAAGTAATTGTGGAACGATTACTTCAGGATTAATAATTTAATTATTGTTAAAGTATGAATACGACCTCTTCACTGAATCTATCGGCATGCGTCAGGGTAGAGTTAAGTGCTTGAAACTCTTCATTCGATTTCGAGTGCTGGGTGTGGCATACAACTCTGACCTAACTAGTTAACTTAGAGTAGCTGGATACCTTCTGAACGCAAAATTCTCTTTTCAAATAGCCTGGTCAATATCCACATGAAATTAATCAGAAAGTCGAGGATACCAAGATTTGAATATGGATTTCATGAAGCCACAGAAGGTACTCATACAGCAGAATTGACGCATGCAATGGATTCGTCCCCATGTTAGAGAGAAACAGCCAATTGTGATCGTAAATATAATGGTGCACAATTTTATTAAATGTTAAATATGAGTAAATATAATGAAGTCTTAAAGCTAATATGGAGATATTTAATTAATAAATGCATTTCAATTGAAGTAATGAAGCAATAGAGAATTAATACATGAATATAATACAATGCAATTCAATTATAACATATAACGCAATTGAGAGTTAATGAATATGATTTTTATAATGAAAGTTAATGAAGTAATAGAGAATTAATACAGAAGTGCACTTCGTGATGTTGAAGTAATGAATAAATGTTTTGATGGAGATGCAGATTATGTTTACGACCTTGTAGATTATTTTGTTGATGGCTGTGGATCTCGACGGCTTGATTGGCTGCCGAAAAGGTGAGCGGAGTTATCTTCCGATCTGGAGATGTATGTGCGCGCCTTGTTACGAGTCTTCTTTTTTTTTAAGTCTTAGTTCGGAAGCCCCAGTAGGTAGTCAGAAAGGCGTGCACAGATATGTCCAGGTGTGAGGAGATGCTACGTGAGCCACCTAAGCCAATTTCTTCCAAATTTATAAAACAGAATTTCTGAATAGTGGCGGACCATTATTAACTTCCCCTTCATGATCCTGTGACTCATCGTGTCGAAGGGGTGGCAACAAGGAAATGTGCCGGAATAACTAAGTTCGGTATATAGTACGTAATGGTTTGTGTAATTTTTTGTGAAAGGATTTTATAAAACTGAAATCTGCCAAATTGGCAATGTTTGGGAACACTAATCTGTTCATATGTATTAACTGAATATAATTTATCTTCCATTTTGAATCTTGCGTACACTACTTTTAACACTTTAATATAATTAACTAGTGGACTTACTCGTGTTAATTATGTAAGATTTGTCCGGCTTACAGCTGTTTCAGCGCTTCACGCACCATCCTCGGAAACTACTAGATCACGGCGTCATCTCGAACTTCTCTGTCTGTTAAGTGGGTGTGTTTTATTGTTGAAAGGTGTTGAAGAGTGGAGTCGAATAGGGTGTACTGAAATTGATCTGTGTTGAGAATTTGATCGGGGTGTGTTTTAGTGTGTTTGTGTATTTCGTATTCTAGTGTGTTGAGTTTTTGGGTTGTATGTGTACGATTTCCATGTCCGTATTTATGTTATTGTATGTATGGTTACATCTACATACGCCGATCACATAACCAATACTAACCATACATACAATAACATAAATACGGACATGGAAATCCTACACATACAACCCAAAAACTCAACACACTAGAACAATACGAAATACACACACTAAAACACACCCCGATCAAATTCTCAACACACTAGATCAATTTCAGTACACACACACTATTTGACTCCTCTTCAACACCTTTCAACAATAAAACACACCCACTTAACAGGCAGAGAAGTTCGAGATGACGCCGTGATCTAGTAGGCTCTGAGGATGGTGCGTGAAGCACTGAAACAGCTGTAAGCCGGACAAATCTTGCATAATTAACGAGTAAGTCCACTAGTTAATCAATTAATTATAATTTATCTATTCTAAAACTGTAAATGTGGTATAAAATTTGCAGTTGTGGTTTCACTTCAGACGTATATGCGAATGCATCCATAAATTGTCTAGGAATAATTTCTATCAAAATTCATTGTAAATAATTTTGCACGAATTTAGTTAAATGCTGTTTTTGTACAATATTTGATGTGGTTCTTAATATGTATAAACCAAAAACGAATTCTCTTTAAATTCGTGTTCTGAGGCACATTTTCTTGGCGAAACAGGATCGATCTATCCATAGGAACTTCATATTGGAAATTTATGCCTCGTTTCGATATTGTTTCAGGTGCTTTGTGGAGATTGTTACGTTGTGTTGAGGGATGCTGTGGATCAGTGTAGGACCTACAGATGCGTCATAACCACTAAATGGTTTAAACAGCAACTGGATAGTTTGTTAGTAAGTTTTTATGATAATTCGCATTTGTACTTGAGCTACTATACATTGCCTAGCATTTGGTAATTTTATTTCATGCTTGGCCTAATTTATCTTGAAGTACTAAAAATATTTCTAGGTCATTATATTCTAAAAGTATCGAAATATATTAACTTAGTTGCGGTCTGATATCTTAGAAGACTAAATTTTCTAAGATTTTTTGTCGAATTTCAGGTCTTGTTCAAAAATAAGTTGATAATAGCAGTTCAAAAGTTGAAATTGCAAGAGTAACATTCAAATTACTTTCATTGAAATGATATTGGAGATATTCCGTCACACGAAATGGTTTTTATAGAATCAAATTTAGATTTAGTGACCTACTTCTGGGAAATTTTACTTTTATCAAGGAAATAATGTGGTTTTTATAATGAAAATAATGAATTGGTAACTGCAGTTGAAATTCTGCACAAAGTTTATTTACTAGACATTGATATGCTATTGCTTGCTTCACTCGGATTTTTGCTGGAATGGTATAAATCTTCGTCTTTAATTTTTAATTTTTATCGTCTCTAAAAATTTCGATAGGCCCTAACTGATTCTTAACTTCATTTTGGATCATTGAATCTTAGGTCTAGTGCACGAAAATGGATACTGGCATTGCTCGAACTACTTTTTGAATGATCTGTAGTTACGATGATTGAAGAGAAGTCTCTTTTCCTAGAGTTTTGAAGTTATGTTAACGATTTTTGCTGTCTTAAGTGATAATTTTGACTACATATTAGTCACATTCCTAGTGACTTGATTACTTCTGGATGTTTGACTTGGAGAATGTTCCAAAGTAAGAATTTGTTTCACTCTTATTTTTAATAAGTTGCAGTAGTATTCACTTCGTGTGCAGTATACCGACTTTTGGTTTCAAATTTTAGATGGTGCTCCTGTCCGAAATGAAACTCCTACATTCAACGTACCAGCTAACTGAAAGGATATTTTCCTTTGAAAGTCATTGTCTACACCAAGATAGCTCTAATAGGTAGGCCTACTTCATCCGCAACTTTATTCTGGTATGAGACTTGGTTAGTTTTCTCATGTACTTTGCTTTAATTTAAGACAGTTTTGAGGGAACTATTTGGTAAAGTGAACAGGAGTTTGTGGGATGGAAATACATTCAATAGGCTTGTTAAAATTCATGAACATTGTTTTAAGTGACGTGTATTTTTCCTAATATATCGCTAGTTGCAATCGTTAGTGTTAACTGAACGATTCCTTTACTTCTGTTGTACAAGAAACCGTGTGACCATTTTTTCACTTCGCTTCTCAACTTTTAATACTTTCCTATTAAAATTTTTAATCAGCCCTTAGTGTAAATAGATGATAGAAATCGCAACGCTGCAAACTTCGCCTACGGGAGTGTATGTCCTAGGTTCAGTTCACGCAGACGGTTATTGAACTATTATGTAAAGAATTTAATGCAAGAATCGAAATACTGAGAGTTGAGAAACAGGATACTGAAACCGCCGCCTTGTTTATTGCATGTTAAAGCTGATTTGGTCAAATTTCTTGTTATTTAAAAAGATTGACTTAATTCTATTCAGATTAGGGCTGTTAAGCCAGCAGATAGTTGTGAAAATACATTCATAATAGCTAATGCAACTACATAGTTCTATTTTCATTATATACTCTTTAAATTATGTACTGAAAGTTCTGATATGTAACCTTAAATCTTAGAAAGAGAAGACGGGGAAAACTTTTCTACATTTGACTCTCTTAATGTTCAAAAACTGCCTTAACTTGAAAGAACATATCACTAATCTGGTGGTATAATTTTATATTTCAGTGAAGGTACGAAGTTCCTGGTTACTAGACACCCAGATGATGGCATATCAGAGTTGGCAGCTTGTATCACCATGTGCGTTAACATAGGAATGTGGAACAACTCGTTGTGTGGAACCAAGATTGGAACAAGAGAAACGTGAAGTTTTCTTCAGTGTGGCAATGCAGAGTGAACTGTAGAAAAACTGTCCTATGTTTTCCTGTGACACGTAAATATTGTAATTTTAAGAAAATAAATCTGTTCATGCTTTGCTAATCTTTGAATTTGTGTATTGAGATAAAAAAAAGCTTTTAAATTTCCCAGTATCCGTAAATCTTTAAACAGCAAGGGTCGATTTCACCAGCTTATGTCATTGAAAAGGTTTTTAATGGACACTTAAAGGGACAGTGCAATTCACCAATACAAATTGGTCTTTAAGCTCTCATTAAACCTCGTTTAAGTTAATTTGTCAATATTTAGTAATTTAATCCTGCATTGACGATTTTAATCATGAGAATGATGGAATTATTTGAACGTGATTTCTTACCAAGACTGGCGAGCATAATTTCCGAAAGCGAAGATTATTTTAATACAAAGGACGAGAAAGATTAGTAAATGCAGTTCAGGCTAAAAAAATCATAATCATTGTAGCGTATATTTTGAATAGTACAGAAGGCGATACCTGGATACATGTACTTTCCAGATTTTCTATCGCAATTTCGACTTCTGAAAGTGTGGGTTCGGGTATAAATAGCTCAGCAGTTTGTATTTGAATTTCGCCCCGATAATTTCTATCTGGCCTATGTACAGTTGTCAAAAGAAAGTGGCCGCTCTCCAGGAACAAAGTTCCCTTCGGGTATCTTCGCTACAATTCGGAGACGGGCGATGTTACATGTTTGACCACGTTGCCTGATATCAATAGTTATAAAGAATTCAGTGTGTTAGTTGATGGTGTAATGGTAGCGTTTCGGCCTTGTATTCGTGAGGTCCTGCGTTCGAATACAACCTAGTTCTTTTTATGTTGCTTTTTGTTTTATTTTTAAGAGCGAGACAAAATATACATAATTGCTCCTTTCTCTTTACGACAATAAACACCTTTAAGAACGGCTTAAAAGATAACCTTATTAGCATTTCACTCCAATCATAGTGATTTAAACTATCACTGACTACATTGTTACTTTTTTCTTTAGACATCCTGATTGTGCTGTATTTTAATTGTCTCGTAATAATCTCTTTCTATTATCTAATATTATTTGAAATATATTAACATTCTATGTATTTTAGTTTAATTCTGCTACACAGTTTATTTCAGTGTTTAATTAATAGTTCATAGTATTTTGTTGTTTAATTTGTAAATAACTTTTGTATACATGTAACTCTCATCTAAATCAAATTGTTGGATTCTTTGTAAGTTCATGCATATGTATATACACTTTTGCTGGTTGAGTGGAAGAGAAGGCCTTACGGCCTTAACTCTGCCAGCTAAAATAAATTATTATTATTATTATTATTATTATTATTATTATTATTATTATTTTAGTAATTAACATCAGGTTTATTAATGTACTATGCCATGACTTGATCATTGACATTGTGGCTGCAAATGGAAAGAAAAGATTTTATTCTCAACAAAAATCTGTCGTGGCATAAATAAAGCAAACTTACTGGAGTCTACCTTAGAACATTCAAACAATTAAGCGTTCGAAAAACAAAACAAAAAGTCACGATTCAATATTTAGTTTATCTTTCCCTTTTCATGATCACAACTTGCAGTCGAGTGGGCATGGAATAGACTAGTCTTTGCAAATGGAGACTGTTCTTAGACACGATATTCCAGGTATTCTGAACATAAGTGTTCTGCCAATAGGCAGGTCTTTCATTGCAAACCCAGCATTCTCCAATTTTTTCTATTTTCTGCCTACATCTTAGTCTCCGCATATGATCCACATATCCTAATGTCGGCTATTATTCTTCTCAGCCAGTGACCCAACCAAATCCTTTTTGTCTTTCTAATCAGTTTCAGCATCATTTGTTCTTCACCCACTTTTTCCAACACAACTTCATTTCTTATTATGTCTGTCCACTTCACACGCTCCGTTCTTCTCCACATCCACATTTCAAATGCTTCTATTCGTTTCTCTTCATTTCGTCGTAATGTCCAGGTTTCTTCCCCATACAATGCCGCACTTCACTAGTCTCTTCCTTAGTTCTTTTTCCAAAGGTCCGCAGAAGATGCTCCTTTTTCTATTAAAAGCTTCCTTTGCTCATGTTTGCAGTTTTTCTTGGGAAGGATAAATGCGGTAACTTCCCGTTGCTTTCCGCACACCGTCTCTTTCGCATCTTATTAGATCCCTGGGGGCCCAGGCGTGGAGATTAGTAGAGTAAAAAAAAAAATAAAAAAAAAAGTATCCCCGTAACATGCCATGAAGGCACTTGGGGGGGCATGGAGGTAGAGCCCCATGCTTTCCATGACCTCGGCACTAGAATGAAGTGGTTTGGTCGGCACCACGCTCTGACCGCCTTTTACCCCCGGGAAAGACCCGGTACTCAATTTTATAGGAGGCTGAGTGAACCTCTGGGCCGTTCTGAAAGTTTGGCAACGAGAAAAAATCCTGTCACCACCTGGGATAGAACTCCGGACCTTCCAGTCCGTAGCCAGCTGCTCTACCAACCGAGCTACCCGGCCGCCGATTAGTAGAGTAGATTTGACTAAATTCACCGCAAGGGTTAAATATTAGTTCTATCACGATGTTTGACCCGATCAGAGACCAGGAAATCCCAATTAGCCTTTGCCCCCGCATCCTGGACTAGCTTCTACAAATCATCAGAAAATCTTGGAGGGGGATTGGGCCAATTTTTCCGCATATGTTTCCACACTTGTGCCCCCGTAGCTCAGCGGAAGAACGTCGGAATTTAGATGTAAACGTCTCGGGCTCAATTCCTCGTCACTCCTTTTCATTTTATTGTGGTTCAAGATAGTATAATGTAATACTACAAAAAGAGAAATAACACCAGTATTAAGCAACTGTATTGTTCCAAACCTAATATTAAATTTGTTATTTATATCGCTAAAGAACGATGACTGAATATAAATTATAACTCTAATGTTGTTTATGTTGCTAAAGAACGATAACAAAATAAATAACTTGAATATTATTTATACCGTATCACTAAAGAACGATAACAGAGTATAAATGATAAATATCGGTTTAATTAATATGTTATATATTTAATTATTTAAATAAAATAACATTTTACAAACAAAAATGGTTATTTGTATTATAATAATTACATAAAATACAGGTTATTTATATCGCGAAAGAAAGAACACAATATAAATGATAATTTGAATGTTATTTATATCGTTAAAGAACGATAACAATATAAAAAAACGTGAATATTATTCATATCATTAAAGAATAACAGAATACAAATGATGACTTGAATATTATTTATATCTCTAAAGAACGATAACTCCGGTTGCGAATACCAGCTATAACGGCTGGGGGATCATCGTGCTAACCACAAGATACCTCCATTCTGGTTGGATGATCGTCCACCTCTGCTTCGGAATGTGGTCGTGAGGCCAGCAGCCGGCTGGTCGGTCTAGGCCCTTCACGGGCTGTAGCGCCACGGATTATTATTTAAAGAACTATAACAGAATACAAAAAATATAACTTGAATATTATTTATATCGCTAAAAGAACGATAACAAAATATATATAACTTGATATCGATAAAGAACGATAACAGAATATAAATAATTTGAATATTATTTATATGCTAAAGATCGACTAAAAAATAAAATGAAAATTTGAAGAAGGCCCGAACCCACAACCTTCGAATCATTAAGCAAGTAGTCTACCGCTGGTCTACGAGACGTAGATATGGAATCCCTTCATAGTTCCGGAACTACTTCTACAAGCACATGCATCGTGTAACATCGCCGTGACCCGAAGAGGACTTTGAAAATATTCGTTGTTCACGAGTGCGGCCGTTTTTTTTTTTTTTTTTTTTTTTTTTTTTTGACAACTGTACATTTAGTAGTTACCCAAAATAGTTCTTCCATTCCTCAAATGAGGTATAGAAATTCTTAAATTCAGAAATTTAAAATAAATATTATAGTCCAGACACATGATCTGAAGACATTAATTCATCAATTTAAGAACAGAAACTTGATAATAAACAAAAGCAAAAGAGATCTTTTGAATTCAATATTTTGTGACGTTGGTAGAAAAAACATTCAGACAAGTTTGGGGGGGAGCAGTGCCCCCTATGGGCGTGGTTCAGTCGGCTGAGGACTTTGCCTGCCGATCCGGAGTTGCGCTCGGGCGTGGATTCGATTGGGCTGATTACCTGTTTGGGATTTTCCGAGGTTTTCCCCAACCGTAAGGCAAATGTGAGATAATAACCTGCGGCGAATCCTCGGCCTCATCTCGCCAAATACCATCTTGGTATCACCAATCCCATCGACGCTAAATAAACTAGTTGATAGAGCGTCGTTAAATAACCAAGTATAAAAAAGAAGACGGAGAATATCAAGCAGCTTGCATCATTTCTAGCCAGTAATATTTCCGCGTATAGGGTACACGCTCTTCTAACAAATATCTCAAGGAAACTCATGCCTATACCAATTAAATTGATATTAAACATTGAATTGAAGGAATCGGAAGCAAAGGGGTATAAGTGTACTTACGTTATTTGTCAGAAGATTTGGTTGAAAGTACTTAAGATTTCGTAAATTCCGTGAATTTTTTTATTTCAATTTTAGTTCGTGGTGTAATTAAAAGATGTATCCCTTTGCCACTAAAATTTTAAATGTTTTAGCTTGCCCTGGATGCACTAAACTCACGTTCTTAGAAATGTCACTTGTACCCCTTTGCTTCTGACCCTCTCAATTAAGTAACTGCGAAATTGTGTTGCCTAAAAGCCGCAATGTTGGTTACGATTTACTTTTAGACACACTATCAAACGTTTATATTTCCGTAACGTGAAATGATTATGTACCCATATCGCACCTTATCGCTTCTAACTTCCACACAACGGATGGTGTAAGGTCAATTTTCTTCTTATGCAAATACTGTACATGACTTCCTTGTCCGTACCCTCACCACACGAAACTGATTCTTGCACCACACACTTCTTCAGTGTTAGCTGAAACGAACTGCAGCCTTGTAAATCATACATCCAGGTAAGTAACTCTGTAACATTGTTCGGCTCTCGTAATTTCGTAATGTTTCACTAACCTTACTCCTACAGCTAAATAATTCTATAACATGCAATGCACCTGTAACTTCATCTTTTTTTTTACCATTTTTTCCTCTAGGAAAATAATTCTGTAACATGCAATTCACTCCCAATTTCATCGTTTTTTACCATTTTATTCCTCTAGGTAAATAATTCTATAACATGCAATTCACTCGTAATTTCATCGTTTTTTTACCATTTTATTCCTCTAGGTAAAGAATTCTATAACATGCAATTCACTCCCAATTTCATAGTTGTTTACCATTTTATTCCTCTAGGTAAATAATTCTATAACATGCAATTCACTCCCAATTTCATCGTTTTTTACCATTTTATTCCTCTATGTAAATAATTCTATAACATGCAATTCACTCCCAATTTCATCGTTTTTTACCATTTTATTCCTCTAGGTAAATAATTCTATAACATGCAATTCACTCCCAATTTCATCCTTTTTTATTTTATTCCTCTAGGTAAATAATTCTATAACATGCAATTCACTCCCAATTTCATCCTTTTTTACCATTTTATTCCTCTAGGTAAATAATTCTATAACATGCAATTCACTCCCAATTTCATCGTTTTTTACCATTTCTATTCCTCTAGGTAAATAATTCTATAACATCCAATTCACTCCCAATTTCATCGTTTTTTACCATTTCTATTCCTCTAGATAAATAATTCTATAACATCCAATTCACTCCCAATTTCATTGTTTTCTACCATTTCTATTCCTCTAGGTAAATGATTCTATAACATGCAATTCACTCCCAAATTCATCGTTTTTTACCATTTCTATTCCTCTAGGTAAATAATTCTATAACATCCAATTCACTCCCAATTTCATCGTTTTTTACCATTTCTATTCCTCTAGATAAATAATTCTATAACATCCAATTCACTCCCAATTTCATCGTTTTCTACCATTTCTATTCCTCTTGGTAAATGATTCTATAACATCCAATTCACTCCCAATTTCATCGTTTTTTACCATTTCTATTCCTCTATGTAAATAATTCTATAACATCCAATTCACTCCCAATTACATCGTTTTTTACCATTTCGATACCTCTAGGTAAAGAATTCTATATAACATACAATTTGATTCTAATTTCATAATTCTGTTACAAATTTCTTCCCTTACATTACTAATTCTATAATATGCAATTTACTCCCAATTTCATAAATTTTTTCCATTTTTATTCCTTTAGGTAATTAATGTTGTAATATGCAATTACACGCAATTAATATTTTTTACCGTTCTTATTTCTCTAGATAAATAATTTTATTCTACAGTATGCAATTTACTCGTAAGATCATAATTTTTCACCATTCTTATTCCTCTATGTAAATAATACAATTCAATACAATGTCTCCAACATTCCTTGCAGCAATTAAGAATTGTTACCTCACAAGGGTTAATGGGAATAAATACAGCCAGGGTACGAATTAACGGTGGGTGGGGTGGATTTCCCCCCTCTCATAAATTCATTAAATTCATATTAAATCCCTGCCAGGGATAACTTCTATTCTTACAAAATATATTTTGTTTTAATACGAGTGTACTTTATAAAGTACAGGGTGATCCGTTTGGGTATAGAAATTAAAAGATAGTAAAACATTTACTACTGAACTTCATTTGTTGAAACTTTGTGCATATAACACTGAAAGATGAGAGATTCCTTATAGCTTAACATGACCCCCATTTAACACCCTGCACAACTCATAACGATGATGTAATTCAACCCATGTCCGTTGTAACATAAGAGGGGTGATTTGTTGAAAAGCTTGAGTGATTTTTGCTCTGAGATCATCAATGTTCCTGGATTTCTGAGAATAGACACTGTTTTTAACAAAACCCCACACGAAGAAGTCAGGAGGGGGTTAGATCTGGGGAATTTGGGGGCCAAGCCAAGAGATAGCTGCTTCTCGTACTGGGTTTCGCCTGCGGTCTCCTGTATGTTTTTTTAACACAGAACCTCTTTCTACAAATGTTCGATACCACAACATTATGGAATCGTATTTAGGTACATTACGCACACCATACTCACGTCGAAATTCCCTTTGAACTCTTTTAATACTCTCAAATTTAGCATACCAAAGAACACTTTGTGCCCACTGTTGCTTTGTAGTAGCCATTTTAATCATCTACGATTTTCATTTGTCCTTTCAGGTTATGCATTGTTGATTATCATATATAAAAACTCCAATGTTTTAATCATAATATAACCAGCAAGAAATTTTTCCTACTCTCATAATAGCTTTATAATAATGAATTAATATTATCCATATCCAAACGGATCAGACTGTATAACGTAAGGAAATAAAATAATATTGATGTATTATTACCAGCGGCATGCTGACAACAATCAATAACTTTGGAATTCCTGTTCATGGATACAATTTATTATGATAAAGATGCAAGACAAGCAACTCATTGCGGCCAAGCGTTAAGCAATTATAATAATAATAATAATAATAATAATAATAATAATAATATAAAATAGGATTCTATCCCCTCCCTCATCAGAAATCTTAATTCACACCCTGAATACAGCCAACTTTCCTTATATCAATTACATTTTGAGTTACTGAGCAAGGGTTGCTGGGAGTACAATGTTGCCGCATATTCTTGCGCTAACTAAATTTTGAACCGCTGAGCAAGGTTGCTGTGAATAGAATGTCGTCAACGTACCTTGCACGAATTAAATTTTCAGCTTCCGCGCAAGGGCTACTGGGAACATAGTATCGACAACATTCCTTGCATCAATTAAATTTCCAGCTACCGCGTAAGGGCTGCTGGGAACACAATATCGCCAACATTCCTTGCATCAATTAAATTTCCAGCTACCGCGTAAGGGCTACTGGGAACATAGTATCGACAACATTCCTTGCATCAATTAAATTTCCAGCTACCGCGCAAGGGCTACTGGGAACACAATATCGCCAACATTCCTTGCATCAATTAAATTTCCAGCTACCGCGTAAGGGCTACTGGGAACATAGTATCGACAACATTCCTTGCATCAATTAAATTTCCAGCTACCGCGTAAGGGCTACTGGGAACATAGTATCGACAACATTCCTTGCATCAATTAAATTTCCAGCTACCGCGTAAGGGCTACTGGGAACATAGTTTCGACAACATTCCTTGCATCAATTAAATTTCCAGCTACCGCGTTAGGGCTACTGGGAACACAATATCGCCAACATTCCTTGCATCAATTAAATTTCCAGCTACCGTGTAAGGGCTACTGGGAACATAGTATCGACAACATTCCTTGCATCAATTAAATTTCCAGCCACCGCGTAAGGGCTACTGGGAACATAGTATCGCCAACATTCCTTGCATCAATTAAATTTCCAGCTACCGCGCAAGGGTTACTGGGAACACAATATCGCCAACATTCCTTGCATCAATTAAATTTCCAGCTACCGTGTAAGGGCTACTGGGAACATAGTATCGACAACATTCCTTGCATCAATTAAATTTCCAGCCACCGCGTAAGGGCTACTGGGAACATAGTATCGCCAACATTCCTTGCATCAATTAAATTTCCAGCTACCGCGTAAGGGCTGCTGGGAACACAATATCGCCAACATTCCTTGCATCAATTAAACTTCCAGCTACCGCGTAAGGGCTACTGGGAACATAGTATCGACAACATTCCTTGCATCAATTAAATTTCCAGCTACCGCGTAAGGGCTACTGGGAACATAGTATCGACAACATTCCTTGCATCAATTAAATTTCCAGCTACCGCGCAAGGGTTACTGGGAACACAATATCGCCAACATTCCTTGCATCAATTAAATTTCCAGCTACCGTGTAAGGGCTACTGGGAACATAGTATCGACAACATTCCTTGCATCAATTAAATTTACAGCCACCGCGTAAGGGCTACTGGGAACGTAGTATCGCCAACATTCCTTGCATCAATTAAATTTCCAGCTACCGCGCAAGGGTTACTGGGAACACAATATCGCCAACATTCCTTGCATCAATTAAATTTCCAGCTACCGTGTAAGGGCTACTGGGAACATAGTATCGACAACATTCCTTGCATCAATTAAATTTCCAGCTACCGCGCAAGGGTTACTGGGAACACAATATCGCCAACATTCCTTGCATCAATTAAATTTCCAGCTACCGTGTAAGGGCTACTGGGAACATAGTATCGCCAACATTCCTTGCATCAATTAAATTTCCAGCTACCGCGTAAGGGCTACTGGAAACATAGTATCGCCAACATTCCTTGCATCAATTAAATTTCCAGCTACCGCGTAAGGGTTACTGGGAACACAATATCGCCAACATTCCTTGCATCAATTAAATTTCCAGCTACCGTGTAAGGGCTACTGGGAACATAGTATCGACAACATTCCTTGCATCAATTAAATTTCCAGCTACCGCGTTAGGGCTACTGGGAACATAGTATCGACAACATTCCTTGCATCAATTAAATTTCCAGCTACCGCGTAAGGGCTACTGGGAACATAGTATCGACAACATTCCTTGCATCAATTAAATTTCCAGCTACCGCGTAAGGGCTACTGGGAACATAGTATCGACAACATTCCTTGCATCAATTAAATTTCCAGCTACCGCGTAAGGGCTACTGGGAACATAGTATCGCCAACATTCCTTGCATCAATTAAATTTCCAGCTACCGCGTAAGGGCTACTGGGAACATAGTATCGCCAACATTCCTTGCATCAATTAAATTTCCAGCTACCGTGTAAGGGCTACTGGGAACATAGTATCGCCAACATTCCTTGCATCAATTAAATTTCCAGCTACCGCGTAAGGGCTACTGGGAACATAGTATCGACAACATTCCTTGCATCAATTAAATTTCCAGCTACCGCGCAAGGGTTACTGAGAACACAATATCGCCAACATTCCTTGCATCAATTAAATTTCCAGCTACCGCGTAAGGGCTACTGGGAACATAGTATCGACAACATTCCTTGCATCAATTAAATTTCCAGCTACCGCGTAAGGGCTACTGGGAACATAGTATCGACAACATTCCTTGCATCAATTAAATTTCCAGCTATCGCGTAAGGGCTACAGGGAACATAGTATCGCCAACATTCCTTGCATCAATTAAATTTCCAGCTACCGCGTAAGGGCTACTGGGAACATAGTATCGCCAACATTCCTTGCATCAATTAAATTTCCAGCTACCGTGTAAGGGCTACTGGGAACATAGTATCGCCAACATTCCTTGCATCAATTAAATTTGCAGCTACCGCGTAAGGGCTACTGGGAACATAGTATCGACAACATTCCTTGCATCAATTAAATTTCCAGCTACCGCGCAAGGGTTACTGAGAGCACAATATCGCCAACATTCCTTGCATCAATTAAATTTCCAGCTACCGCGTAAGGGCTACTGGGAACATAGTATCGACAACATTCCTTGCATCAATTAAATTTCCAGCTACCGTGTAAGGGCTACTGGGAACATAGTATCGACAACATTCCTTGCATCAATTAAATTTCCAGCTACCACGTAAGGGCTACTGGAAACAGAGTATCGACAACATTCCTTGCATCAATTAAATTTCCAGCTACCGCGTAAGGGCTGCTGGGAACATAGTATCGACAACATTCCTTGCATCAATTAAATTTCCAGCTACCGCGTAAGGGCTACTGGAAACAGAGTATCGACAACATTCCTTGCATCAATTAAATTTCCAGCTACCACGTAAGGGCTACTGGAAACAGAGTATCGCCAACATTCCTTGCATCAATTAAATTTCCAGCTACCGCGTAAGGGCTACTGGGAACATAGTATCGACAACATTCCTTGCATCAATTAAATTTCCAGTTACCGCGTAAGGGCTACTGGGAACATAGTATCGACAACATTCCTTGCATCAATTAAATTTCCAGCTACCGCGTAAGGGCTACTGGGAACATAGTATCGACAACATTCCTTGCATCAATTAAATTTCCAGCTACCGCGTAAGGGCTACTGGAAACAGAGTATCGACAACATTCCTTGCATCAATTAAATTTCCAGCTACCACGTAAGGGCTACTGGAAACAGAGTATTGCCAACATTCCTTGCATCAATTAAATTTCCAGCTACCGCGTAAGGGCTGCTGGGAACATAGTATCGACAACATTCCTTGCATCAATTAAATTTCCAGTTACCGCGTAAGGGCTACTGGGAACATAGTATCGACAACATTCCTTGCATCAATTAAATTTCCAGCTACCGCGTAAGGGCTACTGGGAACATAGTATCGCCAACATTCCTTGCATCAATTAAATTTCCAGCTACCGCGTAAGGGCTACTGGAAACAGAGTATCGCCAACATTCCTTGCATCAATTAAATTTCCAGCTACCGCGTAAGGGCTGCTGGGAACACAATATCGCCAACATTCCTTGCATCAATTAAATTTCCAGCTACCGCGTAAGGGCTACTGGAAACAGAGTATCGACAACATTCCTTGCATCAATTAAATTTCCAGCTACCGCGTAAGGGCTGCTGGGAACATAGTATCGACAACATTCCTTGCATCAATTAAATTTCCAGCTACCGCGTAAAGGCTACTGGAAACATAGTATCGCCAACATTCCTTGCATCAAATAAATTTCCAGCTACCGCGTAAGGGCTACTGGAAACAGAGTATCGCCAACATTCCTTGCATCAATTAAATTTCCAGCTACCGCGTAAGGGCTACTGGAAACATAGTATCGCCAACATTCCTTGCATCAATTAAATTTCCAGCTACCGCGTAAGGGCTACTGGAAACAGAGTATCGCCAACATTCCTTGCATCAATTAAATTTCCAGCTACCGCGTAAGGGCTGCTGGGAACACAATATCGCCAACATTCCTTGCATCAATTAAATTTCCAGCTACCGCGTAAGGGCTACTGGAAACATAGTATCGCCAACATTCCTTGCATCAATTAAATTTCCAGCTACCGCGTAAGGGCTACTGGAAACAGAGTATCGCCAACATTCCTTGCATCAATTAAATTTCCAGCTACCGCGTAAGGGCTACTGGAAACATAGTATCGCCAACATTCGTTGCATCAATTAAATTTCCAGCTACCGCGTAAGGGCTACTGGAAACAGAGTATCGCCAACATTCCTTGCATCAATTAAATTTCCAGCTACCGCGTAAGGGCTGCTGGGAACACAATATCGCCAACATTCCTTGCATCAATTAAATTTCCAGCTACCGCGTAAGGGCTACTGGAAACATAGTATCGCCAACATTCCTTGCATCAATTAAATTTCCAGCTACCGCGTAAGGGCTACTGGGAACATAGTATCGCCAACATTCCTTGCATCAATTAAATTTCCAGCTACCGCGTAAGGGCTACTGGAAACAGAGTATCGCCAACACTCCTTGCATCAATTAAATTTCCAGCTACCGCGTAAGGGCTACTGGGAACATAGTATCGCCAACATTCCTTGCATCAATTAAATTTCCAGCTACCGCGTAAGGGCTACTGGAAACATAGTATCGCCAACATTCCTTGCATCAATTAAATTTCCAGCTACCGTGTAAGGGCTACTGGAAACAGAGTATCGCCAACATTCCTTGCATCAATTAAATTTCCAGCTACCGTGTAAGGGCTACTGGGAACATAGTATCGCCAACATTCCTTGCATCAATTAAATTTCCAGCTACCGTGTAAGGGCTACTGGGAACATAGTATCGCCAACATTCCTTGCATCAATTAAATTTCCAGCTACCGCGTAAGGGCTACTGGAAACAGAGTATCGCCAACATTCCTTGCATCAATTAAATTTCCAGCTACCGCGTAAGGGCTACTGGGAACATAGTATCGCCAACATTCCTTGCATCAATTAAATTTCCAGCTACCGCGTAAGGGCTGCTGGGAACATAGTATCGCCAACATTCCTTGCATCAATTAAATTTCCAGCTACCGCGTAAGGGCTACTGGAAACAGAGTATCGACAACATTCCTTGCATCAATTAAATTTCCAGCTACCGCGTAAGGGCTGCTGGGAGCATAGTATCGCCAACATTCCTTGCATCAATTAAATTTCCAGCTACCGCGTAAGGGCTGCTGGGAGCATAGTATCGCCAACATTCCTTGCATCAATTAAATTTCCAGCTACCGCGTAAGGGCTACTGGAAACAGAGTATCGCCAACATTCCTTGCATCAATTAAATTTCCAGCTACCGCGTAAGGGCTACTGGAAACATAGTATCGCCAACATTCCTTGCATCAATTAAATTTCCAGCTACCGCGTAAGGGCTACTGGAAACAGAGTATCGCCAACATTCCTTGCATCAATTAAATTTCCAGCTGCCGCGTAAGGGCTACTGGAAACATAGTATCGCCAACATTCCTTGCATCAATTAAATTTCCAGCTACCGCGTAAGGGCTACTGGAAACAGAGTATCGCGAACATTCCTTGCATCAATTAAATTTCCAGCTACCGCGTAAGGGCTACTGGAAACATAGTATCGCCAACATTCCTTGCATCAATTAAATTTCCAGCTACCGCGTAAGGGCTACTGGAAACAGAGTATCGCCAACATTCCTTGCATCAATTAAATTTCCAGCTACCGCGTAAGGGCTGCTGGCAACACAATATCGCCAACATTCCTTGCATCAATTAAATTTCCAGCTACCGCGTAAGGGCTACTGGAAACAGAGTATCGACAACATTCCTTGCATCAATTAAATTTCCAGCTACCGCGTAAGGGCTGCTGGGAACATAGTATCGCCAACATTCCTTGCATCAATTAAATTTCCAGCTACCGCGTAAGGGCTACTGGGAACATAGTATCGCCAACATTCCTTGCATCAATTAAATTTCCAGCTACCGCGTAAGGGCTGCTGGGAACATAGTATCGCCAACATTCCTTGCATCAATTAAATTTCCAGCTACCGCGTAAGGGCTGCTGGGAGCATAGTATCGCCAACATTCCTTGCATCAATTAAATTTCCAGCTACCGCGTAAGGGCTGCTGGGAACATAGTATCGCCAACATTCCTTGCATCAATTAAATTTCCAGCTACCGCGTAAGGGCTACTGGGAACATAGTATCGCCAACATTCCTTGCATCAATTAAATTTCCAGCTACCGCGTAAGGGCTGCTGGGAACAGAGTATCGACAACATTCCTTGCATCAATTAAATTTCCAGCTACCGCGTAAGGGCTACTGGAAACAGAGTATCGCCAACATTCCTTGCATCAATTAAATTTCCAGCTACCGCGTAAGGGCTACTGGGAACATAGTATCGCCAACATTCCTTGCATCAATTAAATTTCCAGCTACCGCGTAAGGGCTGCTGGGAACATAGTATCGCCAACATTCCTTGCATCAATTAAATTTCCAGCTACCGCGTAAGGGCTACTGGAAACAGAGTATCGCCAACATTCCTTGCATCAATTAAATTTCCAGCTACCGCGTAAGGGCTACTGGGAACATAGTATCGCCAACATTCCTTGCATCAATTAAATTTCCAGCTACCGCGTAAGGGCTGCTGGGAACATAGTATCGCCAACATTCCTTGCATCAATTAAATTTCCAGCTACCGCGTAAGGGCTACTGGAAACAGAGTATCGACAACATTCCTTGCATCAATTAAATTTCCAGCTACCGCGTAAGGGCTGCTGGGAGCATAGTATCGCCAACATTCCTTGCATCAATTAAATTTCCAGCTACCGCGTAAGGGCTGCTGGGAGCATAGTATCGCCAACATTCCTTGCATCAATTAAATTTCCAGCTACCGCGTAAGGGCTACTGGAAACAGAGTATCGCCAACATTCCTTGCATCAATTAAATTTCCAGCTACCGCGTAAGGGCTACTGGAAACATAGTATCGCCAACATTCCTTGCATCAATTAAATTTCCAGCTACCGCGTAAGGGCTGCTGGAAACAGAGTATCGCCAACATTCCTTGCATCAATTAAATTTCCAGCTGCCGCGTAAGGGCTACTGGAAACATAGTATCGCCAACATTCCTTGCATCAATTAAATTTCCAGCTACCGCGTAAGGGCTACTGGAAACAGAGTATCGCGAACATTCCTTGCATCAATTAAATTTCCAGCTACCGCGTAAGGGCTACTGGAAACATAGTATCGCCAACATTCCTTGCATCAATTAAATTTCCAGCTACCGCGTAAGGGCTACTGGAAACAGAGTATCGCCAACATTCCTTGCATCAATTAAATTTCCAGCTACCGCGTAAGGGCTGCTGGGAACACAATATCGCCAACATTCCTTGCATCAATTAAATTTCCAGCTACCGCGTAAGGGCTACTGGAAACAGAGTATCGACAACATTCCTTGCATCAATTAAATTTCCAGCTACCGCGTAAGGGCTGCTGGGAACATAGTATCGACAACATTCCTTGCATCAATTAAATTTCCAGCTACCGCGTAAGGGCTACTGGAAACATAGTATCGCCAACATTCCTTGCATCAATTAAATTTCCAGCTACCGCGTAAGGGCTACTGGAAACAGAGTATCGCCAACATTCCTTGCATCAATTAAATTTCCAGCTACCGCGTAAGGGCTACTGGAAACATAGTTACGCCAACATTCCTTGCATCAATTAAATTTCCAGCTACCGCGTAAGGGCTACTGGAAACAGAGTATCGCCAACATTCCTTGCATCAATTAAATTTCCAGCTACCGCGTAAGGGCTACTGGAAACAGAGTATCGCCAACATTCCTTGCATCAATTAAATTTCCAGCTACCGCGTAAGGGCTACTGGGAACATAGTATCGCCAACATTCCTTGCATCAATTAAATTTCCAGCTACCGCGTAATGGCTGCTGGGAACATAGTATCGCCAACATTCCTTGCATCAATTAAATTTCCAGCTACCGCGTAAGGGCTACTGGAAACAGAGTATCGCCAACATTCCTTGCATCAATTAAATTTCCAGCTACCGCGTAAGGGCTACTGGGAACATAGTATCGCCAACATTCCTTGCATCAATTAAATTTCCAGCTACCGCGTAAGGGCTGCTGGGAACATAGTATCGCCAACATTCCTTGCATCAATTAAATTTCCAGCTACCGCGTAAGGGCTACTGGAAACAGAGTATCGCCAACATTCCTTGCATCAATTAAATTTCCAGCTACCGCGTAAGGGCTACTGGGAACATAGTATCGCCAACATTCCTTGCATCAATTAAATTTCCAGCTACCGCGTAAGGGCTGCTGGGAACATAGTATCGCCAACATTCCTTGCATCAATTAAATTTCCAGCTACCGCGTAAGGGCTACTGGAAACAGAGTATCGACAACATTCCTTGCATCAATTAAATTTCCAGCTACCGCGTAAGGGCTGCTGGGAGCATAGTATCGCCAACATTCCTTGCATCAATTAAATTTCCAGCTACCGCGTAAGGGCTGCTGGGAGCATAGTATCGCCAACATTCCTTGCATCAATTAAATTTCCAGCTACCGCGTAAGGGCTACTGGAAACAGAATATCGCCAACATTCCTTGCATCAATTAAATTTCCAGCTACCGCGTAAGGGCTACTGGAAACATAGTATCGCCAACATTCCTTGCATCAATTAAATTTCCAGCTACCGCGTAAGGGCTACTGGAAACAGAGTATCGCCAACATTCCTTGCATCAATTAAATTTCCAGCTGCCGCGTAAGGGCTACTGGAAACATAGTATCGCCAACATTCCTTGCATCAATTAAATTTCCAGCTACCGCGTAAGGGCTACTGGAAACAGAGTATCGCGAACATTCCTTGCATCAATTAAATTTCCAGCTACCGCGTAAGGGCTACTGGAAACATAGTATCGCCAACATTCCTTGCATCAATTAAATTTCCAGCTACCGCGTAAGGGCTACTGGAAACAGAGTATCGCCAACATTCCTTGCATCAATTAAATTTCCAGCTACCGCGTAAGGGCTGCTGGGAACACAATATCGCCAACATTCCTTGCATCAATTAAATTTCCAGCTACCGCGTAAGGGCTACTGGAAACAGAGTATCGACAACATTCCTTGCATCAATTAAATTTCCAGCTACCGCGTAAGGGCTGCTGGGAACATAGTATCGACAACATTCCTTGCATCAATTAAATTTCCAGCTACCGCGTAAGGGCTACTGGAAACATAGTATCGCCAACATTCCTTGCATCAATTAAATTTCCAGCTACCGCGTAAGGGCTACTGGAAACAGAGTATCGCCAACATTCCTTGCATCAATTAAATTTCCAGCTACCGCGTAAGGGCTACTGGAAACATAGTATCGCCAACATTCCTTGCATCAATTAAATTTCCAGCTACCGCGTAAGGGCTACTGGAAACAGAGTATCGCCAACATTCCTTGCATCAATTAAATTTCCAGCTACCGCGTAAGGGCTGCTGGGAACACAATATCGCCAACATTCCTTGCATCAATTAAATTTCCAGCTACCGCGTAAGGGCTACTGGAAACAGAGTATCGCCAACATTCCTTGCATCAATTAAATTTCCAGCTACCGCGTAAGGGCTACTGGAAACAGAGTATCGACAACATTCCTTGCATCAATTAAATTTCCAGCTACCGCGTAAGGGCTGCTGGGAGCATAGTATCGCCAACATTCCTTGCATCAATTAAATTTCCAGCTACCGCGTAAGGGCTGCTGGGAGCATAGTATCGCCAACATTCCTTGCATCAATTAAATTTCCAGCTACCGCGTAAGGGCTACTGGAAACAGAGTATCGCCAACATTCCTTGCATCAATTAAATTTCCAGCTACCGCGTAAGGGCTACTGGAAACATAGTATCGCCAACATTCCTTGCATCAATTAAATTTCCAGCTACCGCGTAAGGGCTGCTGGAAACAGAGTATCGCCAACATTCCTTGCATCAATTAAATTTCCAGCTGCCGCGTAAGGGCTACTGGAAACATAGTATCGCCAACATTCCTTGCATCAATTAAATTTCCAGCTACCGCGTAAGGGCTACTGGAAACAGAGTATCGCGAACATTCCTTGCATCAATTAAATTTCCAGCTACCGCGTAAGGGCTACTGGAAACATAGTATCGCCAACATTCCTTGCATCAATTAAATTTCCAGCTACCGCGTAAGGGCTACTGGAAACAGAGTATCGCCAACATTCCTTGCATCAATTAAATTTCCAGCTACCGCGTAAGGGCTGCTGGGAACACAATATCGCCAACATTCCTTGCATCAATTAAATTTCCAGCTACCGCGTAAGGGCTACTGGAAACAGAGTATCGACAACATTCCTTGCATCAATTAAATTTCCAGCTACCGCGTAAGGGCTGCTGGGAACATAGTATCGACAACATTCCTTGCATCAATTAAATTTCCAGCTACCGCGTAAGGGCTACTGGAAACATAGTATCGCCAACATTCCTTGCATCAATTAAATTTCCAGCTACCGCGTAAGGGCTACTGGAAACAGAGTATCGCCAACATTCCTTGCATCAATTAAATTTCCAGCTACCGCGTAAGGGCTACTGGAAACATAGTATCGCCAACATTCCTTGCATCAATTAAATTTCCAGCTACCGCGTAAGGGCTACTGGAAACAGAGTATCGCCAACATTCCTTGCATCAATTAAATTTCCAGCTACCGCGTAAGGGCTACTGGAAACAGAGTATCGCCAACATTCCTTGCATCAATTAAATTTCCAGCTACCGCGTAAGGGCTACTGGGAACATAGTATCGCCAACATTCCTTGCATCAATTAAATTTCCAGCTACCGCGTAATGGCTGCTGGGAACATAGTATCGCCAACATTCCTTGCATCAATTAAATTTCCAGCTACCGCGTAAGGGCTACTGGAAACAGAGTATCGCCAACATTCCTTGCATCAATTAAATTTCCAGCTACCGCGTAAGGGCTACTGGGAACATAGTATCGCCAACATTCCTTGCATCAATTAAATTTCCAGCTACCGCGTAAGGGCTGCTGGGAACATAGTATCGCCAACATTCCTTGCATCAATTAAATTTCCAGCTACCGCGTAAGGGCTACTGGAAACAGAGTATCGCCAACATTCCTTGCATCAATTAAATTTCCAGCTACCGCGTAAGGGCTACTGGGAACATAGTATCGCCAACATTCCTTGCATCAATTAAATTTCCAGCTACCGCGTAAGGGCTGCTGGGAACATAGTATCGCCAACATTCCTTGCATCAATTAAATTTCCAGCTACCGCGTAAGGGCTACTGGAAACAGAGTATCGACAACATTCCTTGCATCAATTAAATTTCCAGCTACCGCGTAAGGGCTGCTGGGAGCATAGTATCGCCAACATTCCTTGCATCAATTAAATTTCCAGCTACCGCGTAAGGGCTGCTGGGAGCATAGTATCGCCAACATTCCTTGCATCAATTAAATTTCCAGCTACCGCGTAAGGGCTACTGGAAACAGAGTATCGCCAACATTCCTTGCATCAATTAAATTTCCAGCTACCGCGTAAGGGCTACTGGAAACATAGTATCGCCAACATTCCTTGCATCAATTAAATTTCCAGCTACCGCGTAAGGGCTACTGGAAACAGAGTATCGCCAACATTCCTTGCATCAATTAAATTTCCAGCTGCCGCGTAAGGGCTACTGGAAACATAGTATCGCCAACATTCCTTGCATCAATTAAATTTCCAGCTACCGCGTAAGGGCTACTGGAAACAGAGTATCGCGAACATTCCTTGCATCAATTAAATTTCCAGCTACCGCGTAAGGGCTACTGGAAACATAGTATCGCCAACATTCCTTGCATCAATTAAATTTCCAGCTACCGCGTAAGGGCTACTGGAAACAGAGTATCGCCAACATTCCTTGCATCAATTAAATTTCCAGCTACCGCGTAAGGGCTGCTGGGAACACAATATCGCCAACATTCCTTGCATCAATTAAATTTCCAGCTACCGCGTAAGGGCTACTGGAAACAGAGTATCGACAACATTCCTTGCATCAATTAAATTTCCAGCTACCGCGTAAGGGCTGCTGGGAACATAGTATCGACAACATTCCTTGCATCAATTAAATTTCCAGCTACCGCGTAAGGGCTACTGGAAACATAGTATCGCCAACATTCCTTGCATCAATTAAATTTCCAGCTACCGCGTAAGGGCTACTGGAAACAGAGTATCGCCAACATTCCTTGCATCAATTAAATTTCCAGCTACCGCGTAAGGGCTACTGGAAACATAGTATCGCCAACATTCCTTGCATCAATTAAATTTCCAGCTACCGCGTAAGGGCTACTGGAAACAGAGTATCGCCAACATTCCTTGCATCAATTAAATTTCCAGCTACCGCGTAAGGGCTGCTGGGAACACAATATCGCCAACATTCCTTGCATCAATTAAATTTCCAGCTACCGCGTAAGGGCTACTGGAAACAGAGTATCGACAACATTCCTTGCATCAATTAAATTTCCAGCTACCGCGTAAGGGCTGCTGGGAACATAGTATCGACAACATTCCTTGCATCAATTAAATTTCCAGCTACCGCGTAAGGGCTGCTGGGAGCATAGTATCGCCAACATTCCTTGCATCAATTAAATTTCCAGCTACCGCGTAAGGGCTGCTGGGAACATAGTATCGCCAACATTCCTTGCATCAATTAAATTTCCAGCTACCGCGTAAGGGCTACTGGGAACATAGTATCGCCAACATTCCTTGCATCAATTAAATTTCCAGCTACCGCGTAAGGGCTGCTGGGAACATAGTATCGCCAACATTCCTTGCATCAATTAAATTTCCAGCTACCGCGTAAGGGCTACTGGGAACATATTATCGCCAACATTCCTTGCATCAATTAAATTTCCAGCTACCGCGTAAGGGCTGCTGGGAACATAGTATCGCCAACATTCCTTGCATCAATTAAATTTCCAGCTACCGCGTAAGGGCTGCTGGGAGCATAGTATCGCCAACATTCCTTGCATCAATTAAATTTCCAGCTACCGCGTAAGGGCTGCTGGGAGCATAGTATCGCCAACATTCCTTGCATCAATTAAATTTCCAGCTACCGCGTAAGGGCTACTGGAAACAGAGTATCGCCAACATTCCTTGCATCAATTAAATTTCCAGCTACCGCGTAAGGGCTACTGGAAACATAGTATCGCCAACATTCCTTGCATCAATTAAATTTCCAGCTACCGCGTAAGGGCTACTGGAAACAGAGTATCGCCAACATTCCTTGCATCAATTAAATTTCCAGCTACCGCGTAAGGGCTACTGGAAACATAGTATCGCCAACATTCCTTGCATCAATTAAATTTCCAGCTACCGCGTAAGGGCTACTGGAAACAGAGTATCGCCAACATTCCTTGCATCAATTAAATTTCTAGCTACCGCGTAAGGGCTACTGGAAACAGAGTATCGACAACATTCCTTGCATCAATTAAATTTCCAGCTACCGCGTAAGGGCTACTGGAAACATAGTATCGCCAACATTCCTTGCATCAATTAAATTTCCAGCTACCGCGTAAGGGCTACTGGAAACAGAGTATCGCCAACATTCCTTGCATCAATTAAATTTCCAGCTACCGCGTAAGGGCTACTGGAAACATAGTATCGCCAACATTCCTTGCATCAATTAAATTTCCAGCTACCGCGTAAGGGCTACTGGAAACAGAGTATCGCCAACATTCCTTGCATCAATTAAATTTCCAGCTACCGCGTAAGGGCTACTGGAAACATAGTATCGCCAACATTCCTTGCATCAATTAAATTTCCAGCTACCGCGTAAGGGCTACTGGAAACAGAGTATCGCCAACATTCCTTGCATCAATTAAATTTCCAGCTACCGCGTAAGGGCTACTGGAAACAGAGTATCGACAACATTCCTTGCATCAATTAAATTTCCAGCTACCGCGTAAGGGCTACTGGAAACATAGTATCGCCAACATTCCTTGCATCAATTAAATTTCCAGCTACCGCGTAAGGGCTACTGGAAACAGAGTATCGCCAACATTCCTTGCATCAATTAAATTTCCAGCTACCGCGTAAGGGCTACTGGAAACATAGTATCGCCAACATTCCTTGCATCAATTAAATTTCCAGCTACCGCGTAAGGGCTACTGGAAACAGAGTATCGCCAACATTCCTTGCATCAATTAAATTTCCAGCTACCGCGTAAGGGCTACTGGAAACATAGTATCGCCAACATTCCTTGCATCAATTAAATTTCCAGCTACCGCGTAAGGGCTATTGGAAACAGAGTATCGCGAACATTCCTTGCATCAATTAAATTTCCAGCTACCGCGTAAGGGCTACTGGAAACATAGTATCGCCAACATTCCTTGCATCAATTAAATTTCCAGCTACCGCGTAAGGGCTACTGGAAACAGAGTATCGCCAACATTCCTTGCATCAATTAACATTTGGACTGCTGCGCAAAGGTTACTGGGGAAACTATACAGTGAACTCAATCCTCACACTCCCGGCCTATAAGATAATAATTTATGTGGCCTTTAAACAAAATTTACAAAATTCGCGAGACCCTTTCAAGCGCCTTTTCCGCCTTAACGGAGTGCCACCTCTGCATGGTTACGATCTGATTCTCTGCCCGGACACGGTTTTGTAGCCAAACACATTCTTGAACAGAAGAACAGTCCCTGTAGCTGCAGAGTAGGCTATGTGATTTTGGAATCTTTATTCCAGCTGGTGAAAACATGACAGTTCTTGCACTCCTGCAGTTCTTCTTGCTGTCTCTGCTGGGTTTGGGTTTAATACCAGTAAGTCTTCAGGCGCCAGAGAACGGCAGATGTAACCCGGACGTAGTCTTCATAATCAAGAACAAAACTGATGAGTTCGACTTCGAGAGCAAATGCAGGAAACTCGAGACATGCAGGGAGATTGGTCAGAACGAAATCGTTTTAGCTTTAATCCAGCAAAATGAGAAGCTTGCAGCTAAGCTTGAAGTAAGTACAGTAATTCTATAATCTAATTATCTAATAAAATTGTAGATAGGGATTGAATTGAAATCAATTTCGGGAGGGGGCACCATAACCAAGCACTGCGATCCTTCAAGAGGTATTGCACTAAACCTCAAGCTAGGCTCATTCCCAAACCCGCACCGGCTGACTGCACTAAGGTTCGCTGCGTACTCAGGTGTCTAGAAGGCAATCCTACTCGTCCTTAGGCCAGCCCCCTCCGTGCGTCGCCAGCCGACTTTCGGGGAATGCTGTGGAATGATAACGGAATGAAGAAATGTTGACGGAATTAAGTAGATGGAAAAATGAATACCCCAGAAAAACCCCAACTGCGAGCATTGTCCGCCACATATAGTTGGAATTTCATAACGTTTTTTATATTCTTACTCTCCTAGTTTACAGTTATGTCGCACCATTGGTGAAATATCAAATGCTTCTTTCAAAAAGGACACCAGAGGGAGAAAAGCAATATACAGGGTGTAAACGATATAAACTGCCAAACATATATTGGTGGTAGGGCATGTATAGTCCGACCATCGGATCTGTGCCCCCGTAAGTTATGCGAACTGAACCTTAATTCCTTTTCAGCCTCGGCAATTCATTTCTCTCCCTGCATTCCTATTTCTCTCTTTTCTACCCCTCTCTCTTTCTCTCCCCCACTACTCACAATTTTGAGCCTTCTTGCGGGACAATTAATTTGCACTTGCAGTCCAGTGTTGTCAACTCAACATGAATACTGTAGCACGGATTGGTGAAATAAATATTATTAAGCAAGTAATAGCATTTTGCATAAGTCAATCAGCGTCATTAGACCTACTTAAATTAAATTATGAGTAAGTAATAATTAATCTTACAGTATTATAAAAAATATTCAAGAGACATGACACTGTTAGATGGAAGTTTGGCAACATCTCTATTCGGAAAGGTTCGTGGCCTGCTGTTTGACGTAGTGGGAGAGAAACGGGTGGAATGGGGTGAGTAGAGGCGTTAACTTTTCCAAGAACGACGACAGCGCTGAAGGGGCATAGATTCGATGGTCCGACAATATATAACTGAAGAAAAAAGTAAAATAATGTCTTTCTGTGAGTTTAAATTAAAAAAGAAGAGAATAGTCATGTTTGGAAGGGAATTTAACTGAGGGGGGCACGGATGGCCCAGCACTGCGACCTATTGAGATCTATTGCGCTAACCCTCGATATGGAATGAGTTGCGTGTCACAGATCCCCTACGCGCGCCGCCCTAAGCACATGACTCCCTTAACGACCGGTCCCTACAGCCGACAGAATTTTTTAAAATTTTATTGGGTTATTTTACGACGCTGTATCAACATCTAGGTTATTTAGCGTCTGAATGATATGAAGGTGATAATACCGGTGAAATGAGTCCGGGGTCCAGCACCGAAAGTTACCCAGCATTTGCTCGTATTGGGTTGAGGGAAAACCCCGAAAAAACCTCAACCAGGTAACTTGCCCCGACCGGGATTCGAACCCGGGCCACCTGGTTTCGCGGCCAGGCGCGCTGACCGTTACTCTACAGGTGTGGACGCGACAGAATCCATATACCATTCCTGCTTCGGAAAATTCCCCCAAACTCCTCCCCCTAGTAGGTCCGGCTCGGGTGCCATTGCAGAAACCATCCAACGTCGCTGAACTACATTCCACGGAGGCCGGTCGAGAGAGCCAGCAGCTTGGGAGGCCGCCTGTAGAGTGATCTGAAAAACCAGAAACGGGATGATAAGGATAGGATGATGGGGGAGGAAAGGAAGTGGCGAAGTTGAGTGGGGTTACAATCGCCTGATAAAGTTACCTGATATTCATCCATAGGAGTGGGGGAAAAACCCCGAAGAAACTTCACACAGACAACTCGTCTTTACCAGAAATCGAACCTGGGACCGCTAGGTTCGGAGTTAGACTCGCAAAGTCCTCAGCGACAACGGCGGACATAGTCATGTTTAGAACTTAACCTGATACGTACGCTGAAGCAGTCGTTTGTTACTCTATTATGTATTGATATGTGTTGGGCACGAGGTCATTGCCATTGAGTCGAAATGTAAACAAATATTAGACTACTAAGGACTTCAAAATCATCCCAATAAAAGGAGGTTGCACAATAAGCTTAAGGCTGCGGTGCTTGACTACGGGTCCTTCACCGAAGGAAAAAAAAAACATACATTTAATAACAGAAACTACTAGATTTTCTGATATTTTCACACAGAATGTAATTGAAAATAATTATTTCATTTCAAGAACGTTTAAACGAGAGGAGAAATTTAGTGTTTGCAGAAACAAAGTAAGCTTAGTGATTACAATATTATGAAATACGACAAGGGCTCTCATTATTATTATTAATTGATTTTTTCTTTTATACATCTTGGTTTTATTTTTAATTCTAGGGTCACCAGGAGGAGTTAAACGAAGTTACAAAAGTGAGTGTTATTTCATTCTTTAAAAAATATTAATAACTTCCAAGTCTGTACTTTATATGGTGTGTCAATAGGCCTATGTGTATGTGTGTGTGATTTTCTAACTATGGCAATGGATGAGCTAATAAAATTATTATATTAATTCTACAGTAGCTCACTCAGAATTCTTCTCTGTGTTGGGTTCAGTAAGATTTTTGTGTCTAATCATGAAATTATGTATTAATGATACAGGGTGGAAGTGAAATAAACCTGCATATTGAAAGGGTCGATAGTATACACTTAAATGAATAGAAAACCTATGTTACATTTTGTGATTAAATGCACGGTTAATTAGAAAATTAAGTTGGAAATTTCAGCAGTCTGGCAACATCGCCGCTAACACACTGCTCTTTCTTCTCGTAATACAATGTAAGAGGTCAGCGAATTCTGGTCTGGACCCTACCTTCCACCGCTCTTTCTGCCTACAACGTTGCGGTCTGTGGCTTGAAATTAGTGATTTTTAAATTAAATTTACACTAAAATAGTCCACAGTATTGAAATACGCCAGAGAGATAAATTATTCTTCATTAGATTTTCTATATCTACATCTTGACAAAAATCGAGATCCCACTCGCAGTAGTTACCGAATAATAGGGTGTTAAACATTTGGGGTGGAGGGAACAAAAAAAAACACTTTTTTTTTTTCTGAGAAATCTATGAATTTTCCACCAATATGGTATTACAATTTTTGGTTACATACAACTTGAGTTACTCGCTCTGAAATCTGCAGGTTTATTTCACTTCCACCTGGTATAGGTTCTAGAAGCACTTAATGTCATTATTTCCTCTTTTCTTAAATTTTATCGTATCTAAAACTAACCCTCGGCATGCCAGCAAATTTAAGAACATGCAATGAATCCTCTTTAAGAGGGACAGTTCTAATAACGGACTGAAATATGAAGTCCCTGACCAAAGGAATAGGGAATACAATATTTTTTTTTAATTGGGTTATTTTACGACGCTCTATCAACATCTAGGTTATTTAGCGTCTGAATGATATGAAGGTGATAATGCCGGTGAAATGAGTCCGGGGTCCAGCACCGAAAGTTACCCAGCATTTGCTCGTATTGGGTTGAGGGAAAACCCCGGAAAAAACCTCAACCAGGTAACTTGCCCCGACCGGGATTCGAACCCGGGCCATCTGGTTTCGCAGCCAGACGCGCTGACCATTACTCCACAGGTGTGGACCAATACAATATTGAACTGATATATGATATGATATGATATGATATATGACATATGATATGAAATGATATGATATGATATATGATATGATATATGAAATGTTATATGATATGATATGATATATGATATGATATGATATATGAAATGATATGATATGATATGATATGACATGATATGATATGATATATACTATGATATGATATGATATGATATGATATGATATATTTCGTCACAGCACTTCTTTACATGTAATGGTGTACCTCACATTTCTGTATCCGGTGCCACCATTAACACATTATTACATTAACACATTATTTGCAGTACACGTCTACCTGAATACTCCAATTTACACTATGTACCTTTTTATTACTCGATCTAATCTCCCCTTCAATATTTCTCCTCCATTTCATTTGCTATTCTCTATTTGTTCGTTAATCCTAATATAGCTAATATTATACTACTTTCCTCCTCCTTTTTTTCTCTCTTCTTTAACTAATATTCTCTAAAATCTCAATTTCATTTTTTCTATAAATTATCATATTGCATTATTTGTTCTCCTATCTTTCTCTTACATTCCCTTAATGTTCCAATGTTCAAATGTTAGTAGCCTACTAATTTTATGCTGACACTTGTTCACTTCTCTTAACCCCTTTTCACTATTATTTTCACTCTTTCTCATTTGTGCTCTCTTTCACTTTCTCACTTACTTACTTACTGGCTTTTAAGGAACCCGGAGGTTTATTGCCGCCCTCACATAAGCCCGCCATTGGTCCCTATCTTGAGCAAGATTAATCCAGTTTCTATCATCATATCCCACCTCCCTCAAATCCATTTTAATATTATCCTCCCATCTACGTCTCGGCCTTCCCAAAGGTCTTTTTCCCTCCGACCTCCCAACTAACACTATGCATTTCTGGATTCGCCTATACGTGCTACATGCCCTGCCCATCTCAAACGTCTGGATTTAATGTTCCTAATTATGTCAGGTGAAGAATACAATGCGTGCAGTTCTGTGTTGTGTAACTTTCTCCATTCTCCTGTAACTTCACCCATCTTAGCCCCAAATATTTTCTTAAGCACCTCATTCTAAAAAAATACCCTTAACCTATGTTCCTCTCTCAAAGTGAGAGTCCAAGTTTCACAACCATAAAGAACAACCGGTAATATAACTGTTTTATAAATGCTAACTTTCAGATTTTTTGACAGAAGACTGGATGATAAAAGATTCTCAACCGAATAATAACAGGCATTTCCCATATTTATTCTGTGTTTAATTTCCTCCCTAGTATCATTTATATTTGTTACTGTTGCTCCAAGATATTTGAACGTCTCCACCTCTTCAAAAGATAAATTTCCAATTTTTATATTTCCATTTCGTACAATATTCTGGTCACGAGTCATAATCATATACGTTGTTCTCACTACTCCACTTAAACCTACTTCTTTCTCACTATTCTCACTTCCTATAAATACTTATATTTTATCTCTACACATCTGATAATACACTTCCTCTCTCCCCTATACTGCTCGATCTTTTTCCAGTTCCACTTTACTTGCACTTTTTGATCACATCCCCACATTTTTAATCGCATCTAATACCTCTGACACTATAATATTCATATCCTCAGCTGTCGCAGGTTCTGACTTTTCTTTCCTGTACGTTCCTCTGCCTTATTTCTATCTCTGTCTTTCTTTCTATTTATTTCTTCTTTCCTTTCAATTTCAATATCTCTAACACTCACTGACTCTATACTTACTTACTTACAAATGGCTTTTAAGGAACCCGAAGGTTCATTGCCGCCCTCACGTAAGCCCGCCAGCGGTCCCTATCCTGTGCAAGATTAATCCAGTCTCTATCATCATACCCCACCTCCCTCAAATCCATTTTAATATTATCCTCCCATCTACGTCTCGGCCTCCCTAAAGGTCTTTTTCCCTCCGGTCTCCCAACTAACACTCTATATGCATTTCTGGATTCGCCCATACGTGCTACATGCCCTGCCCATCGCAAACGTCTGGATTTTAAGTTCCCAATTATGTCAGGTGAAGAATACAATGCGTGCAGTTCTGTGTTGTGTAATTTTCTCCATTCTCCTGTAACTTCATCCCGCTTAGCCCCAAATATTTTCCTAAGCACCTTATTATCAAACACCCTTAACCTATGTTCCTTTCTCAGAGTGAGAGTCCAAGTTTCACAACCATACAGAAGAACCGGAAATATAACTGTTTTATAAATTCTAACTTTCAGATTTTTGGACAGCAAACTGGATGATAAGAGCTTCTCAACCGAATAATAACACGCATTTCCCATATTTATTCTGCGTTTAATTTCCTCCCGAGTGTCATTTATATTTGTTACTGTTGCTCCAAGATATTTGAATTTTTCCACCTCTTCGAAGGATAAATCTCCAATTTTTATATTTCCATTTCGTACAATATTCTGGTCACGAGACATAATCATATACTTTGTCTTTTCGGGATTTACTTCCAAACCGATCGCTTTACTTGCTTCAAGTAAAATTTCCGTGTTTTCCCTAATCGTTTGTGGATTTTCTCCTAACATATTCACGTCATGCATAGACAAGAAGCTGACGTAACCCGTTCAATTCCAAACCCTGCCTGTTATCCTGAACTTTCCTAATGGCATATTCTAGAGCGAAGTTAAAAAGTAAAGGTGATAGTGCATCTCCCTGCTTTAGCCCGCAGTGAATTGGAAAAGGATCAGATAGAAACTGACCTATACGGACTCTGCTGTATGTTTCACTGAGACACATTTTAATTAATGAAACTAGTTTCTTGGGAATACCAAATTCAATAAGAATATCATATAATACTTCCCTCTTAACCCAGTCATATGCCTTTTTGAAATCTATGAATAACTGATGTACTGTAGCCTTATACTCCCATTTTTTCTCCATTATCTGTCGAATACAAAAAATCTGATCAATAGTCGATCTATTACGCCGAAAACCGCACTGATGATCCCCAATAATTTCATCTACGTACGGAGTTAATCTTCTCAAAAGAATATTGGACAAAATTTTGTACGACGTCAACAAAAGTGATATTCCTCGAAAGTTACCACAGTTGGTTTTGTCCCCCTTTTTAAAAATAGATACAATTATGGACTCCTTCCATTGTTCTGGTACAATTTCCTTTTCCCAAATAGCAAGTACAAGTTTATAAATTTCGCTATATAATGCACTTCCACCCTCTTGTATTAATTCTGCTGGAATTTGATCGATACCTGGAGACTTGTACTTTTTCAGATTTTCTATCGCAATTTCGACTTCAGAAAGTGTGGGTTCGGGTATAAATGGCTCAGCAGTTTGTATTTCAATTTCGTCCCGATCATTTCTATTTGGCCTGTGTACATTTAGTAGTTGCGCAAAATAGTTTTTCCATCTGTTTAGGATTGATGGAGAGTCTGCAAGCAAGTCACCATTCTCATCCTTAATCACGTTTACCCTTGGCTGATATCCGTTCTTAAATTCCTTTATACCCTTATATAAATCTCGAATGTTTTTATTCTTACTATTTGTTTCTACCTCATTCAGTTTTTGCTTCAAGTAATCTCTCTTTTTATTCCTAAGTGTACGACTTGCTTCCCATCTTTCATTGAAATAATTATCTCTCTTCTCCTCAATTGGATCCTGTAAGAATTTCAATTTTGCCTGTTTCCTTCTTTCTACTACCATGCAACAATCTTCATCAAA
The DNA here is from genome assembly GCF_040183065.1 of Periplaneta americana. NCBI lineage: Eukaryota > Metazoa > Arthropoda > Insecta > Blattodea > Blattidae > Periplaneta > Periplaneta americana. The sequence continues at coordinate 9,115,461 of NC_091124.1, read as the reverse complement.
CCACGGTTTCTTTTTCTTAGTTTCATAATGACCTATGCTCTGCTCAGCTGCAATTTTGGTACTATCTCTGATATTTTCCCACACGCTATTAACATCTAATTCTTTCTCAACTTCGTCGGAACTTTCTAAAGTGGCAAACCTATTCGAAATTTCGACCTGATAATTTTGCTTAGCTGCCTCGTCCTTTAATTTCAAAACATTGAATTTAGTAATATTAACTTGTTGCTCTACTCGCTTGGCTACTGATAATCTTTCTCTTATTGCTCCAATCACCAAATAATGGTCAAAATTACAGTCTGCACCCCTGAAAGTTCGAATATCTACTATACTAGTATGTCTCCGTTTATCTATCAAGATGTGATCTATTTGGTTGTGTGTCAATCCATCTGGAGAAGTCCAAGTATATTTATGTATATCCTTATGGGGGAATGTTGTACTTTTGACAATTAAATTTTTCGATGTGGCAAAGTTGACTAATCTAACTCCATTGTCGCTACTAATTGCGTGTAGGCTCTCTTTTCCAATAGTTGGTCTAAAAATATCCTCCCGTCCTACTTAGTGTTGAAATCCCCCAATAAAATTTTCATGTGATATCTAGGGAACTGATCAAAAGTATGTTCCAATTCTTCATAGAAGCTATCCTTTATATAGTCGTCTTTCTCTTCTGTAGGGGCGTGAGCATTTATAACTATGATGTCGCACCATCTACCCTTAAGTACTAAATATGATAACCTGTCACTGATAAATTCGACCTTTTTTACTGCTGATTTTATTTTTTTATGAACAAAGAATCCTGTTCGTAATTTGTGATTATTGTTTCCTTCCCCATAATACAACAAGTAATCTCCTATTTGTGATATGCCATTCCCATCTAACCTAACCTCTTGTACTCCCACAAAGTCTATTCTATATCTAGCTAGTTCTTACTCACTGACTCTATAAATGGGTTAACTATGCTGGTACTGACTTGAATGGTTTCTTCTATCCCTGTTTTATTTTCGCCCCCACGCTTTCACTTTCATATACTAGATTTCCACTTACACTCGCACCCTTATTCTTTTCACTACTTTCTTCCCTATCATTTCCCGACTCCTGGTTTCTCTTTTTACCCCCAGTCGCCTTTTTTCTAGCGCCCGTGTTCCTTGTTTCATTATTGTGTGCATTGCAAATGTTACCGCTATCATATGTAGACTAAGACTACGTTTACGCTGTATGATCACGTTACTGGTTTCTTCTCCTTGTTGTGTCATCATCTGTACACTTCCTCGTACGTCAGTATGTGGGTTCCTGAATTCACTACTATTCCCTCCTGTTACTGTGTGTTGATCTGCGACAATCACAATATTGAACTAAACCTATTATATATTAAACAAATTAATAATATCATCACATAGGCCTACATACTTCTTTAAAATGGACACTACAAGACAGACTATACAAGGTGGAAGTGATATGACTGTGCATATTGAAGGGAAAAATAGAATACATTAAAATAAATAAAATATCTATTATGCGTTTTCGAATTAAATGCGTAGTTAAATCACAGGTTAAATAGAAAATTAGACTGAAAATCTGCGTAATTTGGCAACAACGCATCGCCGGCTCACGAAAAAAGACACACACGAACTCAGGTCTGAATAGCAGCATTCCGTCCGTTCAGTCACTGCAGCAGGTTTGCCAAACTTTCATAATGGCAGGAAATAGTTATACGTCTTACAAGCAAACATTCTCATGGGGGCAGATACAAAAGTTAATTGTTTCTCTTCCACCGTGTTGATAGTGTCAAAACAAGTGCTTGCACAAATTTTGGCCACTCGAGCGCAATTACGAAAGTCTCGCAGAAAGTAAGTTTCCCTGGGGCCGTTTACAGAAAGAAAATACTTTTTCATGGAAATATTTATTGGAAAAGATACAGGAACTATTGAGAACTTTTTCAACATATTCCGTACCCGGAGTGAGATATTTTTCTCATACTGTAGGATCAACAGAGACGTGCAGACGGCTGTCACGCACTGGTTTCGATCCCTGGCGGCAGACTTTTACAACACAGGGATAAGAAACTTGATCCCGCGGTATGACAAATGTCTCATTTCCGGTGGAGAATATGTATCTGTATCTGTATCTATTCCAATAATTTTTTCAGTAAACGGCCCCAAAGAAAGTTACTTTCTGGGGAGGGGGCCCTCGTAATTGCGTTCGAGTGGCCAAAATTTGTATAAACACTTGTTTTGGCATTATTAACATGGTGGAAGAAAAAGAATTAACTTTTTTATCTGCCCTCATACGAACGTTTGCTTGTTAGACATCATCATCATCATCATCTTCAAGGTTTAGGCCTGGTGGCCTGTTCCTTCCTCTTGGAAAGTGTCCTCCCATCTATTGCGGGGTCTTCCGACATTCCTCCTTCCTTCCGGTCTGTAGTTCAGTATTTTTTTTTTTTTTGGGAATCTGTCTTCATTCATCCTTAATATATGTTCCTTCCAGTTTTTCTTTTGTCTTGCTAATCTGTCGTTTAAGTTGAAAATTCCCAGTTCCGTCCTTATGTCTGGCTTCTTTTCTGGTCCAATAGAGTGTATCCTGCCACCGATCTCAGAAATCTCATATCTGCAGCCTCTATCCTTCTTCTTTCTGATCGAGTCAATGCCCAGCTTTCACTGCCATACATAAGAACAGGGAGTGCCATTGCTTTATAGAATTTTAGTTGGGTCTCTTTTAGTGTTTTCCGGGATAAAATTCTTTTTATTGTGCCGCACATTCTATGGAATTTATTTATTTTGTTGTTAACATCGTTATTTTCGCAATAGGATACGTTGCAACCCAAATAATTAAAACTACTCACCTGCTCAATTATTTTATCCTCTATTACTATTTTGGTCCTTAGATGCCAGTCCCCAGAAGTTGCTTGTTGGACGTTTTATTTAATTTGCAAGAAAACTGTCCATTTTATTAAAAACTGCAAAGGAATAAATAATTCCTTATAAATTTCTCTAGTGATAAGAGTAAAAATCAGAATCGTAAGGATAGTAGGCTACTTACCGAGTAAAACGTTGCTAACATTTAGAGGAAAATCATTATTTTTAGAGAAGTATGCTTGTTACGAATCCTTCAAATAAGCCTCGGAATGGGACTGATTCTCTGGCACGACCACAGCAAAGGAATAAGGTTTTGAGATTTGGTACTTGGAATGTTACAAGTCTGTATAGAACAGGAGGGGTAACATTAGTAGCAAAAGAACTAGCTAGATATAGAATAGACTTTGTGGGAGTACAGGAGGTTATGTTAGATGGGAACGGCATAACGAAAATAGGAGATTACTTGTTGTATTATGCGTGGTGGGAATATAATGGTGAAGCAGTGCGCAGCTCCGCCCGTTCTTCTACTACGTGATGACGTCACGCGGGAAGCATTGCAGACTCTCTCGCAGCTTGCTAGCTTAGCTCAGCTCAGCTCCGTAAGGTTTTGGAAGTGGGGTAGGTTAATTGACTATAAATACCAAGAAGCTGTATTAACTAATCCCTTCCCTACTAACGTCTTGTGATGCGCTCCCAAAGCATAGCCGTCCAGACATGACGTCTTTGTGACCCTGCGACTTTTATTTACAGTTTTCATTCAACCTGTTTTCAAATGCAATTTTTTCAAGCTGTCTATTTAGAGGGTTGTATGTTGTAAAACGATCTTTTCGTGAAGAAGAGGAGTTATTTTCCTCTAAATATACGCGAAAGGTTTTCCAGAATTCTAACTGTTTGAATAAAAGTGCATTGAAGTTCTGTCCTGCATTCCAAGTGGAATGAACAAAGTTTAAGAAAGGGAGTCAGAATCGAGGTCTTGTAAGAGTTACTGGCAGTAAAGTGACATGACAGAAAAGGTCTGTGTACGAAGCACAACATTCACATGGAGAACATAAAGGAAAAAAGGGTAACAATGAAGGGGAATAAACATTGGTGAAACTGAAGGGCGTAATAGAGTACAATAACGTTATGTTGTGGGTTGACTGTCAGGTCAGCGTCAGAATGAAGTCTTATATCCCTTCTCCATTATGGGAAAATACGCAAAAAAAAAACTACAGAAATGTTTCTTCAATATAATGTTTATAGTACTTTTCAGCTTTTCAATGTCTGCGTAATTGCATGTAAGACCGTGAAGGGAAGCAAACCCAGGAAGGAAAGGATCTATACAAATCTTAAACTTGACTCGGAAGCAGGCATTTTATAGAGGGTTACGACGACAATATTACAAGCAAACTGTTGTGCTTATTCCCCCCTTCCGTCATATACCTACCAGCGAGAACCAAGTTTGTAAATCTCACAAGAAATGTTTTGTACTGGAGTCTTTCGAAACTTAACATACTGTTCAAACTGATTAGGAGTATAATATCACAATTTGTAGTAAAAGACCCATGTTTATTTTAAACGACCTCCACCTGCCTTTAAATGCCCCTTACCGCACACCACCAATTCACTGTCTGCGCGTGGAGATTTGAATAGAGATTCCAGGCAATAAACTCGTCCTTTTAAATCTTATTGCATGAACTTAAAGGTAGCAACAAGCAAACTTTAGAAAAGAGTCAATAATGAACATTTGTTAAAGGCAGGTGTAGAATTAATTACGTTCATTCTGGTGTACTGCTTTCGTTAGAAGATATCTTAAGTTCATGGACTCAACTCGGTTTGATCCATTCAGGGTGATGAACAGAATACGTTCTGAATCAGACCTTCGATTTCAGGCTGGCTTTAAAGAGGCTGAAAATGTGAATTGCAACAAATGTCAAGTGTAGCATGATGAAGTGTCCCTAAAAGAAGGCAAATTCGAAAAAAAAAAAACGCATTTTCGATAAAATGTGGACTTAACGCGTTTTGATTCCGAGCTCCTCAAATACGTTCAATAAAGTTTCATCGTCAACATTTTTACATTACTTAAAAAAAAAACATCAGTTTTTCATTCCAGTGATTCTGCATATTTCTTTTAGTAAAATGCTCCTGCACACAATTTTAATATCTGAATATTTTTTTACACAAATTAAGTCCACAATTTCCACATCTGACATTAATTTTCGTAATGTGAACGGCTTTCTTGTTAGCAGCTAGTACTTGAAATAGACCTTGATTCACCCTCACTAACCACTTCTGTATTATCTTCCTCACTACCACTTTATTTCTTCAACTCCGCCGGTAAATCAATTTCCAATAGCACTATAATATCAATTTCACCCAAAACATTAAGGCTGCTATTATCCACAAAACAACTCATGTCTATGTTCTGTATCCCTGAATACAACTAGATTTGAATAAACACCAATAAAGAAAGAACAAATTTACCAACTCAAGTTTCTACACTGCAAGTAAATGGTAAAGTGGAGAATTGAAACAGTAAACGACTTTAACGGCATTACAGACAGTTACAACAATGGACAAAAATCACAGAATTCAAACTAGAGAAATGTTTAAAAGTGTAGGTCATATGAAATGCCAAGGGTGGGTAAAATCTGTCCACTAACAAATACTTCAAATTATTAGTCTGCTATATTTGAAATCTGAAACAGAACACATGTGTGCATACTTTATCATGTTAGAGACAAATAGAGTAAAGGTTAAAGCTGTCAGATTTCATTAATTCAAAAAAATTTAGAAAATAAAAAGGGTGGGCAATTTTTTCCCAACCGTGATAATGCTAGGGTTAAGCGAGAAAATAATTATTTTATGCCCATTGATTGACGCCTTTTTTGCTCCTCTATTGACATTCGAGACAATTGAATCCTTCCATTTACTGAAGCCTTTTCTGTCTGGAAGTTGTTAAAAGATAACACAGCTTTAACATTTTATGAGACATGTAATTAAGTCCTTTTAGCTTAGAAAGTTTTGAAGAACTATGAGAAAATTATTCCCTTCTGCGGAGCGACTCATATGTGCAACATTTTAACAATATGATACACAGGAACATACCAGTTAATAGTTATTATAATGCTGTAATTACTCATGTTTCGTTATTTAAGTCTAGTGCACTATCCTCTGATACATGATCGTCTGAATTGGTTTTGGAAGTGGCCTGAAGAGTACATGAACTATTGGCAATGATGTCATGAATTTCTTTTCACCTTCTCCGTTTTTCACATCTATCCAATCTCAGATTATCTGTTGATTTTCGTTTCAAACAAGACTGCGCCAGAGCTTTTGTGGGTACAGCGTCTACTTTCAGATTACGACTGCTTTTTGGTTCATAATTTAGGAGTTTCTGCTTGAAAGGTACTCCGTAACTTGACTCCTCAAAATGAAGTGAACATATTCGAGCTGAAACAACATTAAATCTTAAGATTTTTACCCCCTTTCTTTTCCCTCAAAGCAATCTATGGAATAAGTCAAACAATAAGTTTAACATGAAAATATATTTTGCAAATGAGTTGCGAAGCAAATAAAATTTAGTAACATGCGAGAAAACTCATCGTGCTGTAAATTGACTTCATCCTCCCTTCTACAAGCATGCAACCATTGTCTTGCCAAGTCTTCATTCTTCGGAAACCTATAATATTTTACGTCAGTTCCTTTTGTTTTTCGATTGTAACTCAAACAACCAGATACTGCACATCCAGGCATACTAATAGCATGTGTCACATTAATAGCATTACTGATAGAAGAATAAAATTCAATATAATATGTATAAACAAAGAATTAACCCCGTGCACGTACACACAACAGCTGTTTGTTTTGTTCCTCGAGCACTGCGATGCGAATTAGCGCGCCGCCGCTGGTTCCCAAGTGACGACATGCGCAGTAGAAAACTAGTTTGAGTCAACCGTCTGCTACAGCATTATATTCCCACCACGGTATTATGGGGAAGAAAACGATAATCACCAATTAGGAACAGGATTCTTTATTCATAAAAAAATAAAATCAGCAGTAAAAAAGGTCGAATTTGTCAGTGATAGGTTATCGTATTTAGTACTTAAGGGTAGATGGTGCGATATCGTAGTTATAAATGCTCATGCCCCTATAGAAGAGAAAGACGACCATAATTAGAAACATTAAATCCAGACATTTGAGATGGGCAGGGCATGTAGCACGTATGGGCGAATCCAGAAATGCATATAGAGTATTAGTTCGGAGGCCGGAGGGAGAAAGACCTTTGGGAAGGCCGAGACGTAGATGGGAGGATAATATTAAAATGAATTTGAGGGAGGTTGGATATGATGATAGAGGATGGATTAATCTTGCTCAGGATAGGGACCAATGGCGGGCTTATGTGAGGGCGGCAATGAACCTGCGGGTTCCTTAAAAGCCAGTAAGTAAGTAAATATTCATTTGGGACTGACTAATATGATATTAGAATTTTTGTTGTTATCTATCCAAGAAATAATCTCTTAAAATCTTCACAAATATATTACTTCCACCTGTTTAATGTAACTCCCTTCCCCCCCTCCCCCCATTAATTACAGAACACTCTTCTGAGTAAAGTCTGTGTGTGGAATATGTAGGCCTACACCAAGCCGTCGTATTTGCGAAGAGTTGGACAGGTGGAAATGGGCGGAGCTTAGCATTGCGGGAGTGTGTTGTGGGCAGCATTGGCGCGCGGCCTCTAAGGGGTAAGATGCGCGTGGCAGATAGTGGCATTATCGTTCGCTTCCTCCAAGCAACGCCTTTCCGCCAGAGTGGACACTGGTCCAGACACCTCCACTCACTACTTGCACAGAGGACTTGTTTCGCCTCCTAGGTCTACAGATTCCAGAAACGGGCAGTACGTTATGTAGACAGAGTGAGTCATAAGTATGTGAGCGTGCTCCTGGGACAAAAATAAAAACAATTCCTTATATGAAAATTTGACGGAAAATGCTTATTTATTGGAGAAATGTTCATACTTTGTATTTGTTCTTTTTTTGTTGTGTCACAAGTACATGTTTGGAAACTTGTTATTTAACGTATACAAAAGGTGCTCACTGTGTCCCCTCCATTGTTTATAATGCCTGAGCACGACGTACACACGACTTGAAAGTTCGCTCAAACACCATGTTGTCATCACGGATCAATTGGCATGTATTTTCAACACGTTGCAATAGCTCCTCTGCATCATTCACTGCTGTTGCATAGACAGCCTTCAAGTGACCCCAAAGGTAAAAATCTAATGGGGTGAGGTCGGGTGATCTGGATGGCCAAGGCACTGGACCAACGCGTCTAATCAAAACAAAAACAATGTATCACTGTCTTGTTAGTGTGTTGTTTGTAAACAAACACTAGTACAAAATCAAAACAAAAACAACACAATAATATGATGAGAAACTTATGAAAACAAAAGTCACTATTGCTCCAATAAATATACATTTTCGGTCAATTTTTTTTTGTAAGGAATCGTTCTTATTTTCGATCTGGGAGCAAGCTCACGCGTTTTCCAAACATGCTTATTACTCACCCTGTATATGCGAACCCTCCCTTATGTAAAGGAATGGACTCGTTCACTTTGTAATTTTACCAGATATTATGTAAGAATTTCCATGGCAACCGAGCTCGAATTTATGTTTTACAAAAGCCTTTCATTTTCCAATTAATGTAGGCTGAATATAGATGTTTACACCTCAAAATGTTGGCCCTGCCACTGCTTGTGTAATTGCAGGATCTCGCCGCCTTAAGAGCTGTCAAAGAAGTGGATTGGGTAAATCTCCTGAGGAAAGCAGCGGCCGACGGAAACACGAGACTGGTGTCAGCTTTACTTAAAATTGGCACTGAACCGTCGGCGCCGGATGCGAAAGGCATCACCCCTTTGCACGAAGCCGCAAGGAGTGGTAATCTCGAAGCTGCCCGTTTATTGCTAGACGCCGGCGCTAATATCGAGGCAAACGACGTTGAAAAACAGGCACCGCTGAACTTCGCATCCATGACTAGTAACGCCGCCTTGGTCAACTTGCTGCTTGATCGTGGCGCTTATGTCGACCATCCTGATATGTATCAGAGGACGCCGCTCCTGTGGGCCACGGGTTATGGGTCTCTGCCCGCGACGCAGATTCTGTTGAAAAGAGGCGCCAGTACAGCTTCAGTGAACAGCGGTGGGCGAAACCCTCTGCAGGAGGCCAAGTACTACAAACATACCGACGTAGCTGCGTGGGTGGAGAACTGGATCTCCACACATAATTAGTACATGCACTGTTACAGCTGTTGCATGCAAAGAACAAACTTCTGATAGTTTTGTAGTAACATCGTTCTATTTTTGAACTTCTACCCGCTAACTGCTTGTGACAGCCAATAGAAACTGAATTCGTCATTCTCCTTTTCTACGCCACAGGACAAGTGAAGACTGCGTTGCAACCGACGAGTTAACGTAAGCCAGGCTCCGCCAAGTCGAGTCAAGATCGCGAGAGGGCGTACAGGCCTACTTACGGCTTCCACTGCGGGCAGTACACTTGTACACTGCAGTCTATCAGTGGTGGAACCTATCGAGGTCGCTTGGGGGCACCGGTGCACTGCATTTTGCACCAGGAATATTTATGTGCTAAAACATGAACCTTAGCAATGTAATGGATGTTGTTATGCGAACAATTAATTTCATAAGGTCTAAAGGACTCAATCACAGGGACTTCAGGGCACTGCTTGATGGTATTAACAGTATGGGGATTTACTCTACCATACCGAGGTAAGGTGGTGAAGTCGAAAAATTCTGGAACGTTTTCTCGCACTTAGAAATGAAACTGCCTTATTTATGGATGTACATGGGAAACCTGTTAGAAGCCTTGGACATGAAAGAATATATAAGAATAATGCAACAATTGTGCGAAGTTTCGAACGTAGATTTGAGGATATTAGAGATCTTGAACAACAATTTAAGATATTTGCAATATATTTTTCAGTGAGTGTCCTGGATATTACTGCTGAACTACAATTAGAAATACTTGATTTACAAAGCGATATTGAGCTGAAGGATAAGTATCAAAACAGAAGAAGTATTAACCATTTCTATACTTGTTTTCCACGAGAAAGGTTTCCTAAACAGTACAATCTTGCTGCAAGAACGTTGTAAATGTTCGGGACAACCTACGTATGCGAAACACTGTTTTGTTTAATGAAGTTTACAAAGTCACGTCACAGAAACAACTAAGTGATGAACAATTGAAAGCATGTTTGCGATTGGCTGGTACTAAAACAATAGCTCCGAGAATTAAATAGCTGCTTACTAACAGAAAACTGCAAAAATCGCAGCGGATCCCTGATGTTTAAGAAAAAGTACTATTATTAGATAATTGTATTTGAATGACAACGTTTGTACTGTTGTTTTATTTTGTTAATTGAATTGTATAGCAATGAGAAGAAGACAAACAGTATATTAATCTGTATAAAAGTGTATATTTTGTTTTGTTTCATTATTGTGCAAACATGCAAAAATTTGTTTCGTATATAGTTAACTGTACAAAATTGTATAGAGTACTGTTTTTCAGTATAGTGCAATTAACAGTGAAAGCGTGCTTCAATTAAAAGCTGAAATTAATTTACATTCTTATCACAAATTTGGTTCACATACAAGTTCTTAGCTCCGCCACTGTGGAAGCAGCTACCCTTGCCCGCAGCCGTACGTCAGGGCTTGAGGGTTTGTACGTACACACGAGAGTGTAGTCACTTGACGGTCCCTGACGTAAGCGTTCACTACATCGTATCGCACTCCTCGTACGAATCGCACGCAACGGATATTTTAAGTGCGGTGCGTTCACTGTAACGGCTCCACCTCATCGCCTCATCGGATTCCCTATCAGCTGTTAAAACATGACGTCGTACGATATTGACATTGCTGAAAACAGAGGAGTTGAGGTTAGGTCTATTAATTATGACTGTTAGCGAATAAGAATTTGTAATTGCTTCATGCGTCTTAATTGAAGAGGAGGAAACGAAAGAGATATTGGTTACATAATATATATGTAAGAAATGACTTGATTACTGTAATGGGAACGGCTCAAATTATATAATTCTTCGCAATTTTCTACAAGCGAAATAAGTTTCCCGTCTGCCATTTTGGCGCGACACTGAACATGGTCCAACATAATAGTAACAATTGACCAATTAAAATTGATTTATTAAAGAAGGCCATGATCGCACGCATCGGAAAAGTTGCTCATCCGGGAAACTTGGACGGATTTGCCGAGAGCCGATGCGTGCGATACGATGTAGTGAACGCGGTTACAGCAAAGATTGTCTTTTTCCGATCCGTGCGATTCGTCCGATGAGTGCCATACGATGTAGTGAACGCTTGCCTTTAGAAAGAGATTATAGAGTGGCCAAGTTGTCCTGTACAGCGATCTTTGCGGTGCCACCGCGAAACACGGTAGATATGAAATAAACGTCTTCCGTTGTAAAAATTCTTCTACTTACAACGTTGTGTATACGGAGGTAAGAGCTACGAAAAAACAAAATGAAAACATGCCTGTTGCATTTAACTGCAATATCAATAGGAAAAGTACAACCGTTATCATATTTCAGATAAATTTTATGAATTAAGTCCATAGCTTTGTTAATTAGCAGCATTTTTCATGCGAAAATGTGTAACATAGCCCGGCATACATACCGTGTGTACTACAGTATTTTTCTTTTCTTGCACATTCTCTTTGAAAAAAAAAAACAATTGGTGAAACAGTGGGTAATAAATATGAAACGAGACAAATTGTGTCCCTCCGAGCATAGCTTTTTGTGTTCACGACACTTCTTGTATCCTTCCTTACTGCTTGTAGAAGAAGACGATGTGCTGTAGCTTATAAAAGTAGGCCTATTTCGAAGACAAACGATAAACCAAATAAATGGTTCACTAGTAATGTACTTAAACTAAATACGGATGAAACCACTAGGCCTACAATTCCGTTTCAAACCCAGTGAAAAACTAATAGCAATAAAATATTAAAATTGTGTTTGGACACTGGCATTCTTTATTTCTGCTCCTTGTGTCTTTACTGCTTATAGAAGAAGACGATGAGCTGTAGCTTATAGAAAGTAGGCTTATTTAGAAGACAAAAGACATCAAATAAATGGTCCACTAGTAATGAACTTAAAACCCTTTCCAGCCCAATGATTCCATTCCGTTTCAAACCCAGTTAAAAACTAATAGCTATAAAATAATAAAATTTGTATTTCGACACTCGCATCCAAAATTCCGCAAAACTCTCGGGTAGGCCGTATTGTTGTTAGTATTTTGACTGGAAGGACATGAAAGAACATAATTGAGCACCCACTTGCAATAATGGGGTAAGTATGAATGTATTTCGTAACTACTTACCTCAGTATTGCACGTGGGTGCTCAATTATACAATAATAATAATATAATAATAATAATAATAATAATAATAATAGTAATAATAATAATAATAATAATAATAATAATAATAATAATAATAATAATAATAATAATAATAATAATAATAACCTGTTGTGCCACAGACAGACCATCCGGCTGTTGGCCTCACGTTCACATTTCGATAATTATACACTACTGTAACAAAAAAAAAAAAACAAAAAAAAAAGAACTGAAAGCATGTTGGGCCATGTTTTACCCAAGTTACAAGCTTGGAGGTAAAGATTGTTTACTACAGTTAGGGCCTACTTTCATTCTATATCTTATGGTATAGTAAATAGTTTTGCAACGTGTAGAGACTGGGAAAAAATTTAATAAAATCATCCGAATCATACTCGTTAATTTTATAGGCAATCTTGCAGGTCGCATTTAAAAAACTTAGAAATATTAAAATTTTCTTCAGTATATTTGCTGGAATTCTTGTCATGCGTACATGACAATTTTCCTCAGGTTATTCTTTTAAGATTTCCTTCTAGGAATAGCTGAAGTTTTCTTCTTATATTTAGCGTACATAAATTCTTTATTTTAGATTAAGTTACTAGCACGTATTTGACGAAACACTAGGTTTTTCCACTTCAGTTTAACTGATTTATGCAAACGAAATTTTGACAGCTTCACGATTCAAACCTTCCTTATCGCCATCCCCACTTTGTTTTGGGCGCTCAAGCCAGGCATGCAGAACTCGTAAGTAGGGGAAATATGACGTCAGCCTCACTCCACTTCTATTGGGATGATGGACTTCCGCGTAGAGTTGTTTACATTCTCTGCCCGTGCAAGGTCCATCAGTGGCGGCACTCTAATTTTCAAAAAGGATTGTAATAAATTCATTGTATTTATAATGCGTTATTTCGTTTCAAGGTTTACAATTATGCTAGATTTCCTGTCGGTAGTTTCTTTGATATTTCTTCGCACCTAACCTGCTTTAGATTATCGAAAAATTTCCTCCTATCATCACCTACGGAAACGTAAATGTATAGTATATAAGTAATGAACCTTGAAAGTCACTATTTAAAATGAACACAACTAGTGACGTCCTTAATTTAACAGTATATAAATAAATAATCAATATACAGTTCGTAATAATGAACTTACTCGAAAATTTGTGCATTCCATAATTCTTAATAGGCTATGGGCTTTGTTCAAATGTGGTTTAATATTGAAATGACGAGTAGAAATAAATTGGGTGGGACACAGTAAACAAGCAATTCTTTCGATTTAACAACAAAATAATCATATTCCAATTTCCTTTGGAAGTATACTTGGCTCGGAAACATGACGGCCTCTCTTCTTGGAATTGGTAATCCCTCATAAATCCCCATCCTCTACTCAACCCCTAGCCGCGTGGCAGAAATACAATAGATCCCAGCATTGCCAAATCTAACAGTCATTGCCTCTACCTGATGGCTTTCACCCGTTCTCAATGTCTTTGTCGACGTGTTGTTTTATACCGTTGTGCGCCTCAATATGTCTAATTTATTCCGGCCATGATTAATGAGTGTTGGAGCAGATGATCCGCAGCCAGGCCTCCTGATACACCTGAAGATCACGACAAGAACAACAAATAACACCGTTCGAAGAAAACAGAATATCTTATTTGCAGAGGAGCGTAGCTAAGAAAACAAAGTGTTAAAATTGTGTCTAACGTTAGAAATTCTATCCATAAAGTAATCGAAAGTTCAGGCAGTTTAATAAGTATAAATCTTAATCACTTAACATCGGAAGCAACCGGCGGAGTTGGATATATGGGCATAGAAATTAAGAATTACGGTTCACCAACTAAAGAGAAAATAAATAAATTGAAACAGAATTCGGTAAGATAGACGATTTTATACGTGATTTACTTCGCCGAACAGTATGTGAACAGTACGCGAAAGAGATATGGCCAACAGCAACACCGTCCTTAGCAACCTAAATATGACATTATTCACAGCAGTGCTTCTAACTTACAGCAGTGAATTAAATGTTTTTAAATCACTCTCTACATGACAACCAACATATTAGCATTAATTAAAATAAATGTAAATGAACTTCTTCGCCAACAACACATTACAAAGAAAAGCCCTACAATTTAAAATTAAATTTACATACCAGTAATGAATAAAATATTGTATAGCACACTAGAGTAAACAGATTTTATGCGTTCGTGGAAATTATCACCCAAGGCGAAGCTGATAAAATCTAACTTTACTCTTTTGTACTATAAATTCTATAACTATTCAATGATCACAATTTCAGAAAATTTTACCAGCGCAACATTCTTAATTAAGTATAAAATTCTGGAACTTCAATAAGATGAGAATTTAACACTTATTATAGAAGTCTGCATTTTTTTGTTTATTTAGGCAAAACATGTTAGTGAAAATATAAATATAAAGTGTTTTTAAAGTAAGTTTGTTCATTTTTATACCAATTTTGTTTTAGTAATTATAAATTAAGGTATATTTACAAAGATAATATAGTCTTTCTGAAAATCGCGGTTTCACGGAACACAGTTTGAAAAACGTTCGCAAATCACAATGACTTCAAGAATTGGAAACTCGGCTAAGGGTTTATCCCTTGCGCGTGCCTGCAGTTAACTGGTGAAGGGGATGAGGGAAGGTCGTCATGTTTTCGTGCGAAGTATAGTATTTCTTCACGGGTTTACATTTTGCCATGTTCCAGCTCTCTTTAAACTGCAGTACGCGTATTGTGTGTGTGTATGTGTGTATGTATGTATGTATGTATGTATGTATGTATGTATGTATGTATGTATGTATGTATGTATGTATGTATGTATGTATGTATGTATGTATGTATGTATGTATGTATGTATGTATGTATGTATGTATGTATGTATGTATGTATGTATGTATGTATGTATGTATGTATGTATTTGGCTGGAGTGTGTTACAATGTTGAATGACAGCATTGACATCCGGTCATATAGCTATCACTCACTTATCAACGTGCAATTTATTTATCGTCCTATTACTAGTAAAAGCAATTAAGACCAGTAATGCAAATTTAGCAAAACAGGAATTAAAACTTTATTAATGCACGAAAAATCATAATAAATTTTACAAATGAAGTAATTGGTTTGTTGCCTGCATGCAACATTTCGGACTTATTTCAATTTAGTAAAATACAGAGCACGGAAAGACAAGTCGGGGATTGTACTTAACATATTTTACACAAGAAGTGGACTTAATCGGCTTTACTAGTAATAGAACGATATATACATACGTAGATCTTCTTACATAATATGCACACATACATTTTAAAATATATTTTACATGTCTTTTAACTTATTTATTTCCCTCATTCATTTTTCTCTTATTTTCTAAAGGTATGCTCCTATGGATTTTATTATCTGTTCATTTGTAATTCTTGGTAGCATATTGTATACCTGCCGCCGCGAGAATGAATGTTATGCAGCCGAGCGTAACTAGAAAGTTATGATGGCAGTGATAGAAAAGGTGGGGTAAGAAGGGGTAGTAAGACGGTCGCTCTGAGGAGCTGGAGTTCTGCAGGTCTTGGCCAAACACATGATCTGAAGACATTAGTTCATCGATTTAAGAACAGAAACTTAATCATAAACCAAAGCAAAAAAGATCTTTTGAATTCACTATTTTCTAACGTTAGTAGAAAAAAAATTCAGACAAGTTTGGGGGGCAGTGCCTCCCATGCCCTCCCATAATTCCGCCTATGGTCGTAGTTCAGTCGACCGAGGTGTTTGCCTGCCGATCCGGAGTTGCGCTCGGGCGTGGATTCGATTCCCAATTAGGCTGATTACGTGATTGGGTTTTTTCCGAGGTTTTTCCCAACTGTAATGAAAATGTGGGATAATAATCTGTGGCGAATCCTCGGCCTCATCTAGCCAAATACCATCATGCTATCACCAATCCCATCGATGCTAAATAAACTAGTAGTTGACAGAGCGTCGTTAAATAACGAAGTAAAAAAAAAGCCTGCGGGCATCATTTCTAGCCAGTAATATTTCTGCGTAAAGGGTAAACGCTCTTGTAACAAATATCTCAAGGAAACTCATGCCTATACCAATTAAATTGATATTAAACATTGAATTGAAGGAGTCGGAAGCAAAGGGGTATAAGTGTACTTACGTTATTTGTCAGAAAATTTTGTTGAAAGTGCTTAAGATTTCGTAAATTCCGTGAAATTTTTTATTTCAATTTTAGTGTGTGGTGTAATTAAAAGATGTATCCCTTTGCCACTAAAATTTTAAATGTTTTACATTGCCCTGGATACATTTAACTCATGTTCTTAGAAATGTCACTTGTACCCCTTTGCTTCTGACCCTCTCAATTAAGTAACTACGAAATTGTGTTGCCTAAAAGCCGCAATGTGGTCACGATTTACTTTTAGACACACTATCAAACGTTTATATTTCCGTAACGTGAAATGATTATGTACCCATATCGCACCTTATCGCTTCTAACTTCCACACAACGGATGGTGTAAGGTCAAATTTCTTCTTATGCAAATACTGTACATTACTTCCTTGTCCGTACCCTCGCCACACGAAACTGATTCTTGAACCACACACTTCTTCAGTGTTAGCTGACACGAAAGCAGCCTTGTAAATCATACATCCAGGTAAGTAACTCTGTAACATTGTTCGGCTCTCGTAATTTCGTAATGTTTCACTAACCTTATTCCTACAGCTAAATA
The DNA here is from genome assembly GCF_040183065.1 of Periplaneta americana. Taxonomy (NCBI): domain Eukaryota; kingdom Metazoa; phylum Arthropoda; class Insecta; order Blattodea; family Blattidae; genus Periplaneta; species Periplaneta americana. The sequence goes on along the minus strand of NC_091124.1, from coordinate 9,098,490 downwards.
ATTCTGTAACATGCAATGCACCTGTAACTCCATCATTATTACCCTTCTTATTCCTCTAGGTAATTTGATCGTAATATCGTATTTTTTTTACCATTTTTATGCCTCTAGCCATATATTTCTATGATATGAATTCACTTGTAATTTCATCATTTTTTACCATTTTTATTCCTCTAGGTAAATAATTCTATAACATGCAATTCACTCGTAATTTCATAATTTTTTACCGTTCTTATTGCTCTAGGTAAATAATTCTATAATATGAATTCACTCGTAATTTCATAATTTTTTACCCTTCTTATTCCTCTAGGTAAATAATTCTATAATATGAATTCACTCGTAAATTCATAATTTTTTATCGTTCGTATTCCTCTAGGTAAATAATTCTATAATATGAATTCACTCGTAATTTCATAATTTTTTTACCATTTTTATTCCTCTAGGTAAATAATTCTATAACATGCAATTCACTCGTAATTTCATAATTTTTTACCGTTCTTATTGCTCTAGGTAAATAATTCTATAATATGAATTCACTCGTAATTTCATAATTTTTTACCCTTCTTATTCCTCTAGGTAAATAATTCTATAATATGAATTCACTCGTAATTTCATAATTTTTTACCCTTCTTATTCCTCTAGGTAAATAATTCTATAATATGAATTCACTCGTAAATTCATAATTTTTTATCGTTCGTATTCCTCTAGGTAAATAATTCTATAATATGAATTCACTCGTAATTTCATAATTTTTTTACCATTTTTATTCCTCTAGGTAAATAATTCTATAACATGCAATTCACTCGTAATTTCATAATTTTTTACCGTTCTTATTGCTCTAGGTAAATAATTCTATAATATGAATTCACTCGTAATTTCATAATTTTTTTTATCATTTTTATTCCTCTAGGTAAATAATTCTATAATATGAATTCACTCGTAATTTTATAATTTTTTACCGTTTTTATTCCTTTAGGTAAATAATTCTATAATATGACTTCACTCGTAATTTCATAATTTTTTACCGTTCTTATTCCTCTAGGTAAATAATTCTATAATATGAATTCACTCGTAATTTCATAATTTTTTACCCTTCTTATTCCTCAAGGTAAATAATTCTATAATATGAATTCACTCGTAATTTCATAATTTTTTACCGTTCTTATTCCTCTAGGTAAATAATTCTATAACATGCAATTCACTCGTAAATTCATAATTTTTTATCGTTCGTATTCCTCTAGGTAAATAATTCTATAATATGAATTCACTCGTAATTTTATAATTTTTTACCATTTTTATTCCTTTAGGTAAATAATTCTACAATATGAATTCACTCGTAATTTCATAATTTTTTACCCTTCTTATTCCTCTAGGTAAATAATTCTATAATATGAATTCACTCGTAATTTTATAATTTTTTACCGTTCTTATTCCTCTAGGTAAATAATTCTATAATATGAATTCACTCGTAATTTCATAATTTTTTACCCTTCTTATTCCTCTAGGTAAATAATTCTATAATATGAATTCACTCGTAATTTCATAATTTTTTACCGTTCTTATTCCTCTAGGTAAATAATTCTATAATATGAATTCACTCGTAAATTCATAATTTTTTACCGTTCTTATTCCTCTATGTAAATAATTCTATAATATGAATTCACTCGTAATTTCATAATTTTTTTACCATTTTTATTCCTCTAGATAAATAATTCTATAATATGAATTCACTCGTCATTTCATAATTTTTTACCCTTCTTATTCCTCTAGGTAAATAATTCTATAATATGAATTCACTCGTAATTTCATAATTTTTTACCGTTCTTATTCCTCTAGGTAAATAATTCTATAATATGAATTCACTCGTAATTTCATAATTTTTTTATCATTTTTATTCCTCCAGGTAAATAATTCTATAATATGAATTCACTCGTAATTTTATAATTTTTTACCATTTTTATTCCTTTAGGTAAATAATTCTATAATATGAATTCACTCGTAATTTCATAATTTTTTACCGTTCTTATTCCTCTAGGTAAATAATTCTATAGTATGAATTCACTCGTAATTTCATAATTTTTTACCGTTCTTATTCCTCTAGGTAAATAATTCTATAACATGCAATTAACTCGTAATTTCATAATTTTTTACCGTTCTTATTCCTCTAGGTAAGTAATCCTATAACATGCAATTAACTAGTAATTTCATCACTTTTTTACCGTTCTTATTCCTCTAGGTAAATAATTCTATAATATGAATTCACTCGTAATTTCATAATTTTTTACCCTTCTTATTCCTCTAGGTAAATAATTCTATAATATGAATTCACTCGTAATTTTATAATTTTTTACCATTTTTATTCCTTTAGGTAAATAATTCTATAATATGAATTCACTCGTAATTTCATAATTTTTTACCCTTCTTATTCCTCTAGGTAAATAATTCTATAATATGAATTCACTCGTAATTTCATAATTTTTTACCGTTCTTATTCCTCTAGGTAAATAATTCTATAATGTGAATTCACTCGTAATTTCATAATTTGTTTATCATTTTTATTCCTCTAGGTAAATAATTCTATAATATGAATTCACTCGTAATTTCATAATTTTTTACCCTTCTTATTCCTCTAGGTAAATAATTCTATAATATGAATTCACTCGTAATTTTATAATTTTTTACCATTTTTATTCCTTTAGGTAAATAATTCTATAATATGAATTCACTCGTAAATTCATAATTTTTTACCGTTCTTATTCCTCTAGGTAAATAATTCTATAGTATGAATTCACTCGTAATTTCATAATTTTTTACCGTTCTTATTCCTCTAGGTAAATAATTCTATAATGTGAATTCACTCGTAATTTCATAATTTGTTTATCATTTTTATTCCTCTAGGTAAATAATTCTATAATATGAATTCACTCGTAATTTCATAATTTTTTACCCTTCTTATTCCTCTAGGTAAATAATTCTATAATATGAATTCACTCGTAATTTTATAATTTTTTACCATTTTTATTCCTTTAGGTAAATAATTCTATAATATGAATTCACTCGTAATTTTATAATTTTTTACCATTTTTATTCCTTTAGGTAAATAATTCTATAATATGAATTCACTCGTAAATTCATAATTTTTTACCGTTCTTATTGCTCTAGGTAAATAATTCTATAATATGAATTCACTCGTAATTTCATAATTTTTTACCGTTCTTATTCCTCTAGGTAAATAATTCTATAATGTGAATTCACTCGTAATTTCATAATTTGTTTATCATTTTTATTCCTCTAGGTAAATAATTCTATAATATGAATTCACTCGTAATTTTATAATTTTTTACCATTTTTATTCCTTTAGGTAAATAATTCTATAATATGAATTCACTCGTAAATTCATAATTTTTTACCGTTCTTATTCCTCTAGGTAAATAATTCTATAATATGAATTCACTCGTAATTTCACAATTTTTTACCGTTCTTATTCCTCTAGGTAAGTAATCCTATAACATGCAATTAACTAGTAATTTCATCACTTTTTTACCGTTCTTATTCCTCTAGGTAAATAATTCTATAATATGAATTCACTCGTAATTTCATAATTTTTTACCCTTCTTATTCCTCTAGGTAAATAATTCTATAATATGAATTCACTCGAAATTCATAATTTTTTTCCGTTCTTATTCCTCTAGGTAAATAATTCTATAATATGAATTCACTCGTAATTTCATAATTTTTTTACCATTTTTATTCCTCTAGGTAAATAATTCTATAATATGAATTCACTCGTAATTTCATAATTTTTTACCCTTCTTATTCCTCTAGGTAAATAATTCTATAATATGAATTCACTCGTAAATTCATAATTTTTTATCGTTCGTATTCCTCTAGGTAAATAATTCTATAATATGAATTCACTCGTAATTTCATAATTTTTTTACCATTTTTATTCCTCTAGGTAAATAATTCTATAACATGCAATTCACTCGTAATTTCATAATTTTTTACCGTTCTTATTGCTCTAGGTAAATAATTCTATAATATGAATTCACTCGTAATTTCATAATTTTTTTTATCACTTTTATTCCTCTAGGTATATAATTCTATAATATGAATTCACTCGTAATTTTATAATTTTTTACCATTTTTATTCCTTTAGGTAAATAATTCTATAATATGACTTCACTCGTAATTTCATAATTTTTTACCGTTCTTATTCCTCTAGGTAAATAATTCTATAATATGAATTCACTCGTAATTTCATAATTTTTTACCCTTCTTATTCCTCAAGGTAAATAATTCTATAATATGAATTCACTCGTAATTTCATAATTTTTTACCGTTCTTATTCCTCTAGGTAAATAATTCTATAACATGCAATTCACTCGTAAATTCATAATTTTTTATCGTTCGTATTCCTCTAGGTAAATAATTCTATAATATGAATTCACTCGTAATTTTATAATTTTTTACCATTTTTATTCCTTTAGGTAAATAATTCTATAATATGAATTCACTCGTAATTTCATAATTTTTTACCCTTCTTATTCCTCTAGGTAAATAATTCTATAATATGAATTCACTCGTAAATTCATAATTTTTTACCGTTCTTATTCCTCTATGTAAATAATTCTATAATATGAATTCACTCGTAATTTCATAATTTTTTTACCATTTTTATTCCTCTAGATAAATAATTCTATAGTATGAATTCACTCGTAATTTCATAATTTTTTACCGTTCTTATTCCTCTAGGTAAATAATTCTATAACATGCAATTAACTCGTAATTTCATCACTTTTTTACCGTTCTTATTCCTCTAGGTAAATAATTCTATAATATGAATTCACTCGTAATTTCATAATTTTTTACCCTTCTTATTCCTCTAGGTAAATAATTCTATAATATGAATTCACTCGTAATTTTATAATTTTTTACCATTTTTATTCCTTTAGGTAAATAATTCTATAATATGAATTCACTCGTAAATTCATAATTTTTTACCGTTCTTATTCCTCTAGGTAAAAATTCTATAGTATGAATTCACTCGTAATTTCATAATTTTTTACCGTTCTTATTCCTCTAGGTAAATAATTCTATAATGTGAATTCACTCGTAATTTCATAATTTGTTTAACATTTTTATTCCTCTAGGTAAATAATTCTATAATATGAATTCACTCGTAATTTCATAATTTTTTACCCTTCTTATTCCTCTAGGTAAATAATTCTATAATATGAATTCACTCGTAATTTTATAATTTTTTACCATTTTTATTCCTTTAGGTAAATAATTCTATAATATGAATTCACTCGTAATTTTATAATTTTTTACCATTTTTATTCCTTTAGGTAAATAATTCTATAATATGAATTCACTCGTAAATTCATAATTTTTTACCGTTCTTATTGCTCTAGGTAAATAATTCTATAATATGAATTCACTCGTAATTTCAAAATTTTTTACCGTTCTTATTCCTCTAGGTAAATAATTCTATAATGTGAATTCACTCGTAATTTCATAATTTGTTTATCATTTTTATTCCTCTAGGTAAATAATTCTATAATATGAATTCACTCGTAATTTTATAATTTTTTACCATTTTTATTCCTTTAGGTAAATAATTCTATAATATGAATTCACTCGTAAATTCATAATTTTTTACCGTTCTTATTCCTCTAGGTAAATAATTCTATAATATGAATTCACTCGTAAATTCATAATTTTTTACCGTTCTTATTGCTCTAGGTAAATAATTCTATAATATGAATTCACTCGTAATTTCAAAATTTTTTACCGTTCTTATTCCTCTAGGTAAATAATTCTATAATGTGAATTCACTCGTAATTTCATAATTTGTTTATCATTTTTATTCCTCTAGGTAAATAATTCTATAATATGAATTCACTCGTAATTTTATAATTTTTTACCATTTTTATTCCTTTAGGTAAATAATTCTATAATATGAATTCACTCGTAAATTCATAATTTTTTACCGTTCTTATTCCTCTAGGTAAATAATTCTATAATATGAATTCACTCGTAATTTCATAATTTTTTACCGTTCTTATTCCTCTAGGTAAGTAATCCTATAACATGCAATTAACTAGTAATTTCATCACTTTTTTACCGTTCTTATTCCTCTAGGTAAATAATTCTATAATATGAATTCACTCGTAATTTCATAATTTTTTACCCTTCTTATTCCTCTAGGTAAATAATTCTATAATATGAATTCACTCGAAATTCATAATTTTTTTCCGTTCTTATTCCTCTAGGTAAATAATTCTATAATATGAATTCACTCGTAATTTCATAATTTTTTTACCATTTTTATTCCTCTAGGTAAATAATTCTATAATATGAATTCACTCGTAATTTCATAATTTTTTACCCTTCTTATTCCTCTAGGTAAATAATTCTATAATATGAATTCACTCGTAATTTTATAATTTTTTTACCATTTTTATTCCTTTAGGTAAATAATTCTATAATATGAATTCACTCGTAATTTCATAATTTTTTACCGTTCTTATTCCTCTAGGTAAATAATTCTATAATGTGAATTCACTCGTAATTTCATAATTTGTTTATCATTTTTATTCCTCTAGGTAAATAATTCTATAATATGAATTCACTCGTAATTTCATAATTTTTTACCCTTCTTATTCCTCTAGGTAAATAATTCTATAATATGAATTCACTCGTAATTTTATAATTTTTTACCATTTTTATTCCTTTAGGTAAATAATTCTATAATATGAATTCACTCGTAAATTCATAATTTTTTACCGTTCTTATTCCTCTAGGTAAATAATTCTATAGTATGAATTCACTCGTAATTTCATAATTTTTTACCGTTCTTATTCCTCTAGGTAAATAATTCTATAATGTGAATTCACTCGTAATTTCATAATTTGTTTATCATTTTTATTCCTCTAGGTAAATAATTCTATAATATGAATTCACTCGTAATTTCATAATTTTTTACCCTTCTTATTCCTCTAGGTAAATAATTCTATAATATGAATTCACTCGTAATTTTATAATTTTTTACCATTTTTATTCCTTTAGGTAAATAATTCTATAATATGAATTCACTCGTAATTTTATAATTTTTTACCATTTTTATTCCTTTAGGTAAATAATTCTATAATATGAATTCACTCGTAAATTCATAATTTTTTACCGTTCTTATTGCTCTAGGTAAATAATTCTATAATATGAATTCACTCGTAATTTCATAATTTTTTACCGTTCTTATTCCTCTAGGTAAATAATTCTATAATGTGAATTCACTCGTAATTTCATAATTTGTTTATCATTTTTATTCCTCTAGGTAAATAATTCTATAATATGAATTCACTCGTAATTTTATAATTTTTTACCATTTTTATTCCTTTAGGTAAATAATTCTATAATATGAATTCACTCGTAAATTCATAATTTTTTACCGTTCTTATTCCTCTAGGTAAATAATTCTATAATATGAATTCACTCGTAATTTCACAATTTTTTACCGTTCTTATTCCTCTAGGTAAGTAATCCTATAACATGCAATTAACTAGTAATTTCATCACTTTTTTACCGTTCTTATTCCTCTAGGTAAATAATTCTATAATATGAATTCACTCGTAATTTCATAATTTTTTACCCTTCTTATTCCTCTAGGTAAATAATTCTATAATATGAATTCACTCGAAATTCATAATTTTTTTCCGTTCTTATTCCTCTAGGTAAATAATTCTATAATATGAATTCACTCGTAATTTCATAATTTTTTTACCATTTTTATTCCTCTAGGTAAATAATTCTATAATATGAATTCACTCGTAATTTCATAATTTTTTACCCTTCTTATTCCTCTAGGTAAATATTTCTATAATATGAATTCACTCGTAAATTCATAATTTTTTATCGTTCGTATTCCTCTAGGTAAATAATTCTATAATATGAATTCACTCGTAATTTCATAATTTTTTTACCATTTTTATTCCTCTAGGTAAATAATTCTATAACATGCAATTCACTCGTAATTTCATAATTTTTTACCGTTCTTATTGCTCTAGGTAAATAATTCTATAATATGAATTCACTCGTAATTTCATAATTTTTTTTATCATTTTTATTCCTCTAGGTAAATAATTCTATAATATGAATTCACTCGTAATTTTATAATTTTTTACCATTTTTATTCCTTTAGGTAAATAATTCTATAATATGACTTCACTCGTAATTTCATAATTTTTTACCGTTCTTATTCCTCTAGGTAAATAATTCTATAATATGAATTCACTCGTAATTTCATAATTTTTTACCCTTCTTATTCCTCAAGGTAAATAATTCTATAATATGAATTCACTCGTAATTTCATAATTTTTTACCGTTCTTATTCCTCTAGGTAAATAATTCTATAACATGCAATCCACTCGTAAATTCATAATTTTTTATCGTTCGTATTCCTCTAGGTAAATAATTCTATAATATGAATTCACTCGTAATTTTATAATTTTTTACCATTTTTATTCCTTTAGGTAAATAATTCTATAATATGAATTCACTCGTAATTTCATAATTTTTTACCCTTCTTATTCCTCTAGGTAAATAATTATATAATATGAATTCACTCGTAAATTCATAATTTTTTACCGTTCTTATTCCTCTATGTAAATAATTCTATAATATGAATTCACTCGTAATTTCATAATTTTTTTACCATTTTTATTCCTCTAGATAAATAATTCTATAGTATGAATTCACTCGTAATTTCATAATTTTTTACCGTTCTTATTCCTCTAGGTAAATAATTCTATAACATGCAATTAACTCGTAATTTCATCACTTTTTTACCGTTCTTATTCCTCTAGGTAAATAATTCTATAATATGAATTCACTCGTAATTTCATAATTTTTTACCCTTCTTATTCCTCTAGGTAAATAATTCTATAATATGAATTCACTCGTAATTTTATAATTTTTTACCATTTTTATTCCTTTAGGTAAATAATTCTATAATATGAATTCACTCGTAAATTCATAATTTTTTACCGTTCTTATTCCTCTAGGTAAAAATTCTATAGTATGAATTCACTCGTAATTTCATAATTTTTTACCGTTCTTATTCCTCTAGGTAAATAATTCTATAATGTGAATTCACTCGTAATTTCATAATTTGTTTATCATTTTTATTCCTCTAGGTAAATAATTCTATAATATGAATTCACTCGTAATTTCATAATTTTTTACCCTTCTTATTCCTCTAGGTAAATAATTCTATAATATGAATTCACTCGTAATTTTATAATTTTTTACCATTTTTATTCCTTTAGGTAAATAATTCTATAATATGAATTCACTCGTAATTTTATAATTTTTTACCATTTTTATTCCTTTAGGTAAATAATTCTATAATATGAATTCACTCGTAAATTCATAATTTTTTACCGTTCTTATTGCTCTAGGTAAATAATTCTATAATATGAATTCACTCGTAATTTCAAAATTTTTTACCGTTCTTATTCCTCTAGGTAAATAATTCTATAATGTGAATTCACTCGTAATTTCATAATTTGTTAATCATTTTTATTCCTCTAGGTAAATAATTCTATAATATGAATTCACTCGTAATTTTATAATTTTTTACCATTTTTATTCCTTTAGGTAAATAATTCTATAATATGAATTCACTCGTAAATTCATAATTTTTTACCGTTCTTATTCCTCTAGGTAAATAATTCTATAATATGAATTCACTCGTAAATTCATAATTTTTTACCGTTCTTATTGCTCTAGGTAAATAATTCTATAATATGAATTCACTCGTAATTTCAAAATTTTTTACCGTTCTTATTCCTCTAGGTAAATAATTCTATAATGTGAATTCACTCGTAATTTCATAATTTGTTTATCATTTTTATTCCTCTAGGTAAATAATTCTATAATATGAATTCACTCGTAATTTTATAATTTTTTACCATTTTTATTCCTTTAGGTAAATAATTCTATAATATGAATTCACTCGTAAATTCATAATTTTTTACCGTTCTTATTCCTCTAGGTAAATAATTCTATAATATGAATTCACTCGTAATTTCATAATTTTTTACCGTTCTTATTCCTCTAGGTAAGTAATCCTATAACATGCAATTAACTAGTAATTTCATCACTTTTTTACCGTTCTTATTCCTCTAGGTAAATAATTCTATAATATGAATTCACTCGTAATTTCATAATTTTTTACCCTTCTTATTCCTCTAGGTAAATAATTCTATAATATGAATTCACTCGAAATTCATAATTTTTTTCCGTTCTTATTCCTCTAGGTAAATAATTCTATAATATGAATTCACTCGTAATTTCATAATTTTTTTACCATTTTTATTCCTCTAGGTAAATAATTCTATAATATGAATTCACTCGTAATTTCATAATTTTTTACCCTTCTTATTCCTCTAGGTAAATAATTCTATAATATGAATTCACTCGTAATTTTATAATTTTTTTACCATTTTTATTCCTTTAGGTAAATAATTCTATAATATGAATTCACTCGTAATTTCATAATTTTTTACCGTTCTTATTCCTCTAGGTAAATAATTCTATAATGTGAATTCACTCGTAATTTCATAATTTGTTTATCATTTTTATTCCTCTAGGTAAATAATTCTATAATATGAATTCACTCGTAATTTCATAATTTTTTACCCTTCTTATTCCTCTAGGTAAATAATTCTATAATATGAATTCACTCGTAATTTTATAATTTTTTACCATTTTTATTCCTTTAGGTAAATAATTCTATAATATGAATTCACTCGTAAATTCATAATTTTTTACCGTTCTTATTCCTCTAGGTAAATAATTCTATAGTATGAATTCACTCGTAATTTCATAATTTTTTACCGTTCTTATTCCTCTAGGTAAATAATTCTATAATGTGAATTCACTCGTAATTTCATAATTTGTTTATCATTTTTATTCCTCTAGGTAAATAATTCTATAATATGAATTCACTCGTAATTTCATAATTTTTTACCCTTCTTATTCCTCTAGGTAAATAATTCTATAATATGAATTCACTCGTAATTTTATAATTTTTTACCATTTTTATTCCTTTAGGTAAATAATTCTATAATATGAATTCACTCGTAATTTTATAATTTTTTACCATTTTTATTCCTTTAGGTAAATAATTCTATAATATGAATTCACTCGTAAATTCATAATTTTTTACCGTTCTTATTGCTCTAGGTAAATAATTCTATAATATGAATTCACTCGTAATTTCATAATTTTTTACCGTTCTTATTCCTCTAGGTAAATAATTCTATAATGTGAATTCACTCGTAATTTCATAATTTGTTTATCATTTTTATTCCTCTAGGTAAATAATTCTATAATATGAATTCACTCGTAATTTTATAATTTTTTACCATTTTTATTCCTTTAGGTAAATAATTCTATAATATGAATTCACTCGTAAATTCATAATTTTTTACCGTTCTTATTCCTCTAGGTAAATAATTCTATAATATGAATTCACTCGTAATTTCACAATTTTTTACCGTTCTTATTCCTCTAGGTAAGTAATCCTATAACATGCAATTAACTAGTAATTTCATCACTTTTTTACCGTTCTTATTCCTCTAGGTAAATAATTCTATAATATGAATTCACTCGTAATTTCATAATTTTTTACCCTTCTTATTCCTCTAGGTAAATAATTCTATAATATGAATTCACTCGAAATTCATAATTTTTTTCCGTTCTTATTCCTCTAGGTAAATAATTCTATAATATGAATTCACTCGTAATTTCATAATTTTTTTACCATTTTTATTCCTCTAGGTAAATAATTCTATAATATGAATTCACTCGTAATTTCATAATTTTTTACCCTTCTTATTCCTCTAGGTAAATAATTCTATAATATGAATTCACTCGTAAATTCATAATTTTTTATCGTTCGTATTCCTCTAGGTAAATAATTCTATAATATGAATTCACTCGTAATTTCATAATTTTTTTACCATTTTTATTCCTCTAGGTAAATAATTCTATAACATGCAATTCACTCGTAATTTCATAATTTTTTACCGTTCTTATTGCTCTAGGTAAATAATTCTATAATATGAATTCACTCGTAATTTCATAATTTTTTTTATCATTTTTATTCCTCTAGGTAAATAATTCTATAATATGAATTCACTCGTAATTTTATAATTTTTTACCATTTTTATTCCTTTAGGTAAATAATTCTATAATATGACTTCACTCGTAATTTCATAATTTTTTACCGTTCTTATTCCTCTAGGTAAATAATTCTATAATATGAATTCACTCGTAATTTCATAATTTTTTACCCTTCTTATTCCTCAAGGTAAATAATTCTATAATATGAATTCACTCGTAATTTCATAATTTTTTACCGTTCTTATTCCTCTAGGTAAATAATTCTATAACATGCAATTCACTCGTAAATTCATAATTTTTTATCGTTCGTATTCCTCTAGGTAAATAATTCTATAATATGAATTCACTCGTAATTTTATAATTTTTTACCATTTTTATTCCTTTAGGTAAATAATTCTATAATATGAATTCACTCGTAATTTCATAATTTTTTACCCTTCTTATTCCTCTAGGTAAATAATTCTATAATATGAATTCACTCGTAAATTCATAATTTTTTACCGTTCTTATTCCTCTATGTAAATAATTCTATAATATGAATTCACTCGTAATTTCATAATTTTTTTACCATTTTTATTCCTCTAGATAAATAATTCTATAGTATGAATTCACTCGTAATTTCATAATTTTTTACCGTTCTTATTCCTCTAGGTAAATAATTCTATAACATGCAATTAACTCGTAATTTCATCACTTTTTTACCGTTCTTATTCCTCTAGGTAAATAATTCTATAATATGAATTCACTCGTAATTTCATAATTTTTTACCCTTCTTATTCCTCTAGGTAAATAATTCTATAATATGAATTCACTCGTAATTTTATAATTTTTTACCATTTTTATTCCTTTAGGTAAATAATTCTATAATATGAATTCACTCGTAAATTCATAATTTTTTACCGTTCTTATTCCTCTAGGTAAAAATTCTATAGTATGAATTCACTCGTAATTTCATAATTTTTTACCGTTCTTATTCCTCTAGGTAAATAATTCTATAATGTGAATTCACTCGTAATTTCATAATTTGTTTATCATTTTTATTCCTCTAGGTAAATAATTCTATAATATGAATTCACTCGTAATTTCATAATTTTTTACCCTTCTTATTCCTCTAGGTAAATAATTCTATAATATGAATTCACTCTTAATTTTATAATTTTTTACCATTTTTATTCCTTTAGGTAAATAATTCTATAATATGAATTCACTCGTAATTTTATAATTTTTTACCATTTTTATTCCTTTAGGTAAATAATTCTATAATATGAATTCACTCGTAAATTCATAATTTTTTACCGTTCTTATTGCTCTAGGTAAATAATTCTATAATATGAATTCACTCGTAATTTCAAAATTTTTTACCGTTCTTATTCCTCTAGGTAAATAATTCTATAATGTGAATTCACTCGTAATTTCATAATTTGTTTATCATTTTTATTCCTCTAGGTAAATAATTCTATAATATGAATTCACTCGTAATTTTATAATTTTTTCCATTTTTATTCCTTTAGGTAAATAATTCTATAATATGAATTCACTCGTAAATTCATAATTTTTTACCGTTCTTATTCCTCTAGGTAAATAATTCTATAATATGAATTCACTCGTAAATTCATAATTTTTTACCGTTCTTATTGCTCTAGGTAAATAATTCTATAATATGAATTCACTCGTAATTTCAAAATTTTTTACCGTTCTTATTCCTCTAGGTAAATAATTCTATAATGTGAATTCACTCGTAATTTCATAATTTGTTTATCATTTTTATTCCTCTAGGTAAATAATTCTATAATATGAATTCACTCGTAATTTTATAATTTTTTACCATTTTTATTCCTTTAGGTAAATAATTCTATAATATGAATTCACTCGTAAATTCATAATTTTTTACCGTTCTTATTCCTCTAGGTAAATAATTCTATAATATGAATTCACTCGTAATTTCATAATTTTTTACCGTTCTTATTCCTCTAGGTAAGTAATCCTATAACATGCAATTAACTAGTAATTTCATCACTTTTTTACCGTTCTTATTCCTCTAGGTAAATAATTCTGTAATATGAATTCACTCGTAATTTCATAATTTTTTACCCTTCTTATTCCTCTAGTTAAATAATTCTATAATATGAATTCACTCGAAATTCATAATTTTTTTCCGTTCTTATTCCTCTAGGTAAATAATTCTATAATATGAATTCACTCGTAATTTCATAATTTTTTTACCATTTTTATTCCTCTAGGTAAATAATTCTATAATATGAATTCACTCGTAATTTCATAATTTTTTACCCTTCTTATTCCTCTAGGTAAATAATTCTATAATATGAATTCACTCGTAATTTTATAATTTTTTTACCATTTTTATTCCTTTAGGTAAATAATTCTATAATATGAATTCAGTCGTATTTTCATATTTTTTTTACCGTTCTTATTCCTCTAGGTAAATAATTCTATAATATGAATTCACTCGTAATTTCATAATTTTTTACCCTTCTTATTCCTCTAGGTAAATAATTCTATAATATGAATTCACTCGTAATTTTATAATTTTTTTACCATTTTTATTCCTTTAGGTAAATAATTCTATAATATGAATTCAGTCGTATTTTCATATTTTTTTTACCGTTCTTATTCCTCTAGGTAAATAATTCTATAATATGAATTCACTCGTAATTTCATAATTTTTTACCGTTCTTTTTCCTCTAGGTAAATAATTCTATAATACGAATTCACTCGTAATTGTTGATTATCATATATGAAAACTCCCATGTTTTAATCATAATATAACCAGCAAAAAATTATTCCTACTATCATAATAGCTTTATAATAATACATTAATATTATCCATATCCAAACGGATCAGACTGTATAACGTAGCAAATAATATTGATGTATTATCACCACCGGCAAGCTGAAAACAATCAATAACTTAGGAATTACACATTTTATCTTAAGGCTGCTTATGGATACAATTATTATGATCAAGATGGAAGACAAGCAACTCAGTGCGGCCAAGCGTTAAGCAATAATAATAATGATAATAATAATAATAATATTAATAATAATAATTTTATTATTATTTTATGTATGGTATTCTATATCTAGGATTCTATCCCCTCACTCATGAGAAATCTTAATTCACACCCTGAATACAGCCAACATTTGTTACACCAATTAAATTTTGATTTACCGAGCAAGGGTTGCTGGGAGTACAATGTTGCCATATCCTTGCACGAATTAAATTATCAGCCTCCAGGCAAGGGCTACGGGAACACAATATCCCCAGCATTCCTTGCATCAATTAAATTTTCAACTACCGCGCAAGGGCTGCTGGGAACACAATGTCGCCAACATTCCTTGCATCAATTAACATTTGGACTACTGCGCGAAGGTTACTGGGGAAAGAATACAGTGAACTCAATCCTCACACTCCCGGCCTATAAGATAATAATTTTTGTGCTCGACCATGCCGAAATGTACTAATTATACACCTGGTAGCAGTCCTTTAAAGCATGTCATTAAAGTACACTTACTCATTAAAGTACAGGTCTTCAGCCAATGATAACTCAGCTTACATGTGTTTAGCCAATGAGAAGTCAGCTTTGTACCGTTATAAAACCGCAAGTATCGATTATTCTCGGATATGCAATAGAAAGAGAATTAGCGAAAAGTCACGGAGGCTGAAATCCAATACTGTCGCAGAAGGTTATGTTCTGTTACTATAATAATTAACGTTAATTGTAAATAATATTCAAATAAATTCAATTTGTCATCTCGTTTTTCAATGTCGAATTTAATAATCAAAGTTATACCACGTTTAACGGGATTACACAAGGTCAATGACATTATTGTCCCTCGGAAAAAATTAATACTTTCGCGTCTGCGCACATCTCACAATTCACGTCCTAGAACAAGGTCACTTCCGGTCAAGTCAGATACAAATAAAATGTATATATCTGAATACCGGTAATTTCAAGTTAGAAATATGGTCGAGGATAAAAAGTCGTATGAAACTCGCCTATAATGGTAATTAAGAAGCACGTATGAAAATTATGAAACTCGCTTGCGCTCGTTTAATAAATATCCATACTCGCTTTCTTAATTACTATCATTATAGGCTCGTTGCATAATGTACTAATGTAGTCTTTAAACAAAATTTACAAAATTCGCGAGACCCCTTCAAGCGCCTTTTCCACCTTAACGGAGAGCCACCTCTGCATGGTTACGATCTGATTCTTTGCGCCGACACGGTTCTGTAGCCAAACATATTCTTGAACAGGACTGTCACTGTAGCTGCAGAGTAGTCTATGTGATTTTGGAATTTTTATTCCAGCTGGTGAAAACATGGCAGTTGTTGCACTCCTGCAGTTCTTCTTGCTGTCTCTGCTGGGTTTGGGTTTAATACCAGCAAGTCTTCAGGCGCCAGAGAACGGCAGATGTAACCCGGACGTCGTCTTCATAATCAAGAACAAAACTGATGAGTTCGACTTCGAGAGCGAATGCGGGAAACTGCAGCCATGCAGGGAGATTGGACAGAACGACATCATTTTAGCTTTAATCCAGCAAAATGGGAAGCTTGCAGCTCAGCTTGCAAGCGAAGTACAGTAATTCTATAATCTAATTATCTATTATCTATTTGAAGAAGGTGGGATATGATGGTAGAGACTGGGTTACTCTTGTTCAGAATAGGGACCAATGGCGGGATTATGTGAGGGCGGCAATGAGCCTCTGGGTTCCTTAGAATCCAGTAAGTAGCCAATTATCGAATAAAATTGCAGGGAAGGGATTGAATAATTGAAATCAATTTCGAGAGGGGACACCACGACCAAGCACTGCGATCTTTCAAGATATATTGCGCTAACCCTCAAGCTAGGCTCATTCGAAAACCCGCACCGGCTGACTGCACTAAGGTTCGCTGCGTACTCAGGTTTCGAGCAGGCAACCCCACTCGTCCCTAGGCCAGCCTCCTCCGTTAGTCACCAGACGGAATGCTGTGGAATGATGACGGAATGGAGAAATGTTGGCGGAATTATGTAGATGGAGAAATGAAATACTCCAGAAAAATTCGTTTTTTGTATTCTTAGTCTTCTAGTTTACAGTTATCTCGCACCATTAATGAAATATCAAATGCTCCTTTCAAAAAGGAAATCAAAGGGAAAAAAATCAATATATAGGGCGCAAACGATATAAACTGCCAAAAAAATATTGGTGGTAGACCATAATATAAAACTGAAGAAAAAAGTAAAATAACGTATTTCTGTTTTCTGTGTTTTGTGACTCTAAGGCCCGGTTTCTTCAACCTTTGTTAAATTATAACAGTGTATTATTCCATTTTAACTGTAAACTTAACAGTTGAAGCATTTCTTCAACTACTGTTAGTACTAACAGGCTGTTAAAACCTGTGTTAATTTAACTGCCCAATTTCATGCAGTTAAATCATTTAACTCTCTGTTAGCATAGAAGTATCCAATATGGCTGGTGCGTTAGATGCTGAACTTATATATCTGGATTATTTAGAAAATGATATCCATGAATACATAAACAGAGGGGTTGATTTCTGTGATTTGACAGACCGGAAGTTCATACAAAGGTATAGGCTATTTTCTGCCAAGCCTCACTTTTCGCTTTCAACTTAGATCCGTTTGTTTGTTTATTCTCATTAATTGGTTTATACTGGGAAATAATTTCCAGCAGAAGGTTTCTTTCGAAAGAAGAGAAATTAGTCCCAAGATTTCTTTTTGTTCCAGTGTTTTCCATTTCATAACAGCAACACCAAAACGCCGCTCCACGCTATTGTGATACAGACGAGGAAAGAAGGAGAAATCAAACCTGAGAGAATAGGAAGACTTATATTCTCTCTGAATCAAGCAACGAAAACAAGCGAGAATCGCAATTGTCAGAGTTCAGAAAACAGAAGTGAGCCTATACTTGGTTATAGGTTATGGTTAAACTCTAGAATCTCTGGTCCTAACAGAGAGTTAACAAACAGAATGTTAAAATGTAAAATGTAAAGTCGAAGAAACGCAATATTTTTAACAGCAATGCATACTTTTAACTTACAGTTAATTAACGCTATGTTAGGTGCATTATAACAAAGGTTGAGGAAACCGGGCCTAAATTTAAAAAAAAGAAAAGAGAATAGTAATTTTTGGAATGGAATTTAAATTAAGTTCGTCGTAACTTAGAATTTAGCTATATGGCATTCAAAATATCTTATTTAAAAGGGGGATTAAAAGGTGGCTCGAATTAAATAAATCGAAATATCTCCCTTATTATTAATTTTGGAATTTAACTAAGTGGAGCACGGATGATCCAGCACTGCGACCTATTGAAATCTATTGCGCTAACCCTCGATATGGAATGAGTTGCGTGCCACAGATCCCCTACGCGCACCGCCCTAACCACATGACTCCCTTAACGACCGTCCCTACAGCTGACAGAATCCATATACCATTCCTGCTTCGGCAAATTTCCCCAAGGCCCCCCTGTCGGTCCGAGGCGAAACTCCTCCCCCGAGTAGATCCGGCTCGAATGTTCGTTGCAGAAGCCATCCAACATCGCTGAACTACATTCCACGGAGGCCGGTCGAGAGAGCATGTCTGTCTGTCTGTCTGTCTGGATGTTTGTTACCTTTTCACGCGATAATGGCTGAACCAATTTATATGAAAATTGGAATATAAATTAAGTTCGTCGTAACTTAGAATTTAGGCTATATGGCATTCAAAATATCCTATTTAAAAGGGGGATTATAAGGGGGCTCGAATTAAATAAATCGAAATATCTCCCTTATTATTAATTTTCATGAAAAATATTACATAACAAAAGTTTCTTTAAAAATAATTTCCGATGCGTTTTATTCTATGAAAAAGTTTGATAGGACTGATATTTAATGAGATAAATGAGTTTTAAAATTACAATAACAACGCCATCTAAGGCGGTGTAATGAAATAAAAAACAAATGACTTCGTCTATAAGGGGCCTTGGACAACAACAATCGAAAGCTATGAAACATAGCCTACAGAGAATGTTTCTGTGTTTGTATGAAGTAATATTGCAAGCTAAATTAACCGATTTGTATAATTAATTATTAATTCACCATTGGAAAGTGTAGTTTCTCTAGATGGACATAATGCTATAATGTTATTACAGTAACTTCTGAGTGAATCCAGGACAGATAAGATTAAAATAGCTCCTTATGCACAGAAAATTTGATAGGCTATTCTGTACATTCGTTTCCTGTATTTCCTAAAATAATGTTTATGTCTCTGGATCAAAATGATCGCATTTCAATTTTTTTAAATACAATTTAAATTAAGTAACATACTAAACGATTTATTCTTCTATCAAACACGAATATTCCCTGGATCAAATGTCCTATTTTAATTATGTAATTACTTTATATTTATTTCTAACGGGTGCAGCGGAGCGCACGGGTACGGCTAGTCATCCCAATAAAAGGAGGTTGCACAATAAGCTTAAGGCTGCGGTGCTTGACTACTGGTCCTTCACCGAAGAAAAAAAAACACATTTAATAACAGAAACGACTAGATTTTCTGATATTTTAACACAGAATGTAATTGAAAATAATTCCTTCATTTCAAGAACGTTTGAATGAGAGGAGAAATTTAGTGTTTGCAGAAACATAGTAATCTTAGTGATTATAATATTATGAAATACGACAAAGACTCAGATCAATTATTGATTGATTTTTTTGTTTTAATTCTAGCGTCATCAGGATAGGATCAATTCTGAAAAGAGCGAATGCAGAGAGGAGATAAACGAAGTTACAAAAGTGAGTGTTATTTCATTCTTTAAAAAAATATTAACAACTTCCAAGTCTGTACTTTATATTGTGTGTGAATAGGCCTATGTGTATGTGTGTGTATGTATGTGTGTGTGTGTGTGTGTGTGTGTGTGTGTGTGTGTGTGTGTGTGTGTGTGTGTGTGGTTTTATAACTCTGACAATGGATGAGCTAATAAAATTATTATATCAATTCTACAGTGGCTCACTCAGAATTCTTCTCTGTGGGAGGTTCAGTAAGATTTTTGTGTCTAATCATGAAATTATGTAGGCCTATTAATTATACAGGGTGGAAGTGAAATAAACCTGCAGATTGAAAGAGACGATAGGGTACACTTAAATACATAGAAAACCAATGTTACATTTTGTGATTAAATGCACGGTTAATTAGAATATTAAGTTGGAAATTTGAGCAGTCTGCCAACATCGCCGCTAACACGCTGCTTTTTCTTCTCGTAATACAATGTAAGAGGTCAACGAATTCTGGTCTGGCCCCTACCTTCCACAGCTCTTTCTGCCTACAACGTTGCAATCTGTTGCGCATCGTTCAGTGGCTTGAAATTAGTGATTTTTAAATTAAATTTACACGATAATCGTCCACAGTATTGAAATACGCCAGAGAGATAAATAATTATTCTTCATTACATTTTCTATATCTACATCTGGACAAAAATCGAGATCCCACTCGCAATAGTTACCGAATAATAGGGTGTTAAACATTTGGAGTGGAGGAAACAAAAAAAAGAAACACTTTTTTTTTTCTGAGAAAACTATGAATTTTCCACCAATATGGCATTACACTCTTTTGTTATACAGTGTGTTTCCGAGGTGGTGTTACAAACTTTCAGAGATGATGGCGAAGGGTAAATGTATCAATTTGAGATAAGGAACCCTGGTCCGGAAATGACTGAGTTGAAAGTTATAAGCAAAAATAATTGTGTGGAAATGGAATTGTAATTTCGTACCACGTGCCCTCCTTCCCTTAACCTTTGGAACAGTCGTGAAAATATGGTATGGGCCGAATGTCTCCTAAGTGGGTACTTGAGCCCGATATAATCTGAGAGCTTGTCTACTCTTCCCATTGGCTCATCCGTATTCGAAAATCAGGTCTGCTTATTCCGCTCTCGTGTACTCCTCAATTTCACTAGGACTGATCGACTGGACACTGCAACTTGTACACATACACTGCTGTCTAAAAACGTGCATATCAGGACCCACCATGTCCGTTACACATTACGCTATCTGCATTGCTTTAGTGCAGTTTCCTGTCCCCACCCCTCAGACAGCGCACTGAATGGAATACTGTAAATAGACAACTAAACAACGTCAGATGAATACAGTATGTGTAAGATGTACAGATAAATACACATAAATAAGGTGTATAGAGGAATAAAATTATTTCATTTCCACAGAACTATTTTTGCTTGTAACTTTCGACTCGGTCATTTCCGGACAAGAGTTGCTTATTTCAAATTGATACATGTGCCCTTCCCCATCATCCCTGAAAGTTTGTAACACCATCTCGGAAACACTCTGTATACAACTTGAGCTACTCGCTCTGAAAATCTGCAGGTTTATTTCACTTTCACCCTGTATAGGTTCTCGGAGCACTTAATGTCATTCTTTCCTCTTTTCTTAAATTTTATGGTACTAAAACTAACCCTCGGCATGCCAGCAAATTTAAGAATGGCAATGAAACCTCTTTAAGACGGACAGTTCTAATAACGGACTGAAATATGAAGTCCCTGACCAAAGGAATAGGGAACACAATATTGAACTAAACCTATCTATTACATATTAAACAAATTAATAATATCACCATATAGGCCTACATACTTCTTTAAAATGGACACTACCAGACGGAGTATAAACTGTGCATATTGAAGGGAAAAATAGGATACATTAGAATATATAAAATATCTATTATGCGATTTCGAATTAGTGCACAGTTAATTAGAAAATTAGACTGAAAATCTGCGTACTTTGGCAACAATGCATCGCCGGCTCACGGAAAAAAAAAACACACAGGAAATCAGATCTTAGCAGCATTCCGTCCCTTAGTCACTGCAGCATGATTGTCAGACTTCCTAATGGCAGGAAACAGCTATACGTGTTAAACTTTTTATTTAATTTGCAAGAAAACCGACCATTTTACTGAAAAAAGTGCAAAAGGGATAAATAATTCCTTATAATGATAAGAATAAAAATCAGAATCGTAAGGATAGTAGGCTACTTACCGAGTAAAACATTGTTAACATTTAGAGGAAATTCATTCTTTTTTAGAGAAGTATTCATTTGGGACTAATATGATAACTTATTAGAATTTTTGTTGTTCCAAGGAATAAGCTCTTAAAATCTTCACAGATATATTACTTCCACCTGTTTAATGTAAATCCCTCCCCTCACTCTTTAATTATAGAAAACTCTTCTGAGTAATGTCTGTGTGTGGAATATGTAGGCCTACACCTAGCCGTCGCATTTGCGAAGAGATGGACAGGTGCAAATGGGCGGGGCTTAGCATTGCGGGAGTATGTTGCGGGCAGCATTGGCGCGCGGCCTCTAAGGGGTAAGATGTGCGTCGCGGGAAGTGACATCACAGTCTAGTATATACAGTCGCGAAGCTCAATACGTAGTAAATATGCAAACATTAGATAGTTGCTCACCACTAGGATCGCTAATATCGCCTCATTACAGGCAATGGAAAATAGAAACGTCACAGTATATTGTTTCTAGCACCCTCAAAACTCAAGCTTCGTTACTGTATATAGTAGACTGTGGTGACATTACCGTTCACTTCCTTCAAGCAACGCCTTTCCGCCAGAGTGGATATTGGTCCAGCCAACTCCACTCACACTTGCACAGAGGACTTGTTTCGTCTCCTAGGTCTACAGATTCCAGAAACGGGCAGTACGTTATTAGACAGAGTGAGTCATAAGTATGTTTGGAGAACGCGTGAGCGTGCTCCTGGGACAAAAATAAAAACAATTCCTTATATGAAAATTTAACGGAAAATGCTTGTTTATTGGAGAAATGTTCATACTTTGTATTTGTTCTTTTTGTGTTGTGTCACAAGTACATGTTTGGAAACTTGTCATTTAACGTTCACAAATATGCTCAATGTGTCCCCCTGCATTGATGACACATGCCTGAGCACGACGTACACACGACTGAGCACGACGTACACACGCTCAAACATCATGTTGTCATCACTGATCAATTGGCATGTATTTTCAACACGTTGCAGTCCACACCTGTGGAGTAACGGTCAGCGTTTCTGGCCGCGAAACCAGATGGCCTGAGTTCGAATCCCGGTTGGGGCAAGTTACCTGTTGAGGTTTTTTCCGGGGTTTTCCCTCAACCCAATACGAGCAAATGCTGGGTAACTTTCGGTGCTGGACCCCGGACTCATTTCACCGGCATTATCACCTTCATTTCATTCAGACGCTAAATAACCTAGGTGTTGATACAGCGTCGTAAAATAACCCAATAAAATAAATAAAAAGTAAACACGTTGCAATAGCTCTTCTGCATCATTCACTGGTATTGCATAGACGACAGCCTTCAAGTGACCCCAAAGGTAAGAATGTAATGGAGTGACGTCGGGTGATCTGGATGGCCAAGGCACTGAACCACCGCGTACAAGAAAAACAAAAACAATGTACTACTGACTTGTCACTATGTTGGTTGTAAACAAACACTGGTACAAAATCAAAACAAAAACAATACAATAGTATGATCAGATACTTATGAAAACAAAAGTCACTATTACTCCAATAAATAAGGATTTTCCGTCAAGTTTTCATTATAAGGAATTGTTCTTATTTTTGATCCAGGAGCGCTCTCACGCTTTTTCCAAATATATTTATGACTTACTCTATATATGCGACCCCCCCCCTTATGTAAAGGAATGGACTCGTTCACATTGTAATTTTACCGGATATTATGTAAGCATTTCCATGGCAACCGAGCTCGAATTTATGGTTTACAAAAGCCTTTCATTTTCCAATTAATGTAGGCTGAATATAGATGTTTACACCTCAAAATGTTGGCCCTGCCACTGCTTGTGTAATTCCAGGATCTCGCCGCCTTAAGAGCTGTCAAAGAAGTGGACTGGGTAAGTCTCCTGAGGAAAGCAGCGGCCAACGGAAATACGAGACTGGTGTCAGCTTTACTTAAAATTGGCACTGAACCGTCGGCGCCGGATGCGAAAGGCATCACCCCTTTGCACGAAGCCGCAAGGAATGGCAATCTCGAAGCTGCCCGTTTATTGCTAGACGCCGGCGCTAATGTCGAGGCAAACGACGTTGAAAAACAGGCACCGCTGAACTTTGCATCCATGACTAGTAACGCCGCCTTGGTCAACTTGCTGCTTGATCGTGGCGCTTATATCGACCATCCCGACGTGCATCTGAGGACGCCGCTCCTGTGGTCCACGTGGCATGGGTCTTTGCCCGCGACGCAGGTTCTGTTGAAAAGAGGCGCCAATACAGCGGCTGTGAACACCGGTGGGCGAAACCCTCTGCAGGAGGCCAAGTTCTACAAACATGCCGACGTAGCTGCATGGGTGGAGAAATGGCTCTCCACACATAAGTAGTAGCCTACATGCACTGTTACAGCTGTCGCAAAGAAAGAACAAACTTCTGATAGTATTGTAGTAACATCATTCTATTTTTGAACTTCTACCCGCTAACTGCTTGTGTCAGCCAATAGAAACTGAATTCGTCATTCTCCTTTTCCATGTCACAGCGCAAATGAAGACGGCGTTGCCACATACCTATAATCTTTTCGCTGTAAGAAAAATCCTAATATAAACAATAGCACGTGACTGAAGTGAGGCTTCATTGACCACTGTTTGGCGCCATAGATTCTCAGTACATGTTCCCGCCTACTGTTGTACATTCTGTTTCATGTTAAACATTTCCCGTTACTCGTCAAGTAGGTCTAACCTCACTACTATGCATTAATTTGCTTTGGAATAATTTACTTTAAAATTACTGTCATTAAAACTCACATAATTTATTATATACATTTAAGACTATTCGTTTTTCTCCACTTTTCAGAGGGTTTCCATTCTTATGTTTAATAATCACACACACCGAGGATGCAGAAACCTTCACGTGCTTACTTGAACAGCTACGAGCTCAAGTGACGCCAGCTTGTTACAAGAACAGACTACCTCAGTATTACTTGGTATTTATCCTCGTTCATAGTACATAACAAAATATAAAAGTAGCTTTTCTTTTACATAGCGTTTTACGTATGAGTGAAGTTGTATGTTTCATTGTATTTAACAACTAGAATTCAATTTTTTATTTTCAAATAATACAAGATTATGGTTTCCAAATACGGACTATATTTTCCTGCGCCGTGTGAGTGTTTCGACTGGGAGCCAATCACGGGTATGACAGCAACGTGCTTGTGTTTACATTAGGATTTTTCTTACAGCGAAAACAGTACAGGTCCAGTGTTGCCAACTTAGCGAATCTGTCGCCAAATCTGGCGACTTTTTAGAATTGGCAGCGACGAAATTTTAATTTTAGCGCATTGCGATGTATTTGGCCACAAATGGGAAGACCCATTTAGCGGATAACAATCTAGAGACTTTCTAACATTTTATTATTTTGAGAGAGAATGCAAAGACCAGATATTTACCCAACTCAACACACTCCGATTACAATTAACTATATTTTATTAACATTGAAACAAACTATGTAGATTAATCTTCTACACTCATGTTGACACTAGACTATCTGTACAAGTTACTAGTGACATGAACGTAATAAAAACGAAATTATGCAGTCATCTCAATTTAGACACTTTAAATATACTATGGCAGTTCTTAGTGCTTTGAGATTGTTCGGGAAATATTATTATCCCTTTGAACTCCCAAAAGAGGTCAATAAATTAATTGTAACTCACACAGCAGTGTTCTTTTCCCGACAACCATGTACAGCAGAATTTGAGGATGTCTGCACATTTTCAGACACCAAGCAGATGTCCACCGCTGTGAAGTAACAGTTTGCATACCTAACCGTGAAACGAGCGGGTCCGGGCTCAAATCCTGGTTGGGACAAGTTACCTGGTTGAGGCTTTTTCCGGGGTATCCCCTCAACCCATAAATAGGAAATGCTGGGTAACTTTCGGCGCTGGACCCTGAATTCATTTCGCTGGCATTATCATCTTCATCTGATTCACCTTAGCAATTGATAAAGCCTCGTAAAATATCCAAGCAGATGAATTCAATATTGAATTTATTATTTACGTCCTTGGGTGTGAAAAACAGAGTAGGTTGATTGATTGATTGTTTATTCTATACATGGCCATATACATGGATGTACACGTCAATTACATAATAAATAAAAAACACAATACAATTAAAACACTACAAGTTAAAATACATTTAAAATAAATAATATAATCAAGTAGTATTGCATATATCATAACTTGTGATTTAAGAATTCTTTTACTGAATAAAAAGTTTGATCAGTTAAAATCTGTTTAACTTTCACTTTAAATTTTGCATAAGGTAAAGATTGTATATGCAATGATAATTTATTAAAAAACACAATGCCAGTATATGCAGGCGATTTTTCATATTTCACAAGTCTATGACTTTTTATTGAGAACAGATGTGCATTTCGTGTATTATAATTATGATAATCTAGATTCTTATTGTATTTATTCTCATTCTATATCAAGAAAATTAGGCATTTGTAAATATAAATGGATGGAAATGTTAAAATTTTATATTGTTTAAAATAAGGTTTGCACAAGTCAAAACTCTTTAATTTAAAAATGGATCGTATAATTATTATTTGTGCAATAAATATCCTTTTAACATTGGTAGAGTTCCCCCATAAAAAAAGGTATTTTCATTTAGCAACAAAACTATCTACTTTTCCATTTTAGCGACAAACTAGCTACTTTCCTCATCAAGTTAACAATTGAACCATATTAGTCTATAAGTTGGCAACACTACCTAGTTCCTTAGCTAGGCTGTTATCATAGTGTGAACAGTAATGAACACAAAATCACTCCCTGCCTGCTCGCCCAATGTTTGGCTCCGAGGGAGCAGAGAGGAATACGAGTACTGCTATATGCAACGTGACTCTCAAACTCTGTACCTTCTACGTCAGCGGTCATCGGCACAGAACACCCTGGGGATAGCGTCTCTTACCCGCGGAGAACACACTGCACTATGGTGCACTCGTAGCTGCTAGCGGGAATGCTGTCTACCTCTTCCTGCTGCACGATGGGGCACACGGGACGACTCCGCTTACCCTTTACCCATTTCAGCGAGTGCTGACGACCACTGTTCTGCGTGCTTCATTAGAGAAGTCAGAAGTCGATTCTTTGGTTGCGACAGGAGCAAGTATAGTTCATACTCTACATCATGTGAACGCCACGTCAAATCAACTTAAAATGTTTAATTATGATTTTTATAATTTTGTACTGTGCAACTTGTGTTTTATAATTCATTATTGTAACTAGTTCATCAATAATAATTTGTATCATTTAATTTGCCAACTAATTTAGTGATTCTTAACCTTTTTGATGAAGAGGTATCTCTTTTCCTCACATTACTTTGCTGAGGTCACTCCTGGCTAGGGCTGGGGACGGAGCGGTTCGGTTCGGAGCAGTTACTGTGACGTCATTACTCGGTTGCACAGAGTACAGTACCGAGTACAAATTTGTGGCGGCAGATTTAAAATTTAGATAGATTGAGTCGATTTTAGAACGTACTTTGAAAGTGAAACCAAGTTTGTTTTAAAAGCGTTGTAGTAAAGCGCTTTCTCTTTGCCGATTGACGAGAAAAAAGTGCTTCTCTTCATTGCAAAATGGCGGTTGCAAATTTCATTAGCGTGATTACAACTGTTTGCGGAGTTATTTTGTATGAAAGGCCTATTTAACTTTCAGTGTTGTTATATATGACAGACGAAATAAAATTGATAAAATGATTTATAATACTAACAGCTAATAAATTAACATGTGAGGTAAACGTTAAACGCTGCAGCTAATTAAAAAAGAAGATAGAAAGAAACGGGTTGCATGAAGCGCTGCCTAAAACACTTAAAAATAACACACAGAATTATTTACTATTATGGAAAGTGAATAAAATAATCAATAACGCATGGAATCTTAAACTGAAGAACATAATGTTTATTTATTTTATAACATTACTAGCCTTCAATACAACCATGTTCTCTTTGGTGAAGAGTAATATTATTGATAAATTAAACTAATTAAGTAACATAATTCGTAGAAATAAATACAAATAAAACGATGATTGATGAGGTAACACAAATCCAATAAACACAAATAGAAGAAAAACACAATGCACTTCTTTTTTTAACATATTTTAATATTAATCAAATACTCTAATATGATGATGATAATAATAATTATTAATAATAATAATAATAATAATATTATTATTATTATTATTATTATTATTATTATTATTATGTACAGTAATATGTTCAGATTCAGTGTTCATTAGGCCCACTTGACAGGTCATATAATAGAATGAACTCCTCTTCAATACTAGAGGCCTTTCAGCCCGCCTTGGGGATAAGGAAATAATTTGTCCTGCAGCAGAAAATATTTAAATACAACAGTACCTACGTTGTTGTCTGCTAGAATTAAGTAAAACACGAGAACTCTGTTTGAACGTTTGAACTGACCGGTAACGGCTACGGTTAACCGAGTAAAGACTGATTCACAATAAACCGGGAACGGAAACGTCAACGAGAACGAGAACGGAAATAATGTTAAAATATATGTATTTAAATGTAAGCATTCACATTAGTTAATTATGAATGCTCACATTTAAATACATTTATTTTAACAATATTTCCGTTCTCGTTCCTGTTGTCGTTTCCGTTCCCGGTTTATTGTGAACCAGCCATAACTTCGGTGCTCCGCTGCCAAGCACATAAACCGATAGAACCGAGTACCTCAACGGATCTACTCGCTCCGTCCCCAGCTCTACTCCTGGCCTAAAGTGTAGGATGTATTATGCAGGAATATGAAATTTGGTCATTTTAAAAATATTACAACCATCTAAATGGATTAGAAGAATCGGTAGAACGGAGAAAAATTCTCTTCGGCACCGGGACTCTAACCCGGGTTTCCAGCTTTAGGCCTACGTGCTGGCCACACCAGATTTAAGTTCCGATAGTGGATTGAATTTCTCTCATTTATATATATATCATCATCATCTTCCTAACAAGTATTAGGCCAAGTGGCCTGTTACGGTCTCAAACTAGAATTTTCAGTCCATCTCTTCTTTGGACGGCCTAGAGATCTTTTGCCATATGGATGGTAATGAAGCAGTGCTTTTGGAATTCTGCATCGATTCATTCGTTCGAGATGACCCTTCCACTGAAGTTGATATTTGCTGATGAACTGCATAATGGGTTCTATTTGAAGTTCTTGCATTAGGTCCTCATTTTTTTTATGATCCCAGCGAGTATATCCAGCTGTTGCTCTCATAAACCTCATCTCACTTGCTGTTATTCTGCTGACATCTTTATTCTTCACAGTCCACGCTTCGCTACCATAGCTTAATACTGGCTGTGCTAAGGTTTTATACAAGCCTATTCTTGTGTGTCTTTGTACTAGTGAAGGTTTCATGATTTTATTAATGATCCCCATTGTTTTATTATATTATATTATTATATTATATATATTTATATATATGTATATATATGTATACATACATACATACATACATACATACATACATACATACATACATACATACATACATACATACATACATACATATATAAATGGATTAGGTTTAGGCCATTTGGTTATTCCTAATGAATGTAGGTCTGGAGTAACTTCCAATGTATTTTAAATTATTAATCCTACAAATATAATTAAACAATATTAGTAGGCCTATATTAAATTAAAATTCGTAGTCCATTATCTGTTTTTTGGCTCCCAAACAGCCGCGGCCCTCCGGTTGCGAATCATTGTCGTAACTTAGACACGTGGTTATTTAAGTCCATTATATCATTATACAATGCGTTCAGTTTAAAAGACGACAAAGAGGCCCGCACATTAATAAGATACTTGATAGTTGTCCTAACCAGAGTTTAATAATAGGACAACAAAAAAACACTTTGCACATGTTTCCTTTCCCAAAATAGTCAATTTATACTAATTCAGGGCCAAGAAACACGAATCTGACCTCGGATTTTTTTCGTTAGCTACAGTGTTTGAAAAACAGCTGATGTGTTGTGGTATTGAAGGCCAATGATGTACATAATATATTGCACTGGTGGCTTGTGTAGCAAATGCTGTAAACTAAGTTCATTAGAAGTTCAAATAAAAATTTTTCAGATATATTTTCAATTAAGAATAGGCCTACCAGTCATTTTAAAAGTTATTTGCTTCCATAATAATGAAACATACTCTTTCTGAATAGTTTTTTTTATGCCAAATACTTTTTCTTGAACCTATCCATCTTCAGTTTTTGAGTTTAAAAGCGAAAACGCAAGTAATAATGTCAGGACGATCAGTGGATTTTTCATGTGGGAGTATGTGTATCACTGACAGATACTCATATCATGGCGTTAACTTTTTTTTTCAAATTCAAATTCAAATGTATTAACATTTTACATTTGAAATGAATACATATGAATAGATACCCGAAATGAGCATATGCTCGTGCTCGGGTACAGTCCAGTAGAGTCTACATAAATTTTACAGAGATCAAATAATAATGCTGATGATAGAAATAATAATAATAGTCTAATAATAATAATAATAATAATAATAATAGAATAATCGTGACGGAGATGATACAAAGATAGTAATAAAAATAATTAATTAATAATAATAATAATAATAATAATAATAATAATAATAATAATAATAATAGTGATAAAACAAACATATTTACAATAATAAAACAAATACTAAGACTGATAAAATAAAATACAAAACCACTAGCGAGAGTTAACCGGAAAAAAATGACGAACTTGAAAATCAACAGAAAAGTTCGTTGTATCGCAGATGACAGCAACCGCCGTATTGAAATTGTGTTATGCATTAATGGTAGTAGGGGGAAGCCGAAAGTCTACGTAACTAATATTTCACTTTTAATGGTGAAAATGTCATCAAACCACCTAAAGTTTCGTATTCTTAATATGCAGCTGTACTCAGAAAATTACACACCACAGAATCCGACCTGTAAATGATTTTTAGTATGACTTGAAAGTTTTTAATAACCAATTATAGAGACATTATAAAAAAAATTATACAAATGAAGATCGACACATTGTTGTCATTATGTCACAGAATTTGCCCTGTGGGATCTAGAATGAGTCCACAATTTTTTTTCGGTCTATAACAATGATATCTGCTCTTCGAGTTGATCCATCAGCAGAAAGGCACCCACCATAACATAACTGTATATATTACGTTGTGTGTAGTAGATATATTAGCAACTAAGCAACAATCAATATTATTGTGGACAAATGCAATGAAACGGAGGAACATCATGTCCAACATAATATTATGATGTGGCTGTCTTTGGCGAGTTCCCTTTTAAATTGAACGCTCTGCATGTTCTTCGAGCTTAGGCATATTTTGCTGCTTCGTTTCTGTGTTACGCTTACTTA
Source organism: Periplaneta americana (assembly GCF_040183065.1). Taxonomy (NCBI): domain Eukaryota; kingdom Metazoa; phylum Arthropoda; class Insecta; order Blattodea; family Blattidae; genus Periplaneta; species Periplaneta americana. The sequence continues at coordinate 9,066,864 of NC_091124.1, read as the reverse complement.
TTTTTTGCGATAACACTATATTATTATATATTTCTATTTTATTTATTTATTTATTTATTTATTCTGGTGTAGTTAAGGCCATCAGGCCTTCTCTTCCACAACACCAGGAATACGCTTACTTATTTGTTGCGATAACACTATATTATTATATATTTCTATATTATTTATTTATTTATTTATTTATTTATTTATTTATTTATTTATTCTGGTGTAGTTAAGGCCATCAGGCCTTCTCTTCCACAACACCAGGAATACGCTTACTTATTTTTTGCGATAACACTATATTATTATATATTTCTATATTATTTATTTATTTATTTATTTATTTATTCTGGTGTAGTTAAGGCCATCAGGCCTTCTCTTCCACAACACCAGGAATACGCTTACTTATTTGTTGCGATAACACTATATTATTATATATTTCTATATTATTTATTTATTTATTTATTTATTTATTTATTTATTTATTTATTCTGGTGTAGTTAAGGCCATCAGGCCTTCTCTTCCACAACACCAGGAATACGCTTACTTATTTTTTGCGATAACACTATATTATTATATATTTCTATATTATTTATTTATTCATTTATTTATTTATTTATTTATTCTGGTGTAGTTAAGGCCATCAGGCCTTCTCTTCCACAACACCAGGAATACGCTTACTTATTTTTTGCGATAACACTATATTATTATATATTTCTATATTATTTATTTATTTATTTATTCTGGTGTAGTTAAGGCCATCAGGCCTTCTCTTCCACAACACCAGGAATACGCTTACTTATTTTTTGCGATAACACTACATTATTATATATTTCTATTTTATTTATTTATTCATTTATTTATTTATTTATTTATTCTGGTGTAGTTAAGGCCATCAGGCCTTCTCTTCCACAACACCAGGAATACAAATACAATAATAGAAATAAACAAAAAAATACACTATATACAAAATAAAACTACACAAGAAATAAAGAGAGAGAGAGAAAAAAACACTGTAAACAAAGTAAAGCCTCACAAAAATATACACAGGTTGCAGTCACACAAACTTTAAATGAGTGACTAAGTATCATAATTAATTGTATCCTAACTAATTAACTAAATATAAACAAGAAACTTGGAATTTTAATCTAGATTAAAAAATAAAAAGAAAAAAAAACACAAATCAATACTTCTAACAATACCTAAAAACATTAACTAAGATAAAATTTTCCAATTTAATTTTGAATTGTGATAAAGTCCGGCAGTCCCTGACGTCATTAAGTAACGAATTCCAGAAGCGAGGTATTTCTACAGTATAGGAAGATGAGTATAAAGACGTTCTATGATGAGGGATAGAAAAAAGTGCTTGATGTCGGTTTCGAAGAGTTGTAAGAAATTGAAAGCGCGATAACAGATAATTCGGAGTAGAAGTATGCATGAGTCTAAACAGAAGAGACAGTGAATGTATTGCTTTTCTTTCCTTCAGACGCACCCATGAAAGTAACTGGAGGTAAGATGTTATATGGTCAAATTTACTAGTATTGCAGATGAATCGTATGCACACATTATGAACACGTTGTAGTCTCTCAGCTAAGAGTGAACTTACATTAGTTAGCAAGGAATCGCAATAATCAAAATGGGGCATTACAAGGGTCTGAATAAGATTCTTTTTTAGACTAAGTGGTATAATTCTTTAATATGGAACAAGGAGTGAAGTTGAGAAAATATTATTGTTGTTGAACGGAAGAGAAAACCTTACGTTTCTAATCCTGTCAAAATAAGTACATTATTATTTCTACTACTACTACTACTACTGCTGCTGCTGCTACTGCTGCTACTCTTGCTACCAGATGACGGAACGTTAACGTCAATGAGGAGAATGTTTTCAAGGCTGCCACATCCATATGCAGATATTTCGCTCGATGGGAGCCTTGAATAAGCTTGTTTACCAAATTTCATGCAGATTCCTTTTCCAAAATTTTCTATTGCTTCTATTTTCATTACAAATACTGTCTTTCCTTCATTATGTGTACATATAAATATGTTTGAAAAACGCGTGAGCGTGCTCTTGAATAAAAAAATAAGAACAATTCACTATATGAAAATTTGACGGAAAATGCTTATTTATTGGCGAAATTCTCATACTTTGTTTTGTACTTTTTGTTGTGTCACAAGTACGTGTTTGTAAACTTGTCATTTAACTTTTAAAAAAGTTGCCCCATTCTACACATGCCTGAGCACGACGTACACACGACTTGTAAGTTCGCTCAAACACCATGTTGTCATCACGGATCAATTGGCATGCATTTTCAACACGTTGCAATAGCTCCTCTGCATCATTCACTGGTGTTGCATAGACAACAGCCTTCAAGTGATCCCAAAGGTAAAAATCTAATGGGGTGAGGTCGGGTGATCTGGATGGCCAAGGGACTGGACCACCGCGTCCTATCAAAACAAAAACAATGTACTACTATCTTGTCACTGTGTTGTTTGTAAACAACCACTGGTACAAAATCAAAACAAAAACAACACAATAATATGATGAGATACTTATAAAAACAAATCATTATTATTCCAATAAATAAGCATTTTCCGTTAAATTTTCATATAAGGAATTGTTCTTATTTTTGATCCAGGAGCACGCCCACGCATTTTCCAAACATACTTATGACTCGTGATCCACTTGGGCAGCTATGACAGGTAGCGAAATCCGGTTACAAAAGCCAGCTATAACGGCTGAGGGGAGCATCGTGCTAACCACACGATACCTCCTCCATTCTGGTTGGATGATCGTCCACTTCTGTTTCGGCATGTGGACATGAAGCCAGCAGCCGGCTGGTGGGTCATGGTCCTTCATAGGCTGTCGTGCCTCGGATTATTATTATTACTAGACTACTTGAAATCAGTGACTGATTAGAATTCTGCCGCCTGTAGACACCCAAGAATTTTCTGCCACGTTTTCCTTAATATGTACCTCCACTTTCATCCTCAAAAAGATGGGGAAGAAAAAATATGCACTGTACCCGATCTGTGAAAACGAATTTTGAGTGACGTCATGTGTGTTAGGAGTCACACGACAGCTGAACTGTGGCGAGAGGTGACAGACCAGTAGTGAGTGATTTCAAAGTCAGAGTGCACGGTGTCTCACAGCAGCAATTGCCAAGAAAATCGAGCCTTTTTGGGAGGGGTAGTAATTAAATTACAACATGATGGTTGTCATTGTTTTAGTAGGTAAAATTCTACAATTTCCAGTCAGTGCACAATATATTTTGGCCAATTTCGCGATTTCTAGCCTTATCTGTACTGAAAGAACACATCATAAAGCATTATAAAATCTCAATCAAAGAACATACCATAACACAATATTGTGAAAAGCGCGGTACCTGGCCAATCAATTTCAAAATTACCAACTTTTAAATTGTCGAAAAACAACGTTCTTGTTAATGTTTTACTATTGAAATACACAAACATTTCAAATGACTTTTCGTAAGCACAATGTTTTTTTTTTTAATTTCATCACTGTCTTCCATTTACTCTTAAAATAGTTCTTTGCACATGAAAATTTATTAAACAACTCATCTTCCTTAGCAGAAAAACTTCATACAATAGCCTACTTTTAGAAGAACCACAATATCTCTAAATATTCCTCCACGTTAGCTGTTTCTTTTCAAAGATCATCCAATCAACCACTTTGAATGATGTGAGTCTCTGTCTTAGTAGAGTAAAATATATTGACAAACCATCATCGCAAAAAAGCGTTATTTTTTAGCGGGACATTTTTTTCAAAAAGACGGGAATGTCCCGAAAAAACGGGAGCATTGGACACTACTCTAAATTTGCGGATTCAAACTCGGACTAGGAGTATGGGATTTGAGGGATGATAAAAAATCTTAGCATTGCTTTCTTTGAAATGAAAATAAAACTGGAGCTCAATATCGTAGAAACAGTACATAAAAGAGTCCAGGAAAAATTCACTGGACACTCTTTTGCGGATTCAAACCCGGACGAAGGAGATAAGTTTTTAGGAACGATAAAAAATCTTAACATTGCTTTCTTTTGAATGAAAAATAAAACTGGGAGCTCCATTTAGTAGAATTTTGAGGTATCCCCGTCACACGCCATGAAGGCACTTGGGGGGCATGGAGGCAGAGCCCCATGTTTTCCATGACCTCGGCACTAGAATGAGGTGGTGTGGTCGGCACCACGCTCCGACCGTCTTTTATCCCCGGGAGAGACTCGGTACTCAATTTTATAAAAGGCTGAGTGAACCTCAGGGCCATTACAGAAGTTTGGTAACGAGAAAAATCCTTTCACCACTTGGAATCGAACCCCGGACCTTCCAGTCCTTAGCCAACTGCTCTATCAACTGAGCTACCTGGCCGCCAGAATTACAGTACATAAAAATTCCAGGAAAAATTCACTGAACACTCTTTTGCGAATTCAAACCCGGATGAAGGGGATAGGTTTTTTTAGAACGATAACAAATCTTAGCATTGCTCTCTTTGAGATGAAAAATAAAACTGAAAGTCCCATCTAGTAGATTACAGTACATAAAAGAATCAAGGAAAAATTCACTAGACACTCTTTTGTCAATATTAGAACTTAGACGTAAATTATGGTTTACTTAACGACGCGTCCACACCTGTGGAGTAACGGTTAGCGCGTCTGGCCGGGAAACCAGGTGGTCCGGGTTTGATTCCCGGTCGGGGCAAGTCACCTGGTTGAGGTCTTTTCCGGGGTTTTCCCTCAACCCAATATGAGCAAATGCTGGGTAACTTTCGGTGCTGGACTCCGGACTACTTTCACCCGCCTTATCACCTTCATCTCATTCATACGCTAAATAACCTAAGATGTTGATAAAGTGTCGTAAAATAACCTACTAAAATAAAATAAATTTAACGACGCTCGCAACTACCGGGGTTATATCAGCGTCACCGGTGTGCCGGAATTTTATCCCTCAGAAGTTCATTTATTTACCAATAAATCTACTGACATGAGCCTGTCGCATACTTAAATGACATCGACCTGGGCCTGTATCGAACCCGCAACCTCGAACACAGAAGGCCAGCACTGTATCGACTGCGCAGCCGACTAGAACTTAGATGTAAGCTAGTAAGACAGTAGGACCATATGAGCTGTCTATGTGCAATGGGGATATCTCAGCCTCTAACGTACATAACATTCAAAATTGCTACAATATCACATTTGCCCACAAAACTTGAGTTGGACTCACCATGACTTGAACACGGATATACTGGGTGGTAAGCCTACAGGCATATTTTAAGAGTAACAGTCCCAAATTTTGCTTGTTCATTTAATCTCTATATGAATACATTGCGTGCTACACAGTGACCCTGAAATATATTAAAACTCTGTCATTTATATTGTCAAGGAGAAGGCAACCTTCATTGGGTGAGGTTCCTAGTAACCTTGTTTTGATTTTTGGCTGTTAATTGGACCTGGTTCTATTGGCTCTCTCCTTAACATCGAAGGTCGATTATTTCGGCCCCCTCTTCAACACGAAAGACTGGTCGTATCGACTCCTCCTTCTCGTTTAACCATGACTTGAAACATTTTAGCTCACTTTTTTCACATACTGTAGCCTAATGATCTACCACTGTTGGAAGACACACATGATTGCCTCAATAATTGTATCAACTGTGTTCCGTTTCTTTGATTTCCTTCTGTAGTTATTGCTTTGAAGCTTTATGTATGTCTTCTTGAATTTCCTTCAATACTTCCATGAAATGATAATTATATATTAGGATGGGCAGAATTAAATTCCTGGTTGAATTTCGCATGTTCGCAGCAGTTTGTAGTCCGGTCTCTTGTATTACCAAAATAAGCCCACTTTTCAGGAGGGAAGCCAGATTCGTTCATGTAATTATCACTTACAACTTGCTTACAAATGGCTTTTAAGGAACCCGAAGGTTCATTGCCGTCCTCACATAAGTCCGCCATCGGTCCCTATCCTGTGCAAGATTAATCCAGTCTCTATCATCATATCCCATCTCCCAAATACATTTAATATTATCCTCCCATATACGTCTCGGCCTCCCCAAAGGTCTCTTTTCCTCCGGTCTCCCAACTAACACTCTATACGCATTTCTGGATTCGCCCATACGTGCCACGTGCCCTGCCCATCTCAAAAGTCTGGATTTAATGTTCCTAATTATGTCAGGTGAAGCATACAATGCATGCACTTCTGAGTTGTGTAACTTTCTCCATTCTCCTGTAACTTCATCCCTTTTAGCCCCAAATATTTTCCTAAGAACCTTATTCTCAGAATCTCTGTTCCTCTCTCAAAGTGAGAGTCCAAGTTTCACAACCATACAGAACAACTGGTAATATAACTGTTTTATAAATTCTAACTTTCAGATTTTTTGACAGCAGACTAGGTGACAAAAGCTTCTCAACCGAACAATAACACGCATTTCCCATGTTTATTCTGCGTTTAATTTCCTCCCGAGTATCATTTATATTTGTTACTGTTGCTCCAAGATATTTGAATTTTTCCATCTCTTCGAAAGATAAATCTCGAATTCTTATATTTCCATTTCGTAAAATATTCTGGTCACGAGACATAATCATATACTTCGTCTTTTCGGGTTTTACTTCCAAACCTATCGCTTTATTTGCTGAAAGTAAAATTTCCGTGTTTTCCCTAATGGTTTGTGGATTTTCTCCTAACATATTCACGTCATCCGCATAGACAAGAAGCTGATGTAACCCGTTCAATTCCAAACCTTCTCTGTTATCCTGAACTTTCCTAATGGCATATTCTAGAGCAAAGTTAAAAAGTAATGTGATTGTGCATCTACTTGCTTTAGCCCGCAGTGAATTGGAAAAGCATCAGACAGAAGCTGGCCTATACGGACATTGTGTAAGTTTCATTGAGACACATTTTAATTAATCAAACTAGTTTCTTGGGAATACCAAATTCAATAAGAATGTTATATAAAACTTCTCTCTTTGACTGAGTCATATGTCTTTTTTGAAATCTATGAATAACTGATGTACTGTACCCTTATACTCCCATTTTTTCTCCATTATCTGTCGAATACAAAAAATCTGATCAATAGTTGATCTATTACGCCTAAAACCACACTGATGATCCCCAATAATTTCATCTACATACGGAGTTAACCTTCTCAAAAGAATATTGGACAAAATTTTGTACGGTGTCAACAAAAGCGATATTCCTCGAAAGTTACTACAGTTAGTCTTGTCTCCCTTCTTAAAAACAGATACAATAATGGACTCCTTCCATTGTTCTGGTACAATTTCCTTTTCCCATATAGCAAGCACAAGCTTATAAATTTCGTTAGATAATGCGCTTCCACCCTCTTGTATTAATTCTGCTGGAATTTGATCGATACCTGGAGACTTGTACTTTTTCAGATTTTCTATCGCAATTTCGACTTCAGAAGGTGTGGGTTTGGGTATAAATGGCTCAGCAGTTTGTATTTGAATTTCTTCCCGATCATTTCTATTTGGCCTATGTACATTTAGTAGTTTCTCAAAATAGTTCTTCCATCTGTTCAGGATTGAATGGGAAGCAAGTCACCATTCTCATCCGAAAATCATCACATAGTTATTCTAGACATAAATCCCATTAAACCCTTATTGATTAATAATCTCCGTCTACCTAAACGCTCATAAGAAATATTAGCTAAACAGAACAGACCAGAAGCGCATAAACCATGAGCAATTATTAAAATGTATGAACCACAAAATCCCCAATAATTCAAAGTTATTAAACCACCAATAACAATTCCCATATGAGCTACAGAAGAGTAAGCAATTAAAGAGTTTAAATCCGTCTGACGTATACAAATTAAACTGACAATTACACCACCAATCAATCTAATAGAAACACAAATATAATTAAATATAGAAAAATTAATTAAAATTACAATTACACGTAATAAACCATATCCCCCTAACTTTAATAATACACCAGCCAAAATTATTGAACCTTGCTCACGTTTACCCTTGCCCGATATCCGTTCTTAAATTTCTTTATACCCTTATATAAATCTCGAATGTTTTTATTCAAGTACTATATGTTTCTACCTCATTCAGTTTTTCCTTCAAGTAATCTCTGTTTTTATTCCTAAGTGTACGATTTGCTTCCCGTCTTTTATTGAAATAATTATCTCTATTCGCCTCAACTGGATCCTGTAAGAATTTCAATTTTGCCTGTTTCCGTCTTTCTACTGCCATGCAACTATCTTCATTTAACCACGGTTTCTTTTTCTTAGTTTCATAATAACCTATGCTCTGCTCAGCTACAATTTTGATACTATTTCTGATATTTTTCCACACGCTATTGACATCTAACTCTTTCTCAACTTCGTCGGAGCTTTCTAAAGTGGCAAACCTATTTGTAATTTCGACCTGATAATGTTGCTTAGTTTCCTCGTCCTTTAATTTCAGGATATTGAATCCACTAATATTAGCTTGTTGCTCTATTCGCTCCTAATTTCTCCGTTCCATTTGAAGGAACGTAGGGCATTTTGAAAGGGGAAAACCGAAAATGGGCATAACGATGAAGCAGCTGAGCTCTGATACTTGTTATAAAAGTTACTCCTTGAATTTTTATTTGTATTGTGCTTAAATTTTTTCCTAAAATTCCCATGGCTTTAGTTTTTGTTAAGAAGATTTTCATATACCTTTTAGTTCCGAGATTATAAATAAGTTTAATCTGAAGGTTGAGTTAAACCAAAGTTAAACGTAACAGAGAGTTTAACTCAATGTGCAGTATTACAATCTCTCGGTTAAGTTAAACTGTAGTGGAATACGATTGGTATTACTGCTAGGAAAGAAAAGAAGACGATCGCTGCTGTTTTATTGTTATTGCTGTTAAAATAGTCGATGCTCGTGAACAATCTTCATTAAGAAACATCTTTGTTCTTCGACAACAGAGAAAATATCATAACAAAAAACCTGTAGAGAATCAATACCGCCTACTTAAGTTCAAAAAGTTTCTTAATGCTGGTTGCCAACATTATACACCCGAACACATTGCAACCAGGGGCCCGTTTCACAATCCTTACTAATTACAAATTAACAATTTACAAATAACAAGTAAAAGATTACAAATGCTTGTAAATTGTGTTTCACAATGCTATCTTATTAGTTTGTAAGGTTTCACTAACTTTACAAAATCAGCTAAAGAAATTTACAAATACGCATATTGGTTACACAATATCGCCAACGACATTTTACAAAAATCGCTAAGGAGCAGAGCTAAAGTCGCTGTATTTTTACTACTATCGATACATATGTTTATATTTTGTACTAAAATAGATTATTCTAAGCTTGCTGATTCATATTTCACCAACAGAAAATATGAAGTATTGTTAAAGAAAATTAAAAGTATTTAGATTTTTATATATTGGCGAAAATGGAATTTCATGTGATGTGATTGATCGAGAATACCAATACGTATATTACTTAAATGACCAAAGTTAGCACCAAATAAGTAAATAACAGATTTATTCCACGTACAAATATGCAATTGATAAAATAATTACGATGTCTAACTACAAAATCAGGTTCATTTTTTGTGTTGATCCAGCAGTATTTATTAATGTTGCATCCATAATCTCACAAACATTAGTGATCCCAGGAGCACCATACAAATTCTGTGCTATAGTAAATAACATTTTGGTGATCAAAAACCTGCCCCGAATTTAACTTTTAACAACATCAACTACCCTGTGGGCACTTTTGCACACTGATATCTTAGAAATTCCGTGCTTATCTGCTAACGCACAAAACTGACAGCTACTATGCAACCAATGCAAAACAATACAGTTCTCGCTTTGAGGTTAGGGCATCACTTTTGCCTTTTGGATGTTGGATATGATGTCCCATATCTTGTAGGAGAGATTCCAGCGAAACGGGACTCGAAACGACTTCAGAATACCGCATAAGTAATATCGTTATTGCATTATTGAATTATTTATTTTTGGTGCAGGGAACTTCTTTTTTAAGTGTGAGTATTTATTAAATACAGTCTTCGTATATAAATACTTACGCGGTATTCTGAAGTATAGCGCGGGACTCATTCGAAACCTTTCATTAAATTCATACAATGATACGAACGTGTTATTAATTCTTGCCCGGAGAATTTTTACGTATACGTCTTCGTTTGATTAGGCCTAAATTCAATATCTTCGTCTGAGTCATTAGAACTCCTTAATAACATCAAAACTGCATTAGTTTAATTCTTAATATTATCCAGTTACTCAAAAATTTAATAAGTATTTCTTTATTGTATTTATTCATAACTAGCCGTACCCGTGCGCTCCAGGGAACATTCGTGTTTGATAGAAGTATAAATAGTTTATTATGTTACTTAATTTAAATTGTATTTAAAAAAAAAATTAAAATGCGATCATTTTGATCCAGAGACCACTCATTTGGTCATAAAAAATATTTTATGAAATACAGGAAACGAATGTACAGAATAGCCTATCAAGTTTTCTGTGCATAAGAAGCTATTTTAATCTTACCTGTCCTCGATTCACTCAGAAGTTACTGTTATAACATTATAGCATTATGTCCATCTAGAGAAACTACACTTTCCAAAGGTGAATTAATAATTAATTATACAAATCGGTTAATTTAGCTTCCGATATTACTTCATACAAACACAGAAACATTCTCTGTAGGCTATGTTTCATAGCTTTCGATTGTTGTTGTCAAAGGCCCCTTATAGACGAAGTCATTTGTTTTTTATTTCATTACACCGCCTTAGATGGCGTTGTTATTGTAATTTTGAAACTCATTTATCTCATTAAATATCGGTCCTATCAAAATTTTTCATAGAATAAAACGTATCGGAAATTATTTTTAAAGAAACATTTGTTATGTAATAGTTTTCATGAAAATTAATAATAAGGGAGATATTTCGATTTATTTAATTCAAGTCCCCTTATAATCCCCTTTTAAATGAAATATTTTGAATGCCATATAGCCTAAATTCTAAGTTACAACAAACTTAATTTATATTCCAATTTTCATATAAATCGGTTCAGCCATTGTCGCGTGAAAAGGTAACAAAGATACAGACAGACAGACAGACAGACATACAAACAAAAATTTCAAAAAAGCTATTTTCGGTTTCAGGGCGGTTAATTATATATGTTAGGAGAAATTATTTTTGGAAAATCGAAAATTACCAGAAAAATTTCGGCTACAGATTTATTATTAGTATAGATTTCTTGCAATATAAAACTTTACACATCTCAGAGGTATTGTAGAAAATGTGCTAATTTTACAAGTAAAGTTTACACGTTTGTAAAATTACCCTTCATTGTGAAACAGAATACTTGTAAAGCGAGCAAAATTTAATTTGTAAAGATTTGATTTCCTTTGTAAAGTTCAACATTACAAACAAAGATTGTGAAACAGAAGTTTACAATTTACAAGCAAAGTTTACAATTTACAAAGCTTGTAAAGATTGTGAAACAGACCCCAGGACCATCCGCGACTGAACATACACAGTCAGCTGATTAATGAACTATAATATCAGTGTGCGTATTTTATAAGTTGTGTAGACATTTATGAAACAGAAGTCTGTCAAATAATAAAATTATTTTTATGAGTTTAGTAATGTTACGCAATATTATTAGTGTGTTTATAAAAAGACCCTAATATTTCATGGTACAACTTACCAGGAGACTGTCTGCCACACAGTACAATGCGCAATAGGCTTACAGTTTTTATGGAAACATCCGAATCCTTTCATCGTTACCAGAGCAAAAATAGCTCAGCGCAACTATAACTGATGCAGAGGTTCAACAGAATGTTTTCAAAAATGAAAAGGAAGTCGTTGACCTTTTCAAATCCAAACCCTAAAACACACATATTTTTGCACTTATCATTTTTTTTTTTTTTTTTTGCATGTTGTATTCGAGGTTCAATTTTTCGAGACAAGGTTAGGGACTGTAAAGTCTAATTCTGAAGATTAGAACTGTCTAGTTCGAAAGCCTGAATCTGTTTTAAACTTATGTTCATTTATATGTAAAAGTGGTGCACTCTATTTCGAAAAATTCTTGACCGCCGTGGTCATTCAGCAATATTTATCACTTCCCAATAGTCACTCATAAGTTCTTGGAAAACATATGAAGAGTTCGCGGTAAAAACGATGAATGTTACATTTCTATTAAGGACTAGATACTGATCTAATTGAGTCTATAACTGCAAGATGAAGTTCTGTTTCTATAGAAAATAAAGGAAAGGATTACTGTATTCGTGGTGATAATTCTCCTTTTTACCATTTCTTTTTCATAAGAACAACATTAAATTTCGTAGTGATCCATTGAATTAGATAATGACATCAACCTTAACAAAACTGTGACATTCATCGTTTTTCCCGCGAACTCTTCATATGTCATGACCATGTGTATAGCGAGAGCCGCCATCTTGCAGTGCTGAGCCTTGAACTGAAGTTTAAACGGGAGAAGACTGCCGATCAAGTTAAACTCAAGTTAAATCATAATTAGCTGGTAATTAAGGTTTATAATACGAAGCATAACGAAAAACTTGAGTTTAAACTGAATCTAAGGTTTAAACAGCGTTTATAGGCTAATATCGGCCCTAAAGCAATTTTATTTAAATGGAACGCTAATAATAAAATAATCCTATGTTGTTGCGAACAAACTTGGCCGTCAGCATACATTAATGATTCCAATAGTATACTATTATTGCTCTATTTTAATTCAACATTATTGTAGAACTTTTTGCGTACTACTAGGAGTACATCCACGGCAATGGTCAATGTCAACAACAATTTTAAAGCTCCAAATTTATATGTAAGTATAGACTAGTAGTACCTAATATTAGGTGGGCCAAGGAGAAAGAGGTGGAAAGTGGTTAAGAGAGAGACAGTGAGACAGACAGCATTCGATCGCCTAGCTACTAGTCTAGTTTCAATTGTTTCCGGTGTCACGCGAGAAACATTCGAGTCTGCGCCAGAACGTGGGGACGTGGGTGTTGTGAGTAGTTTAAAATTTCTCTTCAGAATTGATGTATGTACTTGATCGAATATGTGTAAAAGATATTATTGCCTGAATTGGAATTTCGTACACTTTGATTGTGATAAAGAAGACTTTATACAAACATTTCTGACTCCTTTGTCAGCATTTAGACATTACTTCACTTCGGTGTTCGAGTTTAAAATACCAGTAAGTATAAATTGCAATTTTTGAGTTTAGTGTTGTTTCTTTCACCATAACTCAGTTAATTTTTAAACCTCAACTCGTGATTCAAACTCGTGATAATAGTATTTTGAGCTAAATTTGGGACAAGTGTCAAATCATTTCGCCATTTCTCTTTCCAAAAATAAACTCATAAAACTCAGCATTTCACAGTGATATAATATTATAAGTAACAGTACAGTGAAACTCCGCTGCTTCGAAATTCGCGATAATTCGGACAGCTTTTTTTTACACAAGACAATTGGCGATTAATACTCCACACATTGAAGATAGAAATGCATGCAAAAAATGTGATGATAAATTCAAATTATCCAACGCTAGATTAATTTAGATACCTGTAACCGAACAACCAGAAATTTTATCTTGAATTGAAATAAATGCGTCATAAAGTATAAAAACAGCAGCAAAAATAGACACAGTCTGAAAATTCAAAAGCTAGAACTTACTGTGCAGTAATTGACTTCTACTAAAGAGATTCAAACGCATTTCTTTAAATTGATGTTCTGTAATCCATAGGCTATTTGACGGGCTCGGGCGTAAAACATGGTAATTGACATTTTGATCAAAAATAAGATATGTAGCGTATAAAGCCTTGGTTTCTCTGAACCGACGCTTGCGACTTGCAGGCATCGCACCTCGCAGCCATAGAAACCACTCACTATCTCTCGTGTAGTCCGGATTTGTGCGAGGCGGGCCTCGCACCTCGCATCTCGCATGCGTCGGTTCAGAAAAACCAAGGCTTAATATGGAATCTTACATTCTACGTCTAATGTAGTAGTTTGTTTTCCAACATCTTAACTGATGGCAGAAGTATACAGATTTTACTTTCCTAGTAACTATACAAACTATTGCATGTATAAATGTTTACTTACCTAATAACGTCAAAACACTAAAACGTCACTTATCATGTTTTACTCCCGAACCCCTCATTTATAGTGTTGAACAGCAGCCTCGTATGTAAAAAAACGAAACAAAATGAAATTTCAATTTATCCCTATCAAAAAAGTCTTTCCAAATCTTCTGGAAACACATCTTATACCAAGGCATATTTACAAACTTTACAAGAAGATATTTAAATAAGTACCCCCTTATGTCAAATATTTGTTCGTTATCAACATATTGAAATGTTTTTTCGCTCTCCTGTAAAATTGAATATTTTCACATACGGGATTCGATATGTTTAGGCATCTACATAATTCCGTCAACATTTCTCCATTTCGTTATTATTCCTTAGCATTCCCCGAACGTCGGCTAGCGACGCACGGTGGGGCTGACTAGGGACGAGAAGTTTGGTCTGCTCGAAACCTGGGTACGCAACGAACCTTAGTGTAGTCAGCCAGTGTGGTTTAGGAAATGCACCTGGCTTGAGGGTAGCTCTATAGCTCTTGAAAGGTCGCAGTTCTGAATCTTAGTCCCCCCCCCCATTTTCGAAATTTCATTCCATTCAGACAATTGTTTTTTTTCCGATGTAGAAAGAATAATAATATTCTTCTGAATTTTAATGTAAATTAATGTAGATGTTTTTGTACTTCCAAAAATATCCGATAAGAATTCGCTATCAAGTGTTGCTAGAAAGTCATTGAGGGTGGGATATGAATCGAATTCTTGATTGAGAACTCAGATAGACCAGAAGCTTAATCTTTTTTATCATTGCTTCAGTATTATCCTGAACGACGAGCACTACTAAAGTTGGACCCTGAAGGTTAGAATTAAAAAAAACTAAAAATATCAGATAGGGTACCAAAGATTTCCAAGCCAAAAGAAGTCTTCAGACGAACTCATGCCTGTTAAATCAAACGTATGAGATAAACAAAAAAATAGTCCAGCAAACTGATAAAAATCAGAACATGTGATAAAGTTACGCTTATAATTAAAATACCGTTTGAAAACACACCTTGGTACTACGAACTCTTTTCAAGTCACTCCAGAGGTCCGCGAACCAGAGGACCGCTGATCGCGATAAAGTATTTTATGAACCGCTCTCGTTGAAAAGAAAAATCACTTAAGAACATAATACACACACTGCAGTAAATTGAAATCAAAATCTGCTTGACAACATTTCCAAGAGTTGATGTAATGGATATAACGTGCCCTATTCCTCAAAGATCAGTTTTGCCCCAGAAGGTTGTCAATGTATTACAACATTTAAGTTACAATCTGACGTCCTCTGAGGCGTCGCGGTTGTCATACTGGTGAATGGATCCGGAGTACTCGGATTGACACCCGGCCGAGATCGATGTGTTTTTTTCAAGTGGTGCAGAAATCCCACAAGTCCAGTGCTCAGTGTACATTTCACAGCGGCAATTAGTTACAGTGAATTGCAGTAAATTGCAGAAATCCCACAAGTCACATTTTTCTCAAATTTAGTTTTTTCATATGGTTGTAATATTCGTACATATGTCTTCCAAGTGATGCATAAATCCCACAAGTCCAGTGCTCAGTGTACATATCACAGCGGCAATAAGTTACAGTGAATTGAAGGAAATTGCAGAAATCCCACAAGTCATATTTGTCTCAAATTTAGTTTTTTCATATGGTTGTAATATTCGTACATAGGTCTTTCAAGTGATGCAGAAATCCCACAAGTCCAGTGCTCAGTGTACATTTCACAGCGGCAATTATTTACAGTGAATTGCAGGAAATTGCAGAAATCCCACAAGTCATATTTGTCTCAAATTCAGTTTTTTCATATGGTTGTAACATTCGTACATAGGTCTTAAAGTGATGCAGAAATCCCACAAGTCCAGTGCTCAGTGTACATATCACAGCGGCAATAAGTTACAGTGAATTGAAGGAAATTGCAGAAATCCCACAAGTCATATTTGCCTCAAATACAGTTTTTTCATATGGTTGTAATATTCGTACATAGGTCTTTCAAGTGATGCAGAAATCCCACAAGTCCAGTGCTCAGTGTACATTTCATAGCGGCAATAAGTTACAGTGAATTGAAGGAAATTGCAGAAATCTCACAAGTCATATTTGTCTCAAATTTAGTTTTTTCATATGGTTGTAATATTCGTACATAGGTCTTTCAAGTGATGCAGAAATCCCACAAGTCCAGTGCTCAGTGTACATTTCACAGCGGCAATTAGTTACAGTGAATTGAAGGAAATTGCAGAAATCCCACAAGTCACATTTTTCTCAAATTTAGTTTTTTCATATGGTTGTAATATTCGTACATAGGTCTTCCAAGTGATGCAGAAATCCCACAAGTCCAGTGCTCAGTGTACATTTCACAGCAGCAATAAGTTACAGTGAATTGCAGGAAATTGCAGAAACCCCACAAGTCACATTTTTCTCACATTCAGTTTTTCATATCGTTGTAATATTCCTACAGAGGCCTTTCAAGTGGTGCAGAAATCCCACAAGTCCAGTGCTCAGTGTACATTTCACAGCAGCAATAAGTTACAGTGAATTGCAGAAAATTGCAGAAACCCCACAAGTCACAATTTTATCAAATTCAGTTTTTCATATGGTTGTAATATTCGTACATAGGCTTTTCAAGTGGTGCAGAAACCCCACATATCCAGTGCTCAGTGTACATTTCACAGCAGCAATAAGTTACAGTGAATTGCAGGAAATTGCAGAAACCCCACAAGTCACTGTTTTCTCAAATTCAGTTTTTCATATGGTTGTAATATTCGTACATAGGCTTTTCAAGTGGTGCAGAAACCCCACATATCCAGTGCTCAGTGTACATTTCACAGCAGCAATAAGTTACAGTGAATTGCAGGAAATTGCAGAAACCCCACAAGTCACTGTTTTCTCAAATTCAGTTTTTCATATGGTTGTAATATTCGTACATAGGCTTTTCAAGTGGTGCAGAAATCCCACATATCCAGTGCTCAGTGTACATTTCACAGCAGCAATAAGTTACAGTGAATTGCAGGAAATTGCAGAAACCCCACAAGTCACTGTTTTCTCAAATTCAGTTTTTCATATGGTTGTAATATTCGTACATAGGCTTTTCAAGTGGTGCAGAAACCCCACATATCCAGTGCTCAGTGTACATTTCACAGCAGCAATAAGTTACAGTGAACTGCAGGAAATTGCAGAAATCCCACAAGTCACATTTTTCTCTTAGATGGATTATTTTACGACGCTGTATCAACATCTAGGTTATTTATCGTCTGAATGATATGAAGGTGATAATGCCGGTGAAATGAGTCCGGGGTCCAGCACCGAAAGTTACCCAGCATTTGCTCGTATTGGGTTGAGGGAAAACCCCGGAAAAAACCTCAACCAGGTAACTTGCCCCGACCGGGATTCGAACCCGGGCCACCTGGTTTCGCAGCCAGACGCGCTGACCGTTACTCCACAGGTGTGGACCACATTTTTCTCAAATTCAGTTTTTCATATGGTTGTAAAATTCGTACATAATTCTTTCAAGTGGTGCAGAAATCCCACATATCCAGTGCTCAGTGTACATTTCATAGCAGCAATAAGTTACAGTGAATTGCGGGAACATCACAAATCCAAGGCATGTGGAAAATTTTAGATGCTAAAAAAGAATTGAGTTCGTTTTTCTTAGTTTTTTATAGGATTAAACAAATTCGAAGAATTTGATTAAATATGTCACTCAAGTAATTATGCACGTTTGTATGTTTGTCTAGGGTAGACCAGGGTAATTGTAAACACTTTTCACTGATTTCAAATATATTTCAACATTACACAGCCCTCAGTAACGGTAAGCATGACGAAGAAACATTGTGTTATTTTTAGATCTTTCTTTTCCCTGAAAATGGGTTTAAAATAATAAGGTTGATTTTTTTCCATCTTTCAATTGCTAGTTTACATTTACCCCACGTTTGAGAGGGGGTAATTGTAAACAACAATTTTCGCACGGGCTATCAGACACTGAACATTTTTTGTTCTGTTTCAGAAGAAGGAGCTGTACTCCTTCCAACTCCAATTTTGGTCACTGGTACATTTCGTCCCTTAAACCTATGATATATGACGATATAGGAACTCAGTATCTCTCCTGAGCTTCATGATAACTGCAGTTACTATTTTTCACATCTGTGACAACCCTCTCTAAATCCTCTACAGTGTAGTTGGGTGGGGGTCTCTTTGATTACTGAAAAGTATGAAATGTAACCATAGTAAAACATGTTTGCAATTACCCCTACGCAATTAAAACTATGGGGCAAATGTAAACACGTCATAATTTAATGAACTGAGGTTATGGGAGATATCAAAAACCATTATAATAAATGTTAACTACTATACATTATTCATAAAAACAACATATTCTTAAAAAAATAGCACTGTACATTTACTTACAATGCCAAAAATGAAGGTGAAACAAAATTCTTTCTCAACTTTTTTGCAGACTCTTACAAAACATTCGTTTAGAACTAAGCAGTTACTCCTATTTGGCGCCAAACTCCTTTGTAGGTTAGCCAACATGTTAATTTAAATATTCCCCCGAATTAAAATTTTTATATTGACAGTTTTGTATTTCTCACAACATTTGTTTACAATTATCCCCTGTTTACAATTACCCTCAACTACCCCACTTTTTTCAATTTTTTTGGTTTAAATATACATTTAATGTTCTTTTTAAAGTAAAAAATTGTCCTCCGTGTTCTTCACCTAAAAATTGTTTTCAAGAAAGAAATTATTGTTAGTAGTCCACATGTCCAGGCAATTCAGAATTTTTTCAAGAAACTACTAAAGAGAAAAATTAATATTCATGTATGTCAAACACTACTGGGTGTTCAGTTCAAAATGTGTCTTGGCTCGCTGCATGCCGTCATGTGGCTAGCTGATGAGCCTAGAGAATTCAATCTTTCTACACTTCCGCAGCTCAGGTGTATAATCTAAGAGGCAGAGAAGTTGGCTAGCAAGTACGGCGTTCATTCTGAAGAGTACGTGCCGATACGTACGGTAACGCCGGTAGTGGCAGGAATGTGAACTGTTTGGAAATACGTACTGTCGAGATATGGGGAGAGGGTTAAGACGATTACTTACGTATTTGTTGACATTAACTTCGACGGTCAACATGGACACGGAGCATTTGATTTGTGTTGTGGAATGTTACCATACGCAACCGATGATAACAAATACCCTGCGTACGACTTGCCGGCGCAAAACACAGTTCGAAAGAGGTTATGGTAGCACACAGACTGTACAGACCGCCATCTGTTGCTACGACGTTCAAGTTATACCGTACACATTCTCAAGTTCAGATTGAAGAACGCCTTAAATAATAGGCAACTTCTCTAACATATAAACTGAAACTCGCTTCAAATCGGTGACCCAACAACAGTGACGTCATGACATACTTTGAAATGAACACCCAGTATGACTTACTATTATGCTTTAAAATAGTCTCTTCAAAATACCAAACGCTTTTGAAGAAAACCAGTTTTTGTGCTTCCTGAAAAATTTAAATGTCAAATGGACATGTGGGGTTTCTGCAATTCACGATTCAAATGTGAAACCACACTTGTGCTTAAGAATTATGACAACACAGAGTGCCACATTAACATGTATTCATGGCCATGTCTTTCGAATAGTGCAACACTTACGTACCAAGTTCAGTTCCAAGCAAATTATTCTTCCTGCGCACGCCGAGGGCACCATGACAGTGTGATCTAAGAATTTTGGTGCGTGACCCCAAGTGAAGGACATACGCTTACAATTGCTACATAATTATACTAGTGATTATAGTGGTTCCTAGTTGTCACGTTGAATTTTTTTTGCCAACTTCGTTTCGAATTTCGAGTACGGTACTGACATATACTACAACTGGAAATTATTTTCTAATTGTTATGTTGGCAGCAATAATTTTGGTTTGCAGTAGAAGGAATCTGACGAAATGGAAGTACCTAACTAAGCTTGCGAAATTTGAATGTAATTAATAATTAATTAGTAATACCGGTATTAATATTAATATCAATACATAATTCAGTTTGTTGCGTTGTGATTCAAATTCAATACTATATTCAGGTAAGTATAATTAAATAAGAAATCATCGTTGTTCCTGCAATAACTCCTATATGACATATTTATCGATTTTCAGATTTTTGCTCTATTAAATAACTTAAATAGTGATACAGCAAATAATAAAATTTCCTGTATGTAATTATATTTCTTTGTTTCGAAAATATAAGAATTCGTAGTCTCCTATGTACGGCTGCCATAGGATGAATAAATGTGTTTTTTTCTCCTACTGAAAAATTTTATATTTTGCACATAGGAGTTATTGCAGGAACAACGACGATATAACTTATAGACCTAGGCCTACTTGGAATGAAACATGCACGTGACTAATGGACAGAAATAAATTTTTTATTTCATATTATATTTTATATATAGATTATCATTAAAATGTCCAAAAGAGGGAATAGCATGGAGCGACTTAGGAATATGTATTTTAAATAGGGTATAGCCTACATTTAAAAATGGTATTCTGCTTTCGGAATTAGTAGGCCTACTAATCGTTTCACGTGATCAAACAATAGTAATATACTTTACAAGAGCGGTATGTTGATGTTTTCATGTTCGAGGAAAAGTTTGAAAAAGCGAAACGTAGTTGAGCTTCTTTAATTTCCGAGAACATGAAAACAAACATACCGCTCGTGTATCGTACATTATTTTGTGCGAAGATCGTTTATTACATACTTGAAAGACGAATTTCTAATTAGTTGCAATGAAATCTCCATCTTGGTTTTTGTTTAATGACGGCAACTTCGGAAAACCAAAATATCTTTCTTCAACATTGTTGCTCTAAAATGTTTTCTGTGTTTACTATACTCCAGCAGGCCGTGATATATGTCTGTCTTTTTTTCCCCCCAGTCTATAAATGCGAACTTAAAACAAACGGTAAGGTTATGTAATGATTTATTTTTCATTTTAATATTTTAACAATATTATTTATATAGCATATTGCAGTAATAACATCGGCATCTGGAATCTTGTTGGTTTTTTCACGGCTTCCTTAATGTTACTTGTATCAGGAATGCAATAAGTTTCGTGGAGTAGTAGACTTTACTTAATTTTTGCAAATATTTAAAAACAATAATTAACATTGCAATTTAGGTGAAATTGCAGTGGTAAATTTCCAATTTATAATTATTACTATGTTAAACGTCTCTAATAATAATATGTTAAAAGCCTAAAGCAGTAAAATGAATATGGCGCTTAAGCGGTAAGAAGAAGGAAATTGTTAAGTGTGTTACGTTGGGAATACTGAATGTGGTATTTCACACTTACCGCGTATTGGTTCTGTGCGGAAAACAAGCAAATACGCACAATCTCGCACAAAATATATTTTTAGGCTAGGTCTCGTAAATCGTAAACTGTTCAGTCAAAGCAATGAATTTCATGTTGTCAGACAAAATGCATTTTAATATTAGATCATATTAATCTACTAATTATCAATGTGCGATAGGATTAGGAGGATAATCATTGTTACTATAACAGATAAATTCTGTAGGACCAAAAAATTAAGCTTTACGTTGATTATATATATACTGTACTGTGGAATCTCGGCTACCAAGTCACTCAATTGAGTGTGCTCCTTGTATCATGACAGTTGACTTAATATAATGTCTATATTGTATGTCGTACGTGGAGTAAGGCCGCCACATAGGGAAAACACTAGAGTGGGGGAGATTCGATCTGGTGCTGTGGATTGAACTTTGGCGTAGCTCAATTGTTAGAGCGCTTGGTACGTAGAATCGGCTCGATTCCCGGCGCCGGAGTGAATTTTTCTCCTCTAACATTCACCTTAAAACCTTGGTCTTGTTCGTCATAAATAGGGAAGGAAGTTCAGACACCGAACATACGAAGTTGACTACGTCACGTGTTGAACAAGTCATGTTGTTTACATGTACTCAGAGTGGTACAAAGATTTGTACAGAACACTGTTATGCTTGAATCAAAATATTGCTCGGTATTGTCAGGTAACTGAAACAAATAGAGTATAATACACATTTAGGAAAGGGACTTAGCTTATTCTTTTCTTTGTACAAAATGGTGATACTTTTAAATAAAAATGAATAATGTACTTTAAGTGTCACTAATGTACAATCCTTTATCCTGGAAAGAGGCGTAAAGCAGGGTGATCCCATATCTCCGAAACTCTTTACATCAACACTTGAGGAGATATTTCGAAACTTGGAATGGGAGAAACGTGGGGTCAGTATCAACGGCAGAAGACTATCTAATCTGAGGTTCGCAGATGACGTCGTCTTATTCGCCGACTCAGCAGCAGAACTGCAAAACATGATTGAGGAACTGAATATCAAAAGTACTTACATGGGATTGACCGTGAACAACACGAAAACAAAAGTGATGGCAAACGCACAGGAGATCCCAACCAGAGTAGACGTCACAGAATTGCAGTATGTCTCTGAATATGTGTATTTGGGTCAAATAGTTACCTTCTCACAAAGAAACCACAAAGAGATCAATAGAAGAATTCCATCGGCATGGAAGGTGTTCTGGTGCTTGAAGTTCATATGGACGGACAAGACAATCAACCGCAATCTCAAGTTCGAGGCACTAGAGACATGCATGATCCCAGTTTTGCTATACGGCTGCCAAACTTGGACACTGACCGAGAGACAACGCTCAAGTATACAAACATGCCAGAGGAAGATGCAAAGAAAAATACTGGGCATCACGCTACGAGACAGAATGACAAACGAAACACTACAAAGACTGACGGACACTACTGACGCAGCAGAACGAGCCACGGCAACGAAGTGGACCTGGAGGGGGGGGACATGTGGCGAGACTACACCAGGCAAGATGGACCCATGCAGTCACGATGTGGGACCCCTACGTCGGAAAGAGAGGACAGGGAAGACCACGGCTCAGATGGTCTGACATGTTTGCCAAAGAGACGGGGAAACAATGGTCGAGGACAGCAAAGAACAGAGTTTTGTGGAAAGAACTAGGGAAGATCATTGTAAATAGATAACGTAATCAGTGTTAAGATATTGTAAATAGTAAAGTCAGTATTAGTGAAAGTGTAAGATAAATTTTGTAAATAGTAAAGTCAGTGTTGAGAAAGTGTCAGGTAAATAGTGTAAATAGCAATCAGTGTTTGTCAAAGTGCTAGTGTCAGTATAATGTGTGTAGTGCAAGAAAAAAAATGAACAAAGAACAGTGCTGAGACTAGTTAAAGTTGAGCAGGGTTATTAACCATGTCACAAAAGTAGTATACACGACAAGCTCGCCTGGATTGGCTCACCAAGCGAGTACACTTGAGCCATCCCTGTCGAAGGGGTTCTAACCCCATCACAGGAGGCCTGTGCCCAACATGGGACATCATGGCTAACATTCATTCATTCATTCATTCAATATACAACTGTCTACATAAATAAATTGTCAAACATAAATCTGTTTCCATTGTACTCAAATAAGGAAATGTTCTTTCCAAATTACACGATGTTATTAGTGCGACAATTTGCAGTTTATATTTATTGCAGACCTAATGTTGCTACGTTTCGTCTTGTGCCTGTTTACTATTTAATTATATTGCGCTTCACAGAGTTTCGGATATGCAGAACTTTTTTTAAAGAACACTCTTCAGTTATAGTTTAACCCTCTATTGTTATCAACAGCTGGTCGTGCCGTATTCATAGACATTCTTAGCGCGGGCTTCCGGTGGATGATCAGCGAACTAACGTTTTTCGTATTCATGAACCAGTGTTAGCGATATGATATGATATGATATATGATATGATATGATAAGATACGATATCTGATATGGTATGATATGATATGATAAGATAAGATACGACTCCGTCTATTGCAATAGTGTATTGTTAAATGACTGTGAACATGTATGTAACATAAAAATAACATATAAATATATTAAACATAGTATGTAATATTGCAACACTTGTAAAAAATTTTTCTGATAATGCATTTAGGCATAAGCTTTGTAACTGGCGAGCGGATTGATTCTGTATAGTACATAGATAATTTAATTGTGGATGTGTAATGTGTATTTGTGATGTATTAAATAATTGTGCATTTGTAATGTTCTTAAGCATAAGATTTATAATTACTAGTTGATCATATATTGTGTAGAGTAGATATATTTTATTTATTTTAAATTTTGGATATGTAACATAAACATAGCATGTAGTATTGCAAATATTGTATGCAATGGAACATGCTGTTTTAGCACAATAAAGAAAAAAAAAAGATACTATATATGATACGATACGATATATGATATGATATGATATGATAAGATACGATAGATGATACGATACGATATATGATATGATATGATATGATATGATATGATAGTATGGTATGATAGTATGATATGATATGATATGATAAGATACGATATATGATACGATACGATATATGATATGATATGACATGACATGATATGATAAGATACGATATATGATATGATACGATATATGATATGATATGATAAGATACGATACGATATATGATACGGTACGATATATGATATGGTATGATATGATATGATATGATGTGATACGATATATGATACGATACGATATATGATACGATATGATAATATGATATGATAAGATACGATATATGATATGATATGTTATGATAATATACGATATATGATACGATATGATATATGATACGATATGATATATGATACGATACGATATATGATACGATACGATACGTTATATGATATGATATATGATATGATATATGTTATGATATGATATGATATGATAAGATACGATATATGGTACGATACGATATATGATATAATATATATTAAGATACGATATATGATACGATACGATATATGATATGATATATGATAAGATACGATATATGGTACGATACGATATATGATATGATATGATAATATGATATGATATAATAAGATAAGATATATGATACGATACGATATATGATATGATATGACATTATATGATATGATATATGATATGATATGATATGATATGATATGATATGATACGATACGATACGATATATGATATGATATGATATGATAAGGTACGATAGATGATACGATACGATATATGATATGATAAGATACGATATATGATACGATACGATATATATGATATGATATGATATGATAAGATACGATATATGATATGATATGATATGATATGATAGTATGATATGATATGATAAGATACGATATGATATATGATATGATATGACATGACATGATATGATAAGATACGATATATGATATGATACGATATATGATATGATATGATAAGATACGATACGATATATGATACGGTACGATATATGATATGGTATGATATGATATGATATGATATGATGTGATACGATATATGATACGATACGATATATGATACGATATGATAATATGATATGATATGATAAGATACGATATATGATACGATACGATATATGATATGATATGATAATATACGATATATGATACGATATGATATATGATACGATACGATATATGATACGATACGATACGTTATATGATATGATATATGTTATGATATGATATGATAAGATACGATATATGGTACGATACGATATATGATATGATATATGATAAGATACGATATATGGTACGATACGATATATGATATGATATGATAATATGATATGATATAATAAGTTAAGATATATGATACGATACGATATATGATATGATATGATATGATATGATATGATATGATATGATATGATACGATACGATATATGATATGATATGATACGATACGATACTATATATGATATGATACGATACGATACGATACGATATATGATACGATATGATATATGATATGATACGATACGATACGATATGATATGATATTATATAATATGATATGATATGGTATGATATATGATATGATATGAATCCTGTACAAGTAACCAGTCGATAGCAGGGGCTAGTTTAGCACGCTCGTAGCGCGGGCTAGCGAAATGTCTATGAATAGCACCCATAGAATTTAAAGTTATTTCTTAATACGAGAGTAAATATTGCGTACGCATGGTTGTTAGAGTCGGCAATTTCCTACAAGTATACTTTTCAATGAAGCGTTTAAAATGAGCATTTCAAGTTTATGGAACGGAATATTCGCACATATCATCATCCGACACAAGTCATAATAAAAAGTGGACTGATACGAAATCGAATCACTAAACAATTTCAAATGATCAATGTGCCTTTTATAGTCTCCATGGTTTTCTAAATCACGACGCTTATTATCTTTTATATCTACCTTACAAACTTTAAAACATAATATATTTTCTTCCTTGACTGAAAAATTGACATCTTTGAAGTCTTTTACAAGCATAGGCAAAGTTACAGATATTATTGACAGCATTTTAATACAACTTCACAGTGCTTCACTAAATCACAACTGAAGTCCTTACCAAACGTTTACTTTTCAAACAGAAGACAGGCATGCTGTGTTGAAACAACCTGTTAGAATGCAGTTAACAATACAAAACCCGCACCCATATAATTTGCAATGAACAGAGCTCCTTTCAAGCGACGTCTTTAATTTTGCCTACGAACCTGAAGATATGTCAGTAAAGTAAACAACTGACGTCATCCCAACCTATAACCAGTGTTCCTTAAACCTGTAGCCGCCTCTAGGCAATGTTTTGGTGTCCGAACTTCGTTCCCTAGTCATAAATAATACTACAACTCCGCTATCGTCGAGATTTGATTCAGGTTCATTGTCGTCGTGAGCCAGAGCAGTCAACTGAGCTTACCAGCATAGCGTAGAATTTTTTTATTCATGAATATGATTGTTTTGTGTGAATTTACCACCCGTCCGTTGTAAATTGACTGGTGATGAACTAGCAGAGTACGTTATTCTCCTCCATGAATGTTATAATCCCCTCAATGTTTTGTAATCGCCTACGATGTCTTGTATACAACTCAAACTTAAAACATGAGATTATTTAGGTCCAATTTAAAGAAGTACCTAATTTATCACTCCTTCTATTCTGTAGGTGAATTTATAACATTCAACAACGCTTCTAAACCTTTCTGTTGTATTAATATTGAGGGTATCAAATGCAAAACTCGCCTTATCCAGGTAAATGATTTGTTAGAAAAAAGGAAAAACCGTTATGGATATGGACAGTTTTGCATTTGATAGTAGTTTTCTGGGCTCTATGGAAGAGGAATTAGACAAGATTTGCACAAACCGACTATATCAGTAGATGGAGAGCTTCAAGAAGTACAACATCCTATAATTATGTAACTCTTTTTTTTTTTAATTTCGGATAAGGCGAGTTTTGCATTTGATAGCCTAATATTTTAAAATTCTGTGGTGTTTGGGTAAAGGGAGCTAAGTAATAAAAATGAGTTTCGAAATAAATGAAAATTAAACTTGGAATTCTCATTGCAAATAATTTTCTACACAAATAAAACACATCAACTGCTAGTATTCTTCCGATTTTTGCGCA
Source organism: Periplaneta americana (assembly GCF_040183065.1). Classification (NCBI taxonomy): domain Eukaryota; kingdom Metazoa; phylum Arthropoda; class Insecta; order Blattodea; family Blattidae; genus Periplaneta; species Periplaneta americana. The sequence goes on along the minus strand of NC_091124.1, from coordinate 9,039,229 downwards.
CTCACTTGTATAATAATTTAACTTGTGTGTTCTTCTGTGCAACAAAATTCCATCTGCACAAAAAAATGACTTATCCCCCTTTACCGGAACACCACAGAATTCTTCTATATATATTTCAACTAGACTGTGACTATAAATAAGACTTTATAATAACATTAAGATTTTTTTCACAGCTTCCATATTCTAGCCTTGAAACGATGTACGAATACCATGGGACGTAAATAAATACAATATAATACAATGCAACGCTAATGGCGACAACAGCGCTCAACGGTCATGCAGGTAACACTGAATGCGTAGTACTTCCTTTTTCAAGGAGAGAATGTTTTTTCAATGCCCAACGACCTCGACAGGTCCCAAATTTAAGAACATCTTATGTAAGTACGATTATCAATTTCTAACCTGTATAAAAAGCTATTGAAGGTCGGTGGATATCCTTCTCACCTCTGATAAAGATTTAAGAACTGTTATTCTTCCAAGGTGAGGGGAAAATTTTGGTTGTTGTTTATTTTTGGCTATGTTCCTTAAATATAAGTGGGTACACTAAACACTACTATGCAAACTTGTCCGTTTCGTGTGGAAAACAGCTTTAAGACTGGCGTCTAACTTTCCCAAAATGCTGCGGACATACTTGATGTTATGGACAGTTTGTATCCTATGGACCAGCACTAATCAACAAAGTTTATCTTCCAAGCCCGATACTCAGCTGACCACGGTAAGAAAATGATAATTGTACATCTTAATATAGTAGAGATTGGTTAATCCAACTTTTACGGTGATTGAGTGGTCAGATCTTCAGCCTGTAACGCAGGCGATCCGAGTTCGATTCCTTGTCAGGGCTGAGATTTTTCATTGAAGAATCCACAGTGACACATGCGGTGGACAAGGTCGCAGTTGGGTTTTCCTCAGGATTCTCCCGTTTCCCCATTTTAGTCATCTACATCATTCCGTCAACATTTCTCCATTTCGTAATCATTCCGTAGCATTTCCCGAACGCTAGCTGGCGACGCAAGGAAGGGGCTGGCCTATGGACGAGTGGGGTTGTCTCTAGAAGCCTCGATACGCAGTGAACCTTAATGTAGTCAGCCTGTGTGGCTTGGGAATGCACTTAGCCTGAGCGTTCGCGCAATAGATCTTGAAAGCTCGTAAAATCCCCTCCCGAAATTTTATTCCTACTTCAACCAATGATAAAAATTCACGTGTAATTTCAATTTTCGCAGCTTACATTTCGATAATTCGAATCCAGGTCTTCAACTAAATTGAACAATCTGGAATTTTAGAGAAAATCCGAAAGCGTTTCGTGATAACCACAGTTATTAATGATTCCAAGAATTCAAATTATATTCTTCAACTTCAAATTTAACCACAGAAAGTGACTCAGAAAAGACATTAAGTTTTGTCTGATAAGTTTCACACCAAAGTTCTGCAAAATAATGTTAAATTTATTAGAAAAGAAAACTGTGATTGTTTGCTCTGTTCCTCATTCGACTGTACCTGTAGGGAAGCCAGCAGTGGCTCAGAAAATATTTGCGAATGTGTTCTCTTTATTTTTATTTCAAGTTAAGTGAGGAGATGAGCGAAAATGTGGTCAAAAGTCACATTCAAATTTTTCCTTTTTGTGTAGAAAATGAAGCTATGATTTCTATTTACACATTTTGCCGAAGTTTTACAACACTGCGACTGGCGATTGTGTCATTAATGACGCCATTTTTAAAAAGCTTGCTGCGCTTATTAAGCTTAATATGTATGCAAACTTTTAAACTCATTTCCTCGCATTTTTTTGTCTACTTCTCTGCAATCACATTGATGAGGATTGCACAAATTGTGTGTTAGAAAGCTGAATTATTTTCTTTATGTTCTTTAAAGTATACTAAACAAAGTTGTGTTGGCATTTTTTTTTTTCAGAAAATAAATAGTTTTTGAATAAAACAATAAAACGTGTACATGCACCTTATACATTTTATAAATTTCAATGTGAATATGTTTATTTTTTCTTCCTGTGTTTAAAACATAAAACTAAAAAAAATGTAAGAACAATAGTACTTTGTAAATAGACAAAAAATATTGTAAAACACTTAAGACACAATACTTAAAATTTGGGGAGATGAACAATTTTGAAAATATGTAAATTATTATTATTGTTAATATTATTATTATTATTATTATTATTATTATTATTATTATTATTATTATTATTCAATTAAAATGTGTTTCAGTGAAACTTACAGCAGAGTCCGTATAGGCCAGTTTCTATCTGATGCTTTTCCAATTCACTGCGGGCTGAAGCAGGGAGATGCACTATCACCTTTACTTTTTAACTTCGCTCTAGAATATGCCATTAGGAAAGTTCAGGATTATAGACAGAGTTTGGAGTTGAATGGGTTACATCAGCTTCTTGTCTATGCGGATGACGTGAATATGCTAGGAGAAAATCTACAAACGATTAGGGAAAACGCGGAAATTCTAGTTGAAGCAAGTAAAGCGATAGGGTTGGAAGTAAATCCCGAAAAGACAAAGTATATGGTTATGTCTCGTGACCAGAATATTGTACGAAATGGAACTATAAAAATTGGAGATTTATCTTTCGAAGAGGTGGAAAAATTCAAATATTTTGGAGCAACAGTAACAAATATAAATAGCACTCGGGAGGAAATTAAACGCAGAATAAATATGGGAAATGCCTGTTATTATTCGGTTGAGAAGCTTTTACCATCTAGTCTGCTGTCAAAAAATCTGAAAGTTAGAATTTATAAAACAGTTATATTACCGGTTGTTCTGTATGGTTGTGAAACTTGGACTCTCACTTTGAGAGAGGAGCAGAGATTAAGGGTGTTTGAGAATAAGGTTCTTAGGATAATATTTGGGTCTAAGAGGGATGAAGTTACAGGAGAATGGAGAAAGTTACAGAACGCAGAGCTGCACGCATTGTATTCTTCACCTGACATAATTAGGAACATAAAATCCAGACGTTTGAGATGGACAGGGCATGTAGCACGTATGGGCGAATCCAGAAATGCATATAGAGTGTTAGTTGAGAGGCCGGAGGGAAAAATATCTTTGGGGAGGCCGAGACTTAGGTGGGAAGACAATATTAAAATGGATTTGAGGGAGGTGGGGTATGATGATAGAGACTGGATTAATCTTGCTCAGGATAGGGACCAATGGCGGGCTTATGTGAGAGCGGCAATGAACCTCCGGTTTCCTTAAAAGCCAGTAAGTAAGTAAGTATTATTATTTGAATAACTCTGAAACTATTCAACCTATAAACATGAAACTTAAGTACGTAATTACTGATATCTTCAGAAGTATCTGTACAAACAAATCAAGTCTCTAGCTTAAAAAAAATAATATAAAATAGGAATTGCATCCATCGCTTCCCTAAAATATACTTGCTACACAGTTAACAGCTAGTAGACATTTCCCCCGTTAAAGTAAGTACTGTGCATATTCCTTTCAGTTCTTCCGTAAAAAAATCTTGACATTCAATGGATAATAATCTCAATTGGGACATGCAAATCACAGAAATCTGCAGGAAAATATAGTCTATTATCCATGTGCTAAAAAGGATAAATGTTCATCCTGAACCAATAGGTTGGCTTAAACTAGATAAAAGAAGAAATTTTCATTCACTTCCCCTTCTCTTTGATATCGTGAATTCTTCTATTCCTTTGTACCTGTCGTCTCGCTTCACTTATCTTTCTTCCCATCAATCTCTGAACACACGTTCTCGCCATGAAACAATACTAACAATATCATTCCATCGCACATCCTCACACTCATCCTCTTTCACAATAGCCCTGCCAAGACTCTGGAATTCGCTACCTGCTATCCTCAAGGACTGTAGAAATTAAATTAAATTCAAACGCAAACTTATTAGGCACTTGTTCAGTAATTGTGACTCGTTCAGACATGTCTTCTTGTAAATAGTTATCTTATTGTAACATAAAATATTTAAATATCCGGTAATTTCATCCGTATATAATTATTCTACGTTTAATTTGTATTTCAGTAAAAAAACTTTCTTTGTTCTTACGTTAGCTTCCATAATAAATTGTCTAGCCTTTATTAATCAGGTAGTCTTTTAGTATTGTGATTTTTGTTGTAATCGTAATTGTAAATTTAATATTAATTATAATTTTAATTGCAATTGTATTCTTAATATTGTAGCCGTAATCCCCTGGTAGAGGGGAAGAGAAGGCCTGATGGTCTTATCTTTATCAACAGTAATCTCGCTAGAGGTTTTGATTTATCTAGAGAAAATCAAAACTCGAGTGGGATTTAATTGAATATTACACGATTAGAAGAAAGTATATAAAGATTAGAAATAACAAAGTACTCCAATACAATAAAATATTAATTGGCTTACGAAAATACAACTGTCTTCAAATGTATTATTGTACCATCGCAACATTACGCTAGATGGCAGTAGTGTTTTATGATTATGTTTTCTTGTTACCGGTATCAGTTGTGCCAACTATGGAATCATCATTGAACTCTGTGGACTGTTACTAGTCAAGAAGGCTTTGTTGATTCAGTTTCATTTTTATTAAAACATTTGCATTCCACTTCAATCATCCGGATCCCAGTAATCAACGTCACTTGACAGATGATTTTCAATAAATCTTAGTATTAAACAATCTCTGATACGTGACTATCCATAATATCATATAGCAGAAGCTATAAAAAATATAACCTAAATAATATAAAGAAGTGTTAGAAAAGTTTTAATTAGGGATGATGAAATAAAAAATAAACATGAATAATTTTAAAAGAAACCATTATTGAAAGTACAATTTTCAATTTTGAATGTTTTAGTGGTTGGTGGTTCAGTTGATGTTATATTGGACATGTGCGTAAAAGAAGTGAACTCGATGATGTACATGGTGTATCCCTCAACTTATTCAGGATTTCCGAATGGTGCTCTTCATATATGACCAGTGATCTTTATTAATTCTTGTTCTTGAATGCCAATGCGAGCCATATTTGAAAGTGCTGTGCATCGACTGGAGTGCTTTTTTTTTTTTTTTTTTTTTTTGACGTCCAGAACAGTGCAGTTTGAAATGTTGGCAAACAAAGAAACAAATGCTAGGGTAGTGATAAAAATAAACAAATGCCAGGGACGCGATAAAATTGTGGGATAAGCAGCCATGATTGGTTGAAAGACGTCCTTTCGTACCGTTTTATTGGTCGAAAGTAGTGTGACGTAGTAAAAGTGTAATAGTCAGATTAAATAAATAAATACTAAATACTACAATAATGAAATCTGAGGTGTATGACATATTTTTTTAGGAGCATTTACGCTTGTGTATTTCATGAGAATGTAGTCCTTTTTTAAGTTACTTTATGAATATCATTCGTATTGTTTACTATTTGTGCGTTCGTAGCCGGAGCTGATCCAGAAGTACGGATATCCGGCCGAGACCCACGAGGTGCTCACCACGGACGGATACTTCCTTACAATGCACCGCATCCCACCCCGTCGGGGAGCGAACAGACCCGTGGTCTTGTTGGTCCACGGTCTCCTCTGCAGTTCGGCAGACTGGGTCGTTACTGGCCCCAACAACGGACTAGGTAAATACTACTAGATCTCTGTTGACATGAAGCTGACAGATACAAGATGGCGGCCATCAGATAATTCGGAGACCTTGGTTAATAGTATTTGGTAGTGCACTGGGTGTGATGTATCTTGGGTTCATGTGACCAATTGCGGCCGAGGACGGTGGGTTTTTTAAGGAAGACAAAAAACGTATCTTGACTTCCTTAGGAAAGAAACGCTGCACGTTTCCAAATTTTGCGGCATAGATGGCACGCTATGTAGGGGCAAGGTCGGCCACTCTTAAGGCCGCGTGAATCGTTGCAAACTAAAATACAAAGCAACCATAAGAAATGAGATTAGATCAGTGATATGGAGGCGCGTCCACCGCTGTGGAGTGACCACGAAATGAGCAGGCCCGGGTTCAAATCCTGTTTGGCATAAGTTACCTGGTTGAGGTTTTTACCAATTGAAGCAGAATTGCTCGGTAACTTTGGGCGTTGGACCTCGGACTCATTTCGCTATCATAATTACACTTCTCTTCCATCATCATCATCATCATCATCATTATCATCATCCTCATCTCCGTTTCTTCCCTATATTTCGGGTTTGATCTGTTGTACAACCGACTGCGGGCCGTCACCGAACTTGCATCCCATGATATGTGGTCATTAGTTGCTGGTGGTAATATTATATACCGTGAGCTCTCCTTTGGGACTCATAGAACTCATGGGATCTGGGATTGAGTAACCGTGAAGATGTCTATGCACAAAGGTAAAGGAATTCTGTGGGCTGTGGAGGTGTTCGGGGGCGGCCCGCAGAGTGATCTGTAGCGCGAGGGGCCTTAGGGCATGCATACCATTCCATTCGAGGTGGTAGGCTACAATGGGCCCACCCAAGCGGCCTGCGTACGAAGAGATTCTTCAACACGTGCCTTTCCCCTCAAGGGGACTAACAGATAATAGATACATTCAAAGATGCTTATTATTGTTCTTATTACTGACTCGATATACTGTAAAAAGTAAATGTGAGGTAGAAAAATGATCTACTTCGAAATGTTTGCAGAAATACCATATAATATGCTTTTCTGCATTCTTTGTACCAAAACTTGGTCTTTGTCTTCTCTCATGTGTCCAGGTCTTCAAAGAAAGACTCATTAATTGTTTACTAACAAACTAGTTTTTCAATGTCAAGGATGTCGAAAACGTCTATTTTCGCGAATATCCCGAAATATATATTTGTAAAAATTCTAAGAATGTGCGATTTTAATAGCATACATTACACGTAGGCCTATAAGGATTAAAATACTAGCACTTTGAGGGAACATTCTCCCTATATAAAAAATCGAGGTAAGCTGTATCAGAGGCAGAGCTGCAAGTTTTATGCGTGAATTGTCGCTGATAGAATTGCTGTTCATGTAAACCAGCAGTGAAAATCAACATCTTTTGTTTCCAAATACCCGGGACATCTTCGCTATGCTGGGACTCCCGGAAGTAGTCCTCAGTAAAGCTGAGACATGTAGGACTGCAGGACAAGATCAAGTTAACTGTATTGCGATGTTTGTCGAAGGTAAATAGTATTAAGGGGTGGGGGAGTGGTTACGTACAGGCATGCGACTCAGGCAACAGAACACATTTACGCTGTGTAGTGAACATTCACTTAGTACAGTATATTTGCTATAGAATTTATATGAATTTTCCTTCTTGACTCTGTATGATGTTATTAACCTTTAAAACACAACTGTGATATTAAGAAATTGGTGTTGGTACTTTTGTTTTACAGACAATATAGATAATATAAAAAATAAAGAAGCAATATAAAAATAACGACATAAAATTTCAGATTTTGTTTGAAGTTTGCACACCACTGTTTTCTTAATCCAACAGGCTGCTTATTCATATACATAATCTTTCCTCTTTCCATACCTAGCGCTTGATGCCCGCGCACGACGTCAAGGTCAGAAAAATGCGCTTGCTTTTGCATCACTGCTTTAGGTACTACATCTTTTTTTTAAATAAATTGTATGTTTCTAAGAATAAATTCCTTGTACACGTATAGCCAGGTTTATTTGTACCACTACGATACTGCTAAAAGCAGATGGGGCACAATTTGTTTATTTATTGAGACTCTTTCAACAATAAAGTTATTCCTGAGCCCTGACGCGAATGGCGCACCGCCACAATTGGTCAACCCTTGCTCAGTACACTCATCCCTCCGTCGTCCTCAGTACTAGATACGTAATCAGTCCTCACGGGTAGCACACTTCGCGAGGTCGCCCGTTTGCGCGAGCGTCTTTGCCGGTCCTTTCTGGGATATCCTCGGGTACGAACGAACTCTGGTTTCTGTCAATGAAGCCGTCAGCTGATTGAGATAGTCTACTGCTTGGCTGAAATGATGTTAGTTTTGAACCCTCCAACACTGCTGTCAAATGCATTAGTGCTAATGACAGTTACAATGGCTAGTGCAATGTTTGAAGTTTTATTAATGTACGATGTTGTATTTGTTGACGCAGCGTACATTCTGTCGGACGCGGGATACGATGTGTGGCTCGGCAATACGAGAGGCAACGTCTACTCCAAACGACATTTGCGTCTTTCACCAAGCGATAAACAATTCTGGAACTATAGGTGAGTCTTAAATGTATTACTCCGCTTCCAGTTCTGTACGTACAAATGATAACCGATGGTGAACTAGTAATACGCTATTTAACGACGTTGTATCAGTGGTCTTCAGTGATCTAGCTGTAGGATCGAATGAGAAAACTCCAAGAAAAATTTAGCGACCATTTTTCGACCACGTAAAAATGTTGAAGTTATCTAAGTGTACTCTCCACTTGCTACTCTAACCATAGTCTATGTCATAATAATATCCTTCAGGTGGATTATGGGTGAAAAAATTTGATTCGATTTTTATTTTTCCAGTATATTATTTGGATTTTCCTCTTTAAAATGATATATCACATATGAGTAAGTTCATTTTAAGATTTCCAGTATATTATTTAAATTTCCCTCTCTAAAATGATATAGGCTATCATATATGACTAAGTTCATACTGCATCCATTTTAATTTTTCCAGTATATTATTTGGATTTCCTTCTTTAAAATGATATATCACATATGACTAAGTTCAGACTGCATCCACTTTAATTTTTCCAGTATATTATTTGGATTTCCTTCTTTAAAATGATATATCATATATGACTAAGTTCATACTGCATCCACTTTAATTTTTCCAGTATATTATTTGGATTTCCTTCTTTAAAATGATATATCACATATGACTAAGTTCAGACTGCATCCACTTTAATTTTTCCAGTATATTATTTGGATTTCCTTCTTTAAAATGATATATCACATATGACTAAGTTCAGACTGCATCCACTTTAATTTTTCCAGTATATTATTTGGATTTATCTCTTTAAAATGATATAATTATCATATATGACTAAGTCCATACTGCATCAATTTTAATTTTTCCAGTATTTTATTTGGATTTCCCTCTTTAAAATGATATATCACATATGACTAAGTTCAGATTGCATCCATTTTAATTTTTCCAGTATATTATTTGGATGTCCCTCTTTAAAATGATACATCATATATGACTAAGTTCAGACTGCATCCATTTTAATTTTTCCAGTATATTATTTGGATTTGCCTCTTTAAAATGATATATCACATATGACTAATTTCATACTGCATCCACTTTAATTTTTCCACTATATTATTTGGATTTACCTCTTTAAAATGATATATCACATATGACTAAGTTCATACTGCATGAATTTTAATTTTTCCGGTGTATTATTTGGATTTCCCTCTTTAAAATGATATATCACATATGACTAAGTTCAGATTGCATCCATTTTAATTTTTCCAGTATATTATTTGGATGTCCCTCTTTAAAATGATACATCATATATGACTAAGTTCATACTGCATCAATTTTAATTTTTCCAGTATATTATTTGGATTTCACTCTTTAAAATGATATATCACATATGACTAAGTTCATACTGCATGAATTTTAATTTTTCCGGTGTATTATTTGGATTTCCCTCTTTAAAATGATATATCACATATGACTAAGTTCAGATTGCATCCATTTTAATTTTTCCAGTATATTATTTGGATGTCCCTCTTTAAAATGATACATCATATATGACTAAGTTCATACTGCATCAATTTTAATTTTTCCAGTATATTATTTGGATTTCACTCTTTAAAATGATATATCACATATGACTAATTTCATACTGCATCCACTTTAATTTTTCCACTATATTATTTGGATTTACCTCTTTAAAATGATATATCACATATGACTAAGGTCATACTGCATGAATTTTAATTTTTCCAGTATATTATTTGGATTTCCCTCTTTAAAATGATATATCACATATGACCAAGTTCATACTGCATCCATTTTAATTTTTCGTTTTTCTGAGAAGGCGTATAAAAGTTTTAATTTCAACGCTCATCCTTCATGCAGCTTCTTAGTTTTTGGCTAATGATCTTTGTCTTAATGACAACAAGATTCAGAATATTTTATTTTCGTTGCGAAGAGAGGTACGTATAGGCTATGTAAATAACCTTCAACAGGTTAAACTCTTAGGGGTTGTTCTTGATTCCAAGTTAACATGGGAAGGTCATATTAACGACTGTATCATATTGTCAAGTGTTATCTATTTATTAAGGAGATTTAGATAACTTGTACCTAAGGATATGTCTTAAAATCTCATATTTTCCTTTTTTACTAGTATAATAATTACTTATGGTATTCATTTTAGGGGAAATTATCATATAATTTATCAAGTTCTCTTGCAAAAAAAGGCAATACGAATTTTGACTGATTCTGATACTCACTGCATACCTTTATTTGTTTCTGAAAAGAATTTAACTGTTGTTCATTTGTATATTTGCCATTGTTTGATTAAAATTAAATCAAATTTAAACAGTTGTTATCCATATAGTGAGATTCGTCATTATGGTGCAAGACATAATTACCACCTTGTGACTCCTAGGGTTAGATTATCCAAGTCTAAACAATGATTTGCATCAAATGCATTGTCTGTGTTTAATAAACTTACTTATAGTTCACATGTTGTTAATTTTAAGTGAGGAGATGGATGAAATTTCTAACCTCTTTAGTAGCCTATTTGAGCTAGTTTGTTCATTTGTGGCACACATATTCCACATAATGATATATATATATATATATATATATATATATATATATATATATATGTTACCGTAAATGTACGAAGACCGGTAAATGTTAGAATTTACCGGTATAACCTAACATTTACCGTTATAGTGCGGTAAAACCCCGAAATATCTTATTGGATCCATACATTTTGAACTTTTACCAAGAAATGTTGGTAAATATCAGGATGCTTTTGTAGAGTGTTATTTGTTCTGTATGGGATGTTGTAATTTAATTTCTTGAATGTAGGTAGTAATTATGTGCGTTTTTTTTTCGTATGTTAGTGTCATGTATTTTTGTGTTCTTGTGTTTGTGATGTATATAATTTAAAAATTGCTTGTGACAACAATGTTTAACGGAAAACTGTGTAACGTCTTCACAGATTTCAACCCAGAGAAATTTAAACTACATTCTAGTGAATATTAGGATTAGATATTTGCTTAGGTTATAATATAGCATACATTTCATGAAATTTATTAATAGAAATATAAGATTGTATTTTAGGATTTAATTTCAACTCATTCCATTTCATTCATTCATGTGTATAAGTTAACTTAAAAAACTTTGTACAGATTTGCTGAATATATAGATTTGTTAAATTGTATTAATTTCATAATTGACACGTAAGACTAATTCAATAGGAGACTTCATTAACCTATATCATATTATTATTATTATTATTATTATTATTATTATTATTATTATTATTAGCCTACTATTATGTATTTATAACCTTAACATACCTATCTCAGGTAAAATAGGGTTATTTGTAAAATTGGAGTATAATAAATAAATAAATAAAACATATCAGGATTTACCGATGCGAGTTGGTAAAAGCTAGATCGAAGAGTCCAGAACGAAGAATTCTGTCTCCGTTGTGCAGGTTCAGACATAATTGCAGGATCGATAAAGCGAAGCGGTTCCGAGAGGCTGCCAAAGAAAGAAAATGAAAGCAGCCACTTGTAACAAAATTCCAAAACGTTCAATCAGACATAATTTGAGAATTAAAGTACCCGATGTAGACCGGGCAAAAATTGACGCAAAATCAATAATAGCAATGGTCATAAATATTGAAGATGATGAGTCTTGTAAACTTGGTACCAAATCTGACAAACTGAAATCATTGTACACTAGAAATCAATTTACATTGTGCAAAGAAAATTGTATCATCATAGAAGAAGTAGGAAAAGAAGAAATTAGTGTACGGGAAGTGGTTGGCAAACTATTTTTTGTTGGAGGTGAAGGGTTCAAAAAGTGTAATTGTTTAAAAAATTGTTCAGCAAAAAAATGTTTGCGTAAATCATCTTCCATGTTGTGTAATTCTAAATGTCATAACAGTTAATCTTGTTGTAACAAGAATTAACATTCATAATGTTTGTTTTACTTTATTTGTGCACCTGGACTGTTTGAGGGAATATAAAGGCTTTGTTAATTTTTGTACGGAATAATATAACAGACAATGATTAAAACTATAATATTTTTCACTATTTTTAATACGGAATATTGCTCATTATAATCATATTGGAATGTAAGAATATTTAAATGACTTCAATTTAAAATAAATATAAATTATTTCAGTCACTGCTGAGGTATTTTTATTTAAGTAGATCCTAAAACAACAATAAAGAGATGAATCGGAAATGGATATGTAAAAGTGCGAAGAACGACAAATCTTAGTAAAGATTTTTTTTATCTATACTAATAATCAGGGAAAGGATTTATATGTAAATACATATTTACTTATAAAGCTAATATAATTTATATTTTGCATTATCTTTATGTTTCACAATGTGTAGGGTTGAAAAATCCTACTTTTATTTTCCATATTTTTCCATATTTTAGAGTTTAGTACATATTTTCGTTAATTTCCATATATTTTCCATATTTCATATAAAACAGTCCATATTATATTAGGTTTAACAATAAAACAAAACAAAATTCCATTAACTTTTAAAAATACATTTCAACAATAGAGATTTAAACACATGTTCAGTAATCCCTTTAACATCAGAGTTATTTGAAAATTAGCAGTCCTATCAACAATGGGAAAGTAAGTTACAAAACTGTATTAATTTAATTTAAAATTTTTAACAGACTTCAGTTGTGCAGCTCAACAGTTAAATGCCAGTCAGAGTACACATAGGTTCAGTTTTGTAAATCATACTATAAAGACGGTAAATATGCCAAAAGTACGTCATTCAGTCAATTTAAAATCAAAACTAACAAGTTACATTTCAGAATTTAAAGAAGATGGTTTATCAACTGACAATAAAATATTATTTTGTAATTTGTGTCAGTGTGCAGTATCATCTACACAAAAGTTCCTGGTGCAACAACACATTACAACTAGTAAACATCAGGCCAACAAACAACTAAATTCCAAGCAGAGACAATTGTTTTTAACACAACCAACAACATCGAATGTAAGATCTGAGTTTAACATCGACCTGTGCCGTTCTCTCATCTCTGCTGATATTCCTCTCTACAAACTAAAGAATAAGGTCTTCAGGGAATTCCTTGAAAAATATACTCAACATACAATCCCGGATGAGTCAACACTTAGGAAGACGTATGCTCCATCCATCTACGATGAGACAATACAGAAGATAAGAGATGAAATTAAAGATAGTTCAATTTGGGTTTCCATTGATGAGACTCCCGACAAAGAAGGTAGACTTGTTGGTAATGTAGTTATCGGTTTGTTAAGTGAACAATATTCTGAACGAATTCTTTTACATTGTGATGTTCTAGAAAAGTGCAATAACAAAACTATAGTTAAACTGTTCAACGAAGCTATGGGTATCCTGTGGCCAAAGGGTATTATGTACGATAATGTGTTATTCTTTATTAGCGATGCTGCCCCTTATATGGTCAAAGCTGGACAAGCATTATCTGTTGTATATCCTAAATTGACTCATTTTACTTGTGTGGCGCATGCATTTCATCGTGTGGCAGAAGTGGTCAGAGACAATTTCCCTAAAGTAGATTTGTTGATTTCATCAGTGAAAAAAGTATTTCTCAAAGCTCCCAGTAGAGTTAACGTGTTGAAAGAAATGTACCCTGAAATTCCATTGCCACCAAAGCCAATTTTAACTAGATGGGGTACATGGCTAGAAGCAGTTGAATATTATGCCGAACATATAGACTCTATTAACAATGTTCTCCTTGCATTGGACTCTGAAGATGCAGTCTCAATTGATACTGCGAAAACAGTTACCTGTGACATAAGTGTGAAGAATGACTTAGCTCACATTCAGCATACATTTTCATGCATCATAAAAACGCTCAAAAGTCTCCAAAATAGGCACCTTTCACTATCTGAAAGTTTTGAAATTATAAATAGTACTGTGGAACAACTGAATCGTGGTAGAGGTAAAGTTGCAGATGCAGTAAGAGCTAAGGTGGACACTGTACTTTCAAAAAACCCTGGATATGAAGAACTACAAAAGGTTGTTGCTGTGATGAGTGGTGAATCAACAGTGAAGATTAACTTGGACTTATCCCCAGCAGACATTGTGAAATTGAATTATGTACCAGTTACTTCTTGTGACGTCGAACGCTCTTTTAGTCAGTATAAATCTATCCTCAGAGACAATAGAAGAAGATTCACTTTTCAGCACTTGAAAGAAATGTTTGTAACCTATTGTTATGGTAACAGACAATAAAAATTGTGTTTTGTTGAAACTACATTGGAAGATAAGGTACGTCCATTATATTTTTTGTTTAGTTTGATTAAAATGTACCAATATTTAACGTACATAGTCATTTTTTTATAATTTTAAGTCCATATTTAATTCCATATTTTGGTAAAAATCCATATTTAATTCCATATTTTGGTAAAAATAACTACATATATATTTACATATTTCATATATTTTTAGTCCATATAAATCCGTTCCCTGCTAATAATAAATCTGTAGCCGAAATTTTTCTGGTAATTTTCGGTTTTCCAAAAATAATTGGTCCTAACATATATAATTAACTACCCTGAAACCGAAAAATCGCTTTTTTGAAATTTTTGTTTGTATGTCTGTCTGTCTGCCTGTCTGTCTGTCTTCTGTCTGGATGTTTGTTACCTTTTCACGCGATAATGGCTGAACCGATTTATATGAAAATTGGAATATAAATTAAGTTCGTTGTAACTTAGATTTTAGGCTATATGGCATTCAAAATACTTTATTTGAAAGGGGGTTATAAGGAGGCCTGAATTAAATAAATCGAAATATCTCCCTTATTATTGATTTTTGTAAAAAATCTTACATAACACAAGTTTCTTTAAAAATGATTTCCGATAAGTTTTAGTCTTTGCAAAATTTTTATAGACCTGATATTTAATGAGATAAATGAGTTTTAAAATTAAAATAACGCCATCAAAGGCAGTGCAATGAAATAAAAAAAAAATGACTTCGTCTATAAGGACCTTGGACAACAACAATCGAAAGATATTAAACATAGCCTACAGAGAATGTTTCTGTGTTTTTATGAAGTAATATCGGAAGCTAAATTAACCGATTTGTATAATTAATTATTATTTCACCATTGGAAAGTGTAGTTTCTTTAGATGGGCATAATGCTATAATGTTATTACAGTAAATTCTGAGTTAATCGAGGACAGGTAAGATTAAAATAACTTCTCATGCACAGAAAACTTAATAGGCTATTTTGTACATTCATTAAACTATGGTGCATGTAATAACATATAAGAAACATGTTAAAGGAATTGTCATTGCACCAAATGAGTGCTCTCTGGACCAAAATGTTCGCATTTTAATTATTTAAATACAATTTAAATTAAGTAACATATTAAACTATTTATCCTTCTATCAAACACGAATGTTTCCTGGGTCAAACGTCCTATTTTAATTATGAAATTACTTTATATTTATTTCTAACAAGTGCAGCGGAGCTCACGGGTACAGCTAGTTAAATAATAAGATTTTACCACAACTGATCGGTAAATCCTGAGATTTACCAACATTTCTTGGTAAAAGTTCAAAATATATACATCTAATAAGATATTTCATGGTTTTACCGCACCATAACGGTAAATGTTAGGTTATGCCGGTAAATTCTAAGATTTACCGGTCTTCGTACATTTACAGTAACATATATATACATTGTACATGCTACAAATTTCCATGCATTTTACCCAGATATTTTCTGAGTTATAGACTACTCTATTTCTAAAATAAAATTGGAGTCTATTTTCAAAATCTATCTCCTCATATAAATTTTAAGTATATGACCTAGAAAAAACATGTAGTATCTTTAATGTACTTAGGAAAGCATTAAGCATCCATATTTTATAAATATATCCTTAGAATAAAGAAAAAAAATATTTTGTCAAAAGTAATTTTTTTAATTTTCTAATACCTATTGTTATACAAACTGTTTTTTTCTTTAATTTAAAAAGTAATTAACATATAAAAAATCTGATAATGTAATTTGTTTACCACAGTGTATAGAACACGCAGTAAAAAATTTCATGTCCCTAGCATCAAAATTGTAAGAGTCTTCACACTTCGAACCTGACGAAATGTGCTGAAAAAAAGTGTGAGAAAACAGCTTTTAAAATTTGCAGGGAATTGAAGTTCAAGGGTGCAACCATTTATATACTGCGTAATTTTTATGCTTTTGAGCGCAGCAGAGCTTTGAAATTTGCTCAACATATACATAAGAAATTGCTGATTCAATTTTTACAAGAAAACGAAAATGTGATTTTCGGCTGAAAATGACCAAAATTTCAACCGTCACCCCTCATAATAGATTTAAATATATTATTTTTATCAATAGGGGAAACTCGGCAAATTTGGCTAATATTCTTGTATTTCTTTTATTGTCAAATTTCCTCCAGAGTTTTAAGAAGTTAAATGACACCTTCATAGAGTGCAACATCTGAGTGTACTTTTAGTTTTCGTTTCATCCGAATCCGCGCATTATAGTGGCAGATATTGTTACTAATAGAAAGAAGTGTTGAATACTTCCTGTTGACGTGGTGGTTGTGTGGACGTGTGTATACAAAGACGGAAGAAAAGTGCTGTTGATTACCTACGTTTGTTTGTGCATTATATGTCAAAAGCTGAGATTCCATATTATAAGGTAAGCCATTTATATAATTAATAGTTTCTGTTAATAACTCATCAGGCCTTAGCTCTTTTTATGTTCTTCTTAGCAAAAAATGTCTTCTCAGGGTAGTGTGAATTAGCCATTTTCCTTTATAGTGATATATTGCTGCTCTCTTTGAACAAGAATGTGTACTCGATGGTAAAATTTAAGAGTAGGGACGTATGAGGGATTTTTACAGTCTTCAATGCAGCACTGTGTGTGGTGTGTTGCAGATATTCCAAGGGAACGAGGACATTATTCTGAAAAATATTCCAAAGATGATTTGCGGGCTGCGGTTGGGAGTGTTTTGAAAGATAGATGGTCGACTTATAAGGCTTCTGAGAAGTACAATGTGCCCTTTAACAACTTAAAGAGGTTTCAGTGTGCTCCTCAGGACCCGATGACGTTGTCATTTCCAAGAAAGGACGACCCTTAGCTCTAACCGTTGAGGAAGAGCAAAAACTGGTGACATATGTACTCAAAATGCAAGAACTTGGGTTTGGGCTATCGGCAAAAGAAATTAGAAGACAACCCTTCAATATAATTAATAAGAGTGGTCGGAAAAATCCATTCAATTCTTTTTTGCTTTTGTTTTGTGTTTATGATGTTTAGTGACTTCTTGTCCCAGTAAATTAAGTCTTATAAACCTTGTACCACTGTTTTATTTTGAAAAATTTACTTTTTAATCCTATTGCTGAATTACCCCTGTACTATTGCCAATTTATCCTGATGAAGTACCAAATCTGGAAATATGTCATTTGTTATTTATTAGTGTATTATGTGTAAAGTAATTTAGATTTGTAGAATTTTCTTTCATAGGTTTATTCGGATTTAATGTTTAAACACATTCCACAGTAAAGGAATATTTAATTTCAGAATATGTAACTACAAACTGTGTCAAAATACAAATATTGACAAATTAGACGAGTCTCCCCTACATCAATACCAACGAAATAAGTCCAGAGTCCAACTCCGAACGTTACCAGCATTTGTTCTTAATTTATTGAGGGAAACCCAGTTGGGCCGGAACGCACCGGAACGCCGTTCCAAAAAATAAAAATGTAAGCATTTCGGAAACATGAGTATGCCAAACTTGACACCCTCTACGAGCCTATTTGGTTGCTGCTAAATTGATAACGTGAGTTCCTCTAATACATATTATTTTCAAACTAAATCACTGGGGAAAATCCCGGAAAAGACTTGTCCCAATCAGTGTTTGAATCCGGGCCCGCTAGTCCACGGTCAGATATCGTAAGCGTTACTGCACAACGGTGGACCAGTGCTGACCTACATAGGAAATACAATAAATTAGATGAAAATTTGAAATGAAAACTCTTCAAGAAACAATTCTAATCAATGCTTTCGCATGGGTTTGTTCCTCGCAGCTTTCACGAGATAGGTGTGTACGATGTCCCTTCAATGGTCGACCATGCCCTCAACGTTTCGAGGCAGAGCTCTCTGTACTACATCGGCCACTCCATGGGAGGCACCGATTTCTACGTATATGCTTCCACTTACCCTGCCTACAACTCCAAGATACGCCTCATGGTGGGACTGGCGCCCCCATCTTACTACTACTTCACTTCCAACCCCTTTATCAGGATCTCTATGTTCAGTAAAGTAGGGGTAAGAAAATTAAGTACATTCTATGAGGGAGAAAGCAATGGTGGAGTATTCTGAATGCATTGCTATTTTTTTATTTCGTTATCTAATGATACTGTATCACAACTAGATTATTTAGCGTCGATGGATTTAGTGATAGCGAAATGTTATTTGGCGAGATAAGGCCGAGGATTCGCCACAGATTACCTGACATTCGCCTTACGGTTTGGGGAAAACCTCGGAGAAAACCAACCAGGTAATCAGCCCTAGCGGGAATCGAACCCACGCCCGAGCGCAACTCCGGATCGGCAGGCAAACGCGTTAGCCGATTGAGCCGATGGCTGATTACATTGTTTCCATTGCTTGCAATGAATATAGAAGTTTAGTGTTTCAGTTGGCTCCATCTTTGCCTTCAGGTGAACAAAAGAAACGGACCACTCAAGTGGCTTAGGCCTTTTTAATGACCAGGCCGAGTGTTTTTACAATTAGTAATTAACATGAAATGTGACAGAGAGATGCACCAAGTACATTAAGATGATTAATGACAGTGAATTTGACGCGAATTTTCGAGAAGATTGTTTTTTTTTTCTGCAAAAGATGTTCATTTCTATGGTAAAATGAAAATAGAGCATGTTTAAATTATTTCAAAGAAATGGAGTCCTATTAACTTTGAAGATGTTAGCTACAAAGGAATAGGGAGACAAAATACTTGGGATTTATATTTCTATCCTTAATGGCTTACAGTTACAGGACCATTGATGACTGGGTTTTGGATAAAACTGAGTTAAGGCTGATTTGCAAAGGATACGGTTATTATTATTATTATTATTATTATTATTATTATTATTATTATTATTATTATTATTTATAATTGTCGATCTAGCTTCCCAATATCTTAATGGCTCTAAGGAACTCCGCAGAGCTGGGCATTTCCGGAGATGCTCTCTGTCCATAACCTCAGATGAGATGCAAAGAATACAAGCCAAAGACATCGCAATTCCAAAGCGATGGAGATGTCCAAGACAGTCATGACCAGTATTGTGACGAAAAAGAGTGACTGATGTTTTTCGTTGGCCGTCTGTAATGTTTTGGATTGATGTCTTCCACTGCTTTTCCTTGATTTTGTCATATCGTTCTTCAAAATATGGGTTTCTAATCACGTCTTTTACTATTAACTTTTGAGACTCATATGATATGATTTTCTAGGTTATTTAAGTTAGGGAGGCACCCTTTTAGGCTAAAGTACCTGCACGCTCGTTTCCAGAAATATTGCAAGAATTTAGGATCCACTGAAAAGGTACGATCTTGTTCAATTTGTGTATGAGTGTACTGTCTACGACATTACATGGTGAAAAATATAATCACGAAATTACTATCACATTTTGAATAATAAGTCTTATTTCATCTTTCTTAGTAAGTTTAACATATCTCTTTTCTCCTTCTTACACACCACTACGGGTAGGGGAGGGGGATCCACTCACTAAATCACACACTACACATCTTACAGCATGGGCCTCCCTGTTCATGAGATCGGGATGACACAATGCCACCGCCGAGACATCGCAGGACAACTATAACATAACGGACAGACACCAGTCCTGTGGATGGAAGATAAATTTCTTCCAATGCTCATGCCGGGAATCAAACCGCAGTTGGAAAGCGCACTCGCTATCGAAATAGCCACAGACTTAATCTTAAGTATGTTATTTTATTAATTTTTCACGAAGAATTGGAAAAACTTTAATAAAGAACCTGACCCCGGTAATGGCACAAACGGTAGAATATCTTTATCTTGTTCACTTGTAGAGTTAAGGTAGAGCCAACTTTAGAAACGTCGTAAATTTCTATCAATTAATAAGTTCCTATCTACACCTCTTCTAAATGAAACCCTCTCATCTCTTTTTATAACGATAATTGTAGTTAATAGGCATTTATTTATCTATTTTAATTATTTTTCATTAATTAATTAATGTATTAATTTATTTTATTTTTATTTATTTATTTATTATTTTTCATTTATTTATTATTATTTATTTATTCATTCATTTATTTATCTCTTTATTTATTTATTACTTATCTATCTATCTATCTATCTATCTATCTATCTATCTATCTATCTATCTATCTGTCTGTCTGTCTGTCTGTCTGTCTGTCTGTCTGTCTGTCTGTCTGTCTGTCTGTCTGTCTGTCTGTCTGTCTGTCTGTCTGTCTGTCTGTCTGTCTGTCTGTCTGTCTATCTATCTATCTATCTATCTATCTATCTATCTATCTATCTATCTATCTATCTATCTATCTATCTATCTATCTATCTATCTATCTATCTATCTGTCTCTCTGTCTGTCTGTCTGTCTATCTGTCTATCTGTCTATCTATCTATCTATCTATCTATCTATCTATCTATCTATCTATCTATCTATCTATCTATCTATCTATCTATCTATCTATCTATCTATCTATCTATCTATCTATCTATCTGTCTATCTGTCTATCTGTCTATCTGTCTATCTGTCTATCTGTCTATCCTATCTATCCTATCTATCTATCTATCTATCTATCTATCTATCTATCTATCTATCTATCTATCTATCTATCTATCTATCTATCTATCTATCTATCTATCTATCTATCTATCTATCTATCTATCTATCTATCTATCTATCTAGCTATCTAGCTATCTAGCTATCTATCTATCTATCTATCTATCTATCTATCTATCTATCTATCTATCTATCTATCTATCTATCTATCTATCTATCTATCTATCTATCTATCTATCTATCTATCTATCTATCTATCTATCTATCTATCTATCTATCTATCTATCTATCTATCTATCTATCTATCTATCTATCTATCTATCTATCTATCTATCTATCTATCTATCTATCTATCTATCTATCTATCTATCTATCTATCTATCTATCTATCTATCTATCTATCTATCTATCTATCTATCTATCTATCTATTTATTTGTTTATTTATCGATCTATTTATTTATCTATTTATTTATATATTTATCTATTTATCTATGTATCTATTTATCTATCTATCTGTCTATCTGTCTGTATTTATTTATTTATTTACTTACTTATTTATTTATTTATTTATTCTGATAAACTTGCGAAAACCCATTAATGTAAAGGAGAGATGTATCAAAGAATAACGTACTGTTTAATTGTTTTCTAAATATACAAAGTACGGGTAACTTGCTCATGAAAGTTTTGTGCCATGTTCGACTGGAATATGTAGATTTCTGATACTTTTGCGTTCCCCACTTCTCCGACTGTCAGAGTGCGAGAGAGAAGGAAGTTGAAATGCGAGGAAAGATTCTGCTCATGCGTAGAACAGCACTTCATCCATGCTACTGCATTTCCAGAAAACATCATAATTTCTTTCTGAGTAAGGAACACGTGTGCCCAATGGCGGCTCGTGAACTTGTGGATTGAGAGAGCTGCAGTAGATTTTGGTACATACAAATTTCACTTCTTGATACCATTACTAATAAGTATAGGACAAAAATAAATTCACTACATATCGAAAAACCAAAACTTTCTAACTTAGTTGGGAGATGTCTGTGGGACCATTTGCTAATCCCTAAGAAAAACTAATACCACCGATTTCAGTCTGAATTTCAGATCGGCAGACACTCAACTTACAATCTACCAGTTCATTCTGAATTGTCTTAGAATAACCTTAAACAGTGGCATGTTCCAAATGATTTTTGAGAGGCTCGTTTAGATTACTCACGAACTGTAGCAACCCACGAAACACATCAGGGCTCTTCGAATCGTTTTTTCATCATGTCCCCTATGGGGAAGTTCATATTGGCCACAAAATTTGATACAATCAATTTTTTTTTAATAATTTCACGATTTTTTCTCACTTCTTGATTATGTTTGAGAATGTTTGTTCTGTTCGTTTCACTTAATTGCACAGCAGTATGAGTTGCGTAATGTAGCCAATGAAACAACATGTTTCAGGTGAGACTGCGAAGATTCGTGCATTTTGCTTTTTAGAGGCAAATGTCCTAAATCTGTCACACCACTCCTAGTCCATGCAGCATCACCACCGAAAAGGAGGCAAGGACAACAAAATACTGATTTTTTTTTTTTTTGTTCACATCCACGTAACCACAAATGCTTAGCGTAAATTTCATTGTTATACTTCCTTACATACTGCATATGCACTATTTCGGCTGGATGAAGCTTAAGTAAGATTTAAGTCGGGTAACGGACGACCCTTTAATTTCACTTCATTACATCAATATTCTCCGCAAGGGAAAGTTGAGAAAAATCAAATTAATATTCTGTAATTCACACACACTCATGCTTGCAAATTTGCACTGGTTAAGTTACGGTATTAAGACGTCACACCAAAGCAACACTCAGATATACTGATGGTCAACAATTTTCTAAAACTGGAAAAGAAGTCTCTTTCGTATTTTACGTGCTATATCAAAATGATTCTACTCGTGCAATCATTTTGAGCTAAGGCAAATATTAGGTTCTTCTGGAGGCTGGATATATACGTAATAATAAGGGAAAAGAGAATATTAATTTCGTTATATTAACTCGATAAGATTCTACAACAATAAGTATGTGAAAAGAAAATAAAAATTTTGTCATTAAGTTTCAAGGGAATAGAGAATCCATTTGACGCACCATTACAATAGCGGTGTGGGAGGAGAGGAAAGATCCCTTGTGGCCTGGCTCTGCAAGCCACTGCAACGAGATATGGGTTTTAAACAGCGGCAGTTTCCCTCTGCTTCCCTTCACCTCTCTACCTCCTGACCATGCAAGACACACTCTCTATGAGCTGACCACCCTGCAGATCCCAGGACGACTTTGAATGCAGTGCCAATTCCAATAGAGTCGACGCGCAAAAAGATTATGCATAAGATAATAGTACATATTCCCGGGCAGATGAAATATAAAGCAATTTACCAATAAAAGCTGTAACAATTCTTCTAAAAATTAAAATAAATATTATTTTTATTTTCCTGTCAAAGCAGGGAGTGCTGCAGCTCCGCAGCTCTTATGGACGAGCCGCCCCTGCGTGTGCCTATCTTGTGGTTCTAAAAGCGTATATTTCCTACTTCTGTTGTGTTTATTTAACTTGTGTATTTAATACAATAATATATTCAACTCCTCTTTCCAAAATAATTACGCTACACCAGGCATGCCTCCTTGAACTGATATTTTTGTAGTGAGTTGTAGCGAGGCAAACCCTCTCCCCCCACCGTTCTGACGTCGGCAGAGCGCACAGATAGAAGTCTGTATGCAATCATGCTAAGGGATATACATAAGAATTATATGTGACGACCTTACGAGGTACATTTTGTTTCTTTCAACCTGTTTAACAAAAGGAAAACAATTATTGAAAACATGATTATATTCTCTGATCACAGCCAATGTCTTGCAGGCTGAAGCGGATATGTTATATAACAGTGAATTTTTCCCGAAGGATTGGGTACCTCCAATTCTCCTACAAACCTTCTGCAGAGACATGGGCCTGGTGCAAGAACTATGTTCCGCAGGACTTCTGCTCCTCGGTGGGACAAATTCAACACAGACTAACAAAGTAAGTATGGAACGCTAATGAGGATGTATGTCCACTTTACTTCGGGCCGTAGTCAGTCAGTATACTTATACAATCCTGGAAGACGGAATGAATCGGAATTTCCTCAATTTCTATGTGTGTACTGGTTATTAAGGGAAGACTCCACTGAAAATCATGAAACTTTTTCCAATTTTTTTTTAGCTATTTCACTTATTCAGAATTTATATTTTCATACCCCAAATGGATTCAGCTCAATTCTGATTACAAATACTCGTATGTTTACAATTTTTAAATTAAGGCTGGAAGAGGGCGTGGAATTTAAAGAGCTGTCAAAATTGTTTTTCATCGAAGAATTCTTTTTTAAAATTTCTGATTACAAATCTAGTAACTTTTTGTTGGCTCCCTGAAGTTACTAGATGAATGTAGCGGAGAAGAATATTAATTTACATAAATATTCATTTTATTTTCACATCTATTTTTCTGTGTTCATTTTTGTTGATTCAACACCAACTTCCTTATGCCAAATGTTAATCAATCTGGATGAAAATTTTACTGCAAGTATTTATGAGGTAGCTGCATGTTTCTATGCATTTATTTTGTGAGAAATGCTGCTAGTTTATTTTATTAATATTTTTCTTAATGCTGCTAGTTTATTTGATTAATATTTTTCTTATAAGAAAAATATTAATAAAATAAACTAGCAGCATTTCACACAAAATAAATGCATAGAAACATGCAGCTACCTCATAAATACTTGCAGGAAAAATTTCATCCAGATTGATTAATATTTGGCATCAGAAAGTTGGTGTTGAATCAACAAAAATGAACACAGAAAAATAGATTTGAAAATAAAATGAATATTTATGTAAATTAATATTCTCCTCCGCTACATTCATCTAGTAACTTCAGGGAGCCAACGAAGAGTTACTAGATTTGTAATCAGAAATTTTGAAAAAGAATTCTTCAATGAAAAACAATTTTGACAGCTCTTTAAATTCCACGCCCCCTTCCAGCCTTAATTTAAAAAGTGTAAACATACGAGTATTTGTAATCAGAATTGAGCTGAATCCATTTGGGGTATGAAAATATAAATTCTGAATAAGTGAAATAGCTAAAAAAAAAAAATTGGAAAAAGTTTCATGATTTTCAGTGGAGTCTTCCCTTAAGGCGTTTATCCATTTATAGAGCTCACCATTACTATGTTAAACGAAGGATGGAGGATACTCTTGGTCGTTGTATAGCTTATATAACAAATAGACCACAAACTTAGCAGGAATGCAGGAATATAGGGTGGAGGATGCTCTTTGTAATTTCGTGTAGGTGGCTGGTGGATAGGTAATTGGTGGATGACGAATGTTTGTAAAATAATTTACTCTTTGTCGGCCTAGAACGTCAGTAGTGAAGTAAACTACAATTTAAGCAGGAATAAAGGAAAGACGGGTAGCTGACTGGCTGGATGGATGAATGGATAAAGGTTATTAAATTGTATTATTTACTTCTTCCTTCCGATTTCAAATGGTTTCAACTGTAATATAATTAATGTTTCATAAATATTAATAATGAATAATTAAATAAACTATGTGTTTCAATGAAAGAGAGAATAAATACACCAATAAATAATGTAAGTATGAATTAATTACTCGACTAGTTAGTGGATGAATGAGTGAACGATTGAGTGAGTGAAGTTGACTTCATATGTTTATTATTTGTTTATTTGTTCATTCGTTTATTTATGTATTTATTCGTTTATTTATTTATTCATTCATTCATTTGTTTATTTATTTATTTATTCGTTCATCCATTCAATTGTCCAATGATTTATTTGTTTATTTAATATTTACTTATTTATTTATTTATGTAGACTTATTTATTTATGTAGACCTATTTATTTATTTACTTATTTATCTATTTATTCATTCATTCGTTCTTTTGTTCGTTTATTTATGTTTCATTCGTTTATTTATTTATTTATTTATTTATTTATTCATTCATTCATTCATTCGTCCAATAATTCATTTCTTCACTGATTTATTTGTTTCCTTATTATTTAATTATTTCTTTACTTATTTTCTTATTTACTTATGTAGACCTATTTATTTAATTAATTTACTTATTTATTTGTTTATTTATTTATTCGTTCGTTTGTTCGTTCGTTTATTTATTTATTCATTCGTTTATTCGTCTATTCATTTACTTATTTATTTATTCATTAATTTATTCGTTCATTCATTCATTTGTTCATTGAATTATTTATTTACTTATTTTCTTATTTACTTAAGTAGGCTTATTTTTTATTTATTTCATTGTTTATTTATTTATTCATTCGTTTATTTATTTATATATTCATTCATTCGTTAGTTCATTTGTTCGTTCGTTTATTTATTTATTTACTTATTTATGTATTTATTTATTTATTTATTCGTTCTTTCTTTCGTTTGTTTGTTCGTTCATTCATTTGTTTATTTCCTTGTAATAATGAGTGAACGAATTAACAGATGATAGAATGGACTGTGTTAGGTGGAAGCAGTTCTCATTTTCTTGAAAGGTATCATAGATCAACTCTGCCATAGTCCAGACGAGAAATCTAAACGGATAGAACTTATACCCATTTGCACCACAACAATCCATTTTCTAGCCCTCTCTATTAACTAAGTTGTCTTTGGAGGACAGCAACATGAACTGCTTTCAGCTCTATACGTACAGTACACTGAAAATAACCAGGATCACTACACATCACAAACGTCTTGAAAAACACTGACTCTGGGACGCAAAAAGAACCATACACATTTAATGTCTCTGATCATAATCCGAGTATATTCAAACGTATATTATGTAATAGCCGTCTTGGACAGTAGTCAATCAAAATTAACCATCTAACATGTACACTTACTTTTATGTCTAGTTCTAATCCAGTATATCTTAAAAAGCCTTACAGAGGAAATTCAATTACTTTCTCCTTTTACAGAAATCGCTGCCTGCAATTTTATCTCATTTTCCGGCCGGGGCTTCCTTGAAAACTTGGGTCCACTTTGGTCAACAATTAAGATCAGGTAATTAGTCCCTCCGAACTCTAATTTGTAAGTAGTAGTAGCAGGAGTAATAGTTATAATGTTAGTTGTAGTAGTGGTCATAGTCCTAGTAGTTTTTGTAGTGGTAGTGGTGATAATGGTAGGCCTAATGGTAGTAGTGTGGTAGTATTGTTAGTGGTAATAATGATAGGTGTAGAGATAGTAGTAGTGGTAGTGGTAATGGTAATGGTAATGGTAGTGGTGGTGGTGATGGTAGTGGTAGTTGTGATATATAGTAGTAGCAGTTGCGGTATGTAGTGGTAGTGGTAGTGGTGGTGATAGTGGTAGTTGTGATATGTAGTAGTAGTAGTAGTAGTAGTAGTAGTAGTTGTAGTGGAAGTGGTAATTGTGGTTGTGGTATGTAGTGGTGGTAATAGTAGTAGTGGTAGTGGTAGTGGTGGTAGTGGTAATTGTGGTTTATAGTAGTAGTAGTTGCGGTATGTAGTGGTAATGGTGGTGATAGTGGTAGTAGTTGTGATATGTAGTAGTAGTAGTAGTAGTTGTAGTGGAAGTGGTAATTGTGGTTGTGGTATGTAGTGGTAGTGGTGATAGTATTTGTAGTATGTAGAGGTAGTAGTAGTTGTAGTGGTAGTTGTGGTATGTAGTGGTGGTAATAGTGGTAGAGGTAGTGATGGAAGTAGTAGTAGTTGTGGTGGGAGTGGTAGTTGTGGTTGTGATATGTAGTGGTAGTGATGGTAGTAGTATTTGTAGTAATAGTTGTAGCTGTTGTATGTAGTTGTAGTGATAGTTTGGTATGTAGTGGTGGTAATAGTAGTCGTGGTAGTAGTAGTAGTAGTAGTTGTAATGGGAATGATAGTTGTGGTTGTGGTATGTAGTGGTAATTGTAGTAGTAGTATTTGTAGTAATAGTGGTAGTTGTATGCAGTGGTAGTAATAGTTGTAGCTGTGGTATGTAGTGGTGGTAATAGTAGTAGTGGTAGTGGTGGTAGTAATAGTAATAATTGTAGTGGTAGTAATAGTGGCAGTGGTCGTAATAGTTTTGACTGTGACTTGTTTTTGTTCACCAGGGAAACAACATACAGCATTTTAATCCATGAAAAGCAACCACTGACTATATCTGATACTTAGTCACTAGACACCAACGTAGTGTACGCTTATATGTTATTAATCCTTTCTGTGCCAATTACCTTCGCATATCTGCAAAGATATAATACATCATCCACTTCAGCTAGTTTAAATTTAACTAGAGGCTTTAAATATCGGTTTTTAAGTCACTGTAGCCTACACAAGAGGAGATAAGACCATTTACTGCAATGTACTGTATCTTGTGTCGCAGGAAAATTCCGACAGTATGACCACGGGCGTCAACTGAACTTGAAGCTGTACGGTACAGCAGAGCCCCCGGAGTACAACACTACCGTCATCACAGCGCCTGTAGCTTCATACATCAGTGATGGAGACAGCTTGGTTGTAGCTAAGGTTCGCGGTTTGAGAATTGCATTTCTAAATCTTACTGACACTGACGAGGAAACTGCTAATGAGCTCATGTCGAAACCTCTCCTCAAACATCGCGTATAGTTAGATCTCCACGCAGACTCCTTCATAGTTCATTTATCAGAGCGTTGACTTATGACGTCTGTGGACCCGAGTTCAAATCCTGCATGGCGGAGTTGTGAGGATTTTTCCCACACTTCTCCGTTTTCCCTCCCTTCATTCCATCACCGCTCGTCATAGGATCCTTTCATTCTGATTTCCGTTTTTAAAACAGGGCACCACTTATATTTGTGTGGCACCGAATTGATCTTCAGACGTAGTTGGTGATCCTCTCGGTTTGTTCAAAGATTGGTGGTGAATTCTAGACCAGCAGAGACGAACCGAAGTCCCCCTCCAGAATCTCACTCCTTCAGGGACATGCCTCGTGTTGATCTGTAAGGTACCGGAAAATATTGAATGCGAGTGGGCTGCAGTCAAAGAAAGTCGGCAACTGGCAGTCGAGAAATAGAAGATCTGGAGATAACAACCGACCGAGTTAGCAACTCACCAACTTATTTTCCACGTATAAGTGACACTGTGGCATGAAATATTGTTCATAGAAATTTGAAATGCACTTGAAATAACACGATGATTTCCCGAAATATTTACCACATGTTTTCCGGGCAGAGGAAGAATCTCCACCGTAAGCTATTCACCTGCTTGCAGATTGTTGCATAGCATTTAAAAATTTCACTGACTATATGCACAAATTAATAGTCTACGCAGTTACTTAAATTTACTCTATAATAACTGTATGAAAAGTAATAAATGTCTAAATACGAATGCATATTCGTTTTATATGTTAGGTGCTTACAAATCTCTGCTGTACTTAATTCTAAATTGAAGTGAAGTCCACATCAGTTGTGTATAAGCGTGAGATATTCAATGGATATCCATTATACAAAGCTAGCCAATGGGAACTGCTACTTCTTTCTTTTAAATATTTCTTCGTAGGCTATTGAATGATATCGCCACAATTACTGTCTTTACCGAAAGAGTCGTTTCTCAGGGTGCGACATAGGAGACTGGTCTTCTCTATACCCGCAATGAGACGAGATGATGACGGTTTGTTGGCTTGCACAGGAGAACCGGAACTCTCCGGGAAAACCCCTGTGTTACCCGGACTACGGGTTTGCCCAAAACAAGTTGTAAATCGGGGATCGAACCTGGCTCCACAGGACTGTAAGTCCAGCGCTCTAGCCACTAGACCACCTTGGCGGCTGAATCTTGACATAATTTTCGACAAATAAAAGGGCATTTTCTATGGAGACGTTTTTCAAAACTGAGAAATATCAGAACTGAGAGCCCCATGACATGGGTTGGGACTCTGGGCTCCAAAAGGCATACGATTTTAAAATGCGTAAACAATTTTCATGTTTATGACTGTGATTTCGACACGTTATCAGAAAAGAAGTGGTCAAGATCATGAGAGTTAAGTCAGAAGGACCGAACAAGGAGAGGGAATTATTACTGTATTTTCACATTTTAGTTGTCGACAAATGATTACCTACTGGAGTTCATTTTTTCATTCATAGTTTTCTGCCCACGGGCAGGACTTTCACTGCAAACCCAGCATTCTCAAATCTATTATTGAAGTATGAAGATTGATTAATAAGCAGATATGTACAGAGTTTACAATTTTCTTTA
Source organism: Periplaneta americana (assembly GCF_040183065.1). Taxonomy (NCBI): domain Eukaryota; kingdom Metazoa; phylum Arthropoda; class Insecta; order Blattodea; family Blattidae; genus Periplaneta; species Periplaneta americana. The sequence goes on along the minus strand of NC_091124.1, from coordinate 9,009,016 downwards.
TTGCTTCGGTCTTTTAATTAAAATAATAAAGCCACAAAATACCCATCGATTTACCGAAAAATATGCCATGGCTCACCAAATTATATAACACAGAAAATGAATTCATAATAATATGAAATCACTTACTGGCGATCTCATTCCACAGCGTACGAAAATCCACCCGTACCAGTGGAGAACTTAAGACCTTAATGTAATAGAATTCATTTAACATAAGCAAAGTGAATAAATTAAGCAAGATAACTAAATTGCATATAATAAAATTTGTTTAGCTCATGCAATCTACTTCGTATAACCTTACGGAAATACTTTAAAAGCACCTGTACCCAGGGCCCAGGAGCCAATCCTGTATTAACCAGCAAAATGTCGAATTAATAACGATTTTATTATTTGTCTTGCAGGATGTCGATAGTCTGCATCGAACCTTGCGAAACAACGTTGGAGTATTTCGAGTTCCTCTGTCAACATTCAACCACTTCGACTTTTTGTGGGGAGTGGATGTGAAGTCCTTGGTGTACGACTCAGTTATCGATTTGATGGCGAGATTCTGATGCTTGCTGTTGCAAGGAATGTGATGATCCCAACGGCAGATGCTTGGAATTCAATAAATCCAAGATGCGTACCATGATGCCAAGATACTTAAACCACTATAATTGTCACTCCAAGTCATGTCGGTGTCTACGAGTGGATTTCATATCCCCAGTGAGTTTTCATCAGCCCTTATTTTGGCATCTTACGGCATAGCATTAACATAAGTGGGAGATATGCAATAACATACAGGTTGGTGCAGATAAAAGTAGCCCGTGTAAGTGTAGAGTAAATATAGAAGAAAAATACAGAGACGAAGTGCTGAAAAGGTGTCACCTTTTATAGAATATGTTAAAAGTGGTTCCTTGCAGCATCAATACACAGTTATGCACCTCTAATCATGTTCAAATACACTGTCACAGATACATTTCGCACAGATCTCGTAGAGCGCGACGTTTTAACCAAACCCTGTATTGCTCTCTTTGCCTTGTCCCTGAAAATTTCGCAGGTTTTCTTACTCAGACCTGTTCTCACATAGCCTACGCTTCCACAATTTCCACTCTTTCTTATATCGAGTAAGTCATTTTGCACGATGCGAACAGATATGTGTAGTTCGACTGATGACTAATGAAATACTGACAGGAAGAATGCCAACAATCGATTGTCCTTTGTTGTAGCCCATAGATGTCCAATATTGTAACTCGTACGAGGTAACCCCTGGCGTAAGCAACACGCAGCTCATACTCTTTAATGTCGTTTTTCCTATTTTATATGGAAAGTTATTGACCTTAGCAGAGCATGCTTGACGTGCAATATCTCCTGGGTCTATAGGCGCTTGGACACCCGTGCTGTAGCTGTTTACTCATTTCGTTAAGATAGGCCTACGATACGATAGAATAAGATAATGGAATTTCAAGGAGTCGAAATATCGCATTCGCATTCAAATGGGAGGCAGGCTGCTTTTATCTGCGCCACCCAGTAGAAGAGGACGAAAATATTAAACAAAAATTTTATATAAATGAGAACATAGCTGCCAAGATCTTTGAAATATTGGATGGAGGAGGGGGCAGGACTCTGCACAAAAGTCTGAGAAAACATTAATTGTCGTTTCTCAGAAATATCGTTACATATTTTTCAGATCATAACATCGCCTGATTTTTCATTTAGTACCCATGGAAATTGCCTAACCCAAGATGGTTGAGAACTACGGCCCTTATGCACTACTTTTCCCTTTCAGTGCTTTGCTCACTCTTCGTTGTTTCTTACAGCGATGATAAAAATCAGCTATCAGTTTTACTGTCACTGTTTCCGTTCATTGCAGCTTTATTTTCGACAGTTTTCTTTATTAAAAGAGTATCCATTGTCAACAGTCATATCGCAATCGCTGATCAATTAATAACGTGCAGGGTTGCCAGATTTTAGATCTACTAAGGAGGCACATCCTTTTTCCATCGTATACAGTAGACTTACTTACGTTTTGTCTTAAAGAAAGAGTTATGTGAATATGGGCGGAATTGACATTTTCATGACTGTACAAGAAATGGGAACAAAATATTATGCCTTTATATGCAGTTGAAGAAACTAATGTGAATCTCAGAATTGCAATTTTAATCAATGAATGGTTCAGAGCCATAGTGGGCCAAGCGCCATTTATTAAAAACGGAGAAAGCAAGAGTTAAATTTAAGTGAGTACCATAGTTTAATGAAGATTGACATATCATTTAATTTTAGTTTTAATGTGTATACTTTATTTTACTTGCTGTATGTTTCCATTAAATTATGGTAATAACTTCATTTTAACCCTTGTTTTCTACGGTTTTAGTAAATGGCCCACTATTGTTCTGAACCCTTCAAATAAATTGTAGATACAGGTTTCCAAGTACAAAATATTTATCTGGCTCTAAGTTACATTACGTTTCTCTGACGTCTTGCTGAAGGGCTTGTGGCAATAATGTGTTACGCCAAATTATTAACTTAATGACTTAATAGGTCTGTCTCATAGATTTCCCCGTCTGTTTATTATTAATTGTAAAACACAAATTCCAAAACATGGCATCACATGTGACGAAATATTTAAATTCCAATGTTTATTAACTTATTACAATGACATAAAATTCATTGATACCGTCCACATCTGTGGAGTAACGGTTAGCGCGTCTGGCCGTGAGACCAGGTGGCCCGGGTAGGATTCCCGGTTGGGGAAATTTACCTGGTTAAGGTTTTTCCGGGGTTTTCCCTAAACTCAATACGAGCAAATGCTGGATAACAATCGGTGCTGGACCTCGGAGTCATTTCACAAGCATTATCACCTTCATCTCATTCAGACGCTCATTCAGATATGTTTAGGCATATAGCCTACCTCATTCCGTCAACATTTCTCCATTTCGTCATCATTCCATAGCATTCCCCGAACGCCGAATGGCGACGCACGGAGGGGGCTGACAAGGGACAAGAGTGTAACCTGCTCGAAGTCTGGGTACGCAGCGAACCTTAGTGTAGTCAGCCGGTGTGGTTTGGAGATGCACCTGGCTTTAGTGTTAGCTCAATAGTTCTTGAAAGGTCACAGTGTCCCCTCTCCACTTCTCGAAATTCCATTCCATTCATACAATTGCTGTCCCGTTGCAGAAAGGATAATATTCTCCTAAGTTCAATGTAAATCAATGTATTAGGTTGGTGCATAAGTTCGTAGCGTTTTATCATAAGTTTATTAAACACATCAGATACACATAAGAGAGAAGTTAACCATCAACAATGTATTCTCCTTCACTATTCACAACAGTCTGCCAACGCCGGAGTAGTTTTTCGAATTCACGCCTGTTTTGAGTTAAAGAAGTCGTCAAGCCATGTTCGGAGCGCATTTTCATCCGGAAATGTAGTTCCTTGGAGGTTGTTCGATAGAGAGCGGAAAAGGTGAAAATCTGAGGGCGCAAGATCAGATGAATGAGGTTGGCGCGGAATAACTTTCCAATCCAACTCGTGGATAGTGTTTTGTGTCAGGTTAGCAGAGTGCGGACTGGTGTTATCGTGGAGTAGCATCACTTCTCGCAGTCTTGTTGATCGTTTTTCTTAGATTGCGTGTGCAAGACGTCGCAGTTGGTGGCAATAAATGTCGCACGATGTGGAATTGTCACAGTTCATCACATTTGCCAGTTCTCAGGCACACTGACATGGATCATTGTGGATTAATGTGTTTAAGCGGTCTTCATCAAACCCCGAAGATCTTCCTGAACGCGGATGTCACTAATGTCATAATAAGCCTCCTTAAAACGAGAAAAGCATTTTCTTGCCGTGCTCTCTCCGATAGCATTGTCACCTTACACGATACAAATGTTTCTGGGCGCCTCCGCTGCTTTCGCTCCTCTATTGAACTCAAAAAGAAGAATATGTCGGAAATGTTCCACTTTCTCCACTTGACACTCCATTTTCTAGCATCCACGGCTTCACTCAGTATCTGCAAAAATAAAAACTTCAATATGTAAACTCAAGCACAACAATTGAACTTCAAATAAAAAATGACGATCGATAAATAAACCCATAGTAACCGGAGTACCAACACGCGCAACAAAAACGCTACGAACTTATGCACCAACCTAATAGATACACACTGTATTGAATTTAAATGAAAACCTGTTTAACAACAGTGATGTAATGATGGACAACAGTGATGTAATGATGGACAAGAGTGATGTAATGGATACAACGCAACGTGACGTATTCCTGAAAGACCAGTTCTGGCCCAGAAGATTATCAACAGGGCTCTCATCTTCTTTTCCTCAGTTCTGCCCCAGAAGATTATCAACAGGGCTCTCATCTTCTTTTCCTCAGTTCTGCCCCAGAAGATTATCAACTGGGCTCTCATCTTCTTTTCCTCAGTTCTGCCCCAGAAGATTATCAACAGGGCTCTCATCTTCTTTTCCTCAGTTCTGCCCCAGAAGATTATCAACAGGGCTCTCATCTTCTTTTCCTCAGTTCTGCCTCAGAAGATTATCAACAGGGCTCTCATCTTCTTTTCCTCAGTTCTGCCCCAGAAGATTATCAACAGGGCTCTCATCTTCTTTTCCTCAGTTCTGCCCCAGAAGATTATCAACAGGGCTCTCATCTTCTTTTCCTCATCCAGTATGCACTGCTCTTTGTTTTTTGTGGGATTAAACAAATTTGAAGAATTTTATTAAATATGCTATTCACGTAATTTGGTATGTTTGTATGTTCCTGTACTCTTTTTGGCTTAAGTATAGGGTACATTTGAAGTTCCTTTTAAGATGAAAAAATATCTTTCACTGTCTTCTTCACCTAAAAATTGTTTGTTTTGTTTTTTTTTAAGTTGGTTATTTAACGACGCTGTATCAACTACTAGGTTATTTAGCGTCGATGAGAATGGTGTTAGCGAGATGGTATTTGGTGAGATGAGGCCGAGGATTCACCATAGATTACCTGGAATTCACCTTACGGTTGGGGAAAACCTCGGAAAAAACCCAACCAGGTAATCAGCCCAAGCGGGAATCGAACCCGCGCCCGAAAGCGCCTTAACCGACTGAGCCACGCCGGTGGCTAAAAATTGTTTTCTAGAAAGAAAAATGATTATTAGTCGAGAATTGTAGAAATCCCACGTGTGCAAGCAATTCAGATTTTTTCCGCCCCCCCCCCAAGAAAATACTAAAGAGAAAAATTAATGTTCATATATGTCAAACACTACAACTTACTATTATACTTTAATGAAAGAAATATAGTCACCTCAAAATATGAAACGCTTTTGATGAAAAGTTTTCGTCGTCTTCTTCTTCTTTTTCTTCTTCTCCTTCTTCCCTAATTGTGCCGCTAACGTAGCGTTTGGGGACCCATAAGAGAAGAAAAATTTGTTTGTGCCTCTTGAAAAATTTATTCAAATGGAGATGTGAAGTTTCTGCAATCCAAGATTCAAATGTGAAATCAGCACTTACACTTAAGACTAATGACGATACAGAATGCCACATTAACAAACATTTACGACCATGGGTTTCAAGTAGATCAAAACCTACGCCGTGGACTACTTAAGTCGTATCAAGTTCAGTTCAAAGCAGATTATCCTTCCTGTGCACGCCGAGGGCAACACAACAAAGTGATGTGTAACAACCTGTGGAGTAACGGTTAGCGCTTCTGGCCGCGAAACCAGGTGGTTTTCTAAATCACGACGCTTATTAACTTTTATATCTAACTTACAAACTTTAAAACATAATATATTTTCCTCCTTGACTGAAAAATTGACATGTTTGAAGTCTTATACAAGCACGGGCAAAGTTACAGATATTATTTGCAGCATTTTAATACATCTTCACAGTGCCTTCACTAAATCACAACTAAAGTCCTTACCAAACGTTTACTTTTCAACAGAAGACAGGCATGCTGTGTTGAAACAAACACTGAAGTAAACAATACAAAAACCGCACCCGTTTAACTTGCAATGAAGAGAGCTCCTTTCAAGCGACGTCTTTAATTTAGCGTACGAACCTGAAGATATACCAGTAAAGTAAACAACTGACGTCATCCTATAGCCAATGTTGCTTAAACCTGTAGCCGCTTCTAGGCGATGTTTTAGTGTCCGAACTTCGTTCCCTAGTCATAAACAGAGACCGGAACTTTGGCAGAATGCATTTTTAAATATGTTAAATCTGTCTTCATTTTGAAAGTAAATCTGTACGAATTATATCTTTGTGATTGAAAAGTTACAGTTTTATGTTGCCCTTTTCTTCCTTTTTTAATATAAATGCCTAATTTACAAAATAAATGCTTTTTTGCCTTTATTTGATTATTTATCTATTATTTATTAATTTATTATTAAAATTGCCTACATGTATATTTTAATTTATTTCTATAACCGCTACAATGAAAGTGACTTCACCGAATGTATATTATTGTCTTTCAGTCAGTTCATATTCTCTTTGTAACAATGAGTGCAAAAATGTATAACAGTAAGCGTTTTAATTATCGCTTGTGTTTATTTGACAAGGGTCTAACGTTATTTTTAACGGTTATTTTTCTTTCAATTTTCATTGCGACGTTGCTGTAGCTAGCTAAATATTTCATATCGTAACATATCAGTACAACCAAGGCTACTGGGAAGAATATTTCTTTGCTTCCAAAAGTAATTGCAACATCGAGTCGAAAATCTCAATTTGTATTCGACTTATGTAAAGCTTTTCTTGCTGCCGAAATCTCTTTATAGAAAGTGCAAGGTTTTGGTCTAGTACAAGGTTTTTTGTAATTGTCTTTCATTGCTTATTTTTAGCTATTTATAATGCCTTTTTGCCTGCCTATTTTAGCTCTTTATGATGCCTTTTCGCCTGCCTATTTTAATGATTCATAATGCCTAAACTTCCGGTCTCTGCTCTGCACCTACCTACCTTGCCTCCCGTTTCAGTCAGCTGTCATCATATAATAATCTCTTCACACGCACGCAAAATAGCCTCATACTAGCCATACCAACACATAAGACATCATCGTATTCATCATCATACACAATCTCGCTTTCGCACTTGTGGAATACCGTACCCAGTGACATCAGAGATTGTCGGAATTTAGTAGCGTTCAAAAGCAAACTTATTAAGCATTTTCTTACTGCGTAGAGTAGGTTTAATTTTTACTCAATCTTTCAGTATTTTGATTTTTATTGTATTTGTAAATTCAATATTAATTGTAATTATAATTGTAATTGTATTCTTAATATTGTAGTTATCCCCTGGTAGAGGGGAAGAGAAGGCCTGATGATCTTATCTCTACCAGGTTAAATAAATAAATAAATAAATAATACAACTCCGCCATCATCGAGATTTGATTCAGGTCCGTTGTCGTCGTGAGCCAGAAAGTTGTCAACTGAGCTTACCAGCATAGCGTAGAATCCTTTAACTCATGAATATGCTTTGTGTGAATTTACTACACGGAACTTCGATTTACTACCCGTCCGTTGTAAAGTGACCGGTGTTGATTTCATGAACTAGCAGAATACGTCATCCTCCTCTACTAATGCTGTAATCCCCTCAATGTTTTGTAATCGCCTACGATGTCTTGTATACAACACAAACTCAAAACATGTGACTATTTAGGGCCAAATTAAAGAAGTACCTAATTTCTCACGCCTTCTATTCTGTAGGTGAATTCATGACTTTCAACAACGCTTCATGAATATTTCTGTCTTGCATTAAGTATTGATACTAAACTTTTTTGTGGTGTACTAGTATATTGTAAAATTCTTCTGTATATATTTCAACTAGACTATGATTATAATTAGACAGTGTATGCGGGATGACTTAAGGAAAAGTGAAGCTGTTTCGTATCGGAGTATATGGCACGTGCCGCGCCGTCCGTCTTTTGTGTACCTAGCGAGTACAGCAGCGTACAAAACGAATGAACCCCGATCTGTTCATAGTAACATTGCAACGCAATGTGTGCATTTGTGTTATCCTGCTCAAGTATTTAGTACGCGTTGAATATGTTGTGCTGATCCATTCATAATGGCAAAACGTTAAATTCGCTCAGAGATAAGAAATGCAATTAAGAAGTATGAGCGTGACATTTTATGTATTAACGAAGACAATATCGTGTGTAATGTATGTAATATTGAAATGAAAACCAGAACAACTCAGGCTACAGAGAAACATTGCAACAGTACATCGCTCAGGAAATGCGTTGAAATGAAATCTGAGGAACCATCTACATCATCATCATCATCATCATCATCATCATCATAATCATCATCATCATCATAATCATCATCATCATTTAGTTGTGCAAAATGATGCTCAGTACAAATATTCCTCTAAAGAAATTGAGTGATCCCCATTTTAGAGGTTTTCTTCAGAAATTCTCTCGATACAAAAACTGTTTAAGCGATAGGCGAAGACGATTCAGCTTCGACAACTTACGAGAATATATCGTCGTTTACTGCAACGCTGGTAATTGCATCAATGATGACGAGGACTGAACTTGCGAGGTATGTACTACAGTACGTTATTCTTTCTTTTCCTTCTGACATTACGGAGATACAGTAGCATGTTGACGTCGTCTGTTTACGTTTAAAACCTGTTGAGCCAATGGTCTGAATGAAAAAATGTAACATATAGTAAATGTGCACTTACATTCAACGATAAGTCATCCAGCACCCACTGTCTAATTATAATTAAGACTTTACAGTAATATTGAGATTTTTTTACGTATTCCATATTCTAGCCGTGAAGTGATGTACGAACACCATGGAATGTAAATAAATATAATACAGTACAATGTCAGTGGCGACATCAGCGCTCAACGGTCATGTACGTAAAGCTGAACGCGTAGCACTTCCTGAAGGAGACAATGTTGATTTCAATGCCCAAATTCTTCGACAGGTCTCTAAGCTAAGAACAACTTATGTAATTACGATGATCAAATTCTAACCTGTATAAAAAAAGCTAACGAAGGTTGATGGATATCCTTCTCAGTTTTTTATTAAGGTTTAAGAACTGTTATTCTTCCAAAGTGAAGGACAAAGTTGTTTGTTGTTTATTTTTGGCTATGTTCCTTAAATATAAATAGGTTACAATAAACCATTTCCAATACACACTTGTCCGTTTCGTGTGGAAGGCAGCTTTAAGACTGGCGTCTAACTTTCTGCAAAATGCTGCGGACATACTTGATGTTATGGGCAGTTTGTATCCTATGGACCAGCACTAATCAACAAAGTTTATCTTCCAAGCCCGATACTCAGCTGACCACGGTAAGAAAATGATAATTGTACATCTTAATACAGTAGAGATTGGTTAATTAAACTCTGAATAATTCATATTCAATCCGACTTTTACGGTAACTGAGTTGTCAGAACTTCAGCCTGTAACGCAGGCGATCCAGGTTCGATTCCTTGTCAGGCCTGAGATTTTTCATTGAAGAATCCATAGTGACACGTGCGGTGGACAAAGTCGCAGTCGGGGTTTTCTCAGGATTCTCCCGTTTCCCCATATTAGTCGTCTACATCATTCTGTCAACATTTCTCCATTCCGTAATCATTCCGTAGCAATTCAAGAAATATACTTGCTACGCAGTTAACAGCGAGTAGACATATCCCCCTTTAAGGTAAGTAGGTCTACTGTGCATATTCCTTTCAGTTCTTCCGTAAAAAAATATTGACATTCAATGGATAATAATCTCAATTGGGACATGCAAATCACAAAAATCTGCAGGAAAGTATACTCTATTATCCATGTGCTAAAAAGGATAAATGAATCCTCTAGATTCAAAACCCTCTAAAGACCATTTTGTTCACAATTGATTTATGCCCGCATATTGCTTGCTAAAAATTAATTCTAATGATTTATATAATTTGAATTCAAAAAGTCATTAAATTTAAAGAAAATCATTTGTTAAAAGTCACTGTTAGGTTGAAAATTAAATTTATTTGCCATCAGTTACTGTTAAAATTCTTTAATTTGTGAAAGTGGATATAGGGGATTTTGAATCTATAGGATTAAAATGTTCATCTTCGCTCTTGTTTAAAAAAAGTCCCTTGTGCAGACGCTTGTATTGTCCTATTTTGACTACGCTGATATTTTAATGACTGACCTTTCCAGCAACAACAAAACGAAACTTCAACGTACACATAATTATTTTATGTTTACGTTTTGTAAGCAATGTTCGCAAGTATGATCACATAACCCCATCCCTGGAATCAATAGATTGGATTAAACAAGATAAAAGAAGAAATCTCTTTGAGATCTTCTTCTATTCCTTCGTACCTGTCGTCTCGCTTCACTTATCTTTCTTCCTATCATATTCTGAACACACGATCTCGTCATGAAAGAATACTAACAGTATCATTCCATCGCACCTCCATCTTCTTTCACAATAGCCAATAGCCAAGACTCTGGAATTCGCTATTAGCATCGAGGACTATAAAAATAAAATTGAATTTAAACGTAAACTTACTAGACACTTGTTCAGTAATTGAGACTCGTTCAGACATGTCTTCTTGTAAATAGTTATCTTATTGTAACATAAAATATTTAAATATCCGGTAATTTCATCTTTATTTATTATTATTGTACGTTTAATTTGTACTTTAGTAACAAATCTGTCGCTGTTCTTAACTTCTACAATATTATTAATCAGATAATATTGTCGTACTTTGATTTTTATTGTAATTATAATTGTAAAATTAATATCGATTGTAATTTTAATTTAAATTGTATTCCTAATATTGTAGTTGTAATCCCTTGGTAGAGGGGAAGAGAAGGCCTGATGACTTTATCTCTACCAGGTTAATTAAATAAATACTAAATACTAGAATAATGAAATCGAAGCTATGTGACATTTTTAAAAGAATGTACGTTTATCATTTCATCATACAATAGTCCTGTTTTAAGATAGTTTCTTATTGTTTTGCTTTTTGTGCGTTCGCAGCCGGAGCTGATCCAGAAGTACGGATATCCGGCCGAGACCCACGAGGTGCTCACCACGGACGGATACTTCCTCACAATGCACCGCATCCCACCCCGTCGGGGAGCGAACAGACCCGTGGTCTTGTTGGTCAACGGTCTCCTCTCCAGTTCAGCTGACTGGGTCGTTACTGGCCCCAACAACGGACTAGGTAAATACTACTAGATCTCTGTTGACATGAAGCTGACAGATACAAGATGGCGGCTATCAGATAATTCGGAGACCTTGGTTAGTTTTTGGTAGTGCACTGGGTGTGATGTATTTTGGGTCCATGTGACCAATTGCGGCCGAGGACGGTGGGTTTTTTTTTTAAGGAAGACAAAAAACGTATCTTGACTTCCTTAGGAAAGAAACGCTGCACGTTTCCAAATTTTGCGGCATAGATGGCACGCTGTGTAGGGGCAAGGTCGGCCACTCTTAAGGCCGCGTGAATCGTTGCAAACTAAAATACAAAGCAACCATAAGAATGAGATTAGATCAGTGATATGGAGACGCGTCCACCGCTGTGGAGTGACCACGAAATGAGCAGACCCGGGTTCAAATCCTGTTTGGCATAAGTTACCTGGTTGAGGTTTTTACCAATTGAAGCAGAATTGCTCGGTAACTTTGGGCGTTGGACCTCGGACTCATTTCGCCATAATAATTACACTTCTCCTCTTTCACCATCATCATCATCATCATAATCATCATCATCATCATTATCATCATCATCATCATCATCATAATATCCGTTTCTTTGCTGTATTTCGTGTTTGCTCTGTTCTAGAACCGGTTGCGAACTTGCACCCCATATATTATGGCCATTAGTTGCTGGTGGTAGTACTATGTACGTGAGCTCTCCCTTGGGAGTCATAGTGCCCGTGGGATCTGGAGTTGAGGAAACGTGATGATGTGTATGCACAAACGTAAAGGAATTCTGTGGGCTGTGGAGGAGTTCTGGGGCGGCCCGCGGAGTGGTCAGTTGCCCGGGGTGCCTTAGGGCATGCATACCATTCCATTCCGGATAGTAGGCTACAATGGGCCCACTCAAGTGGCCTACTTACGAGGACATTCCCCAACCCGTGTCCTTCCGCCTAAAGGGACTAACAAATAACACTAAACAACAAATTTTTACTTTTTTTCTTGCTCCGAAATAAAAATAGGTGAATATTGCTAATATGTGTGCCCTAAATCTGAATTTAAAATCCGAATTGACACAACACGTACTATTTTCCAAGGAAAATGAGTTGAATTTTTTATGACAAAACTTATTTGTTTTTAATTTTTCACTGCTACCGATAAAATTACAACACTCTAGGGATTCAAAAGTCCTCATAATACTGTACTTGAAAAATATGTACTGGATACAAAAATGTTGTTACATAGTTTCAAATACAACAACAATAAAATATTTCATGCGTATAATGAGAAAAATCTCGGAATTTGAAATTGCATTTAAAATAATTTTTTGGATGGCTTCTGTTTACAACTAGACCCGGAACTGTAATTTACAAGGAACCAACAATAGTCTGCAAGCATGCTGGATGATGAACTTCCTTTATATCGACTTTTCATTTCAGATATTTTTTGATGAAATCTTTCCCCATGCTCGTCGCTTACCACTCCAAAGTTAGGAGGAAAGAAATCCAAATGAGAATGTAAAAAGTGTATTTTGAGAGAATATTACACTCCATTTTGTCATATGCACTTAACATGGTTTCCACAACAAGTTCTATGTAGTTCTCTGCCCTAGAATTTCCAAGGAAATTTGACCAAACGTCTTTGAAAGCCCGCCATGCCATTCCCTCTGTAACAGAAAGTTTCTCCTCAAACAAAGGGACAGCCATAACTTTGTGAATTTGTGGATTGATGAAAATGTCCTCTTTTACTTTGCATTCACTAAAGCTGGTAAACTTTTTCTTTAAATACTGAAACCCACACCCTAGTTTGTTCATTGTATACACCTCACTTTGAACTGTTATGGAATTTACTTAATAGAAGAGACCAATATCTGTTTATTTATCAGTAGTACAAAAGAACATGCCAAAAATCATAAGAAACCGAAAATACTCCCAAACCACGCCATACGTTTCCTGGGGGAACGCTTATTAAAAAGTGAAATCATAGTATATCTTAAAAATCTTACGTGATACGAAAAAAAGAAATGCATTTTCGGATTCAGCGCACATCAAACCTTAAGGGACACATCGTATTAATTCTTGTTGTTCAGTGTAATAGAGAGATATGAGGCACATTATTGTTCTTATTAACTCGATATACAAAGCGTTGTAAGGCTGAAAAATTATCTAGGCTATTTCCATATGTTTGCAGAAATACCCGTATAATGTGATTTCCTGCATTTTTTGTACCAAAACTTGGCCTTTGTCTTGTCTCATGTGTCTCTGTCTTCAAAGAAAGACCCATTAATTGCTTACTAAAATAATATACATCCTTTCCGAATAAACTGGCTAGTAGGCACTGAATATGAACAACATTTGTTCAGTAGTTTAGGCCTACGAGAAATCGCAGACGAGCTAACCAACGGACGGAGAGACATGCCCAAAACTAACTTTTCGATGTCAAGGATGTCGAAAACGTCTATTTTCGCGAATATCCCGAAATATATATTTGTAATAATTCTAAAAATGTGCGATTTTAATAGCATGCATTACACGTAGGCCTATAAGGATTAAAATGCTTACATTTTGAGGGAACATTCTCCCTATATAAAATGTCGAGGTAAGTTGTATCAGAGGCACAGCTGCAAGTTTTATGCGTGAATTGTCGCTGATAGAATTGCTGTTCATGTAAACCAGAAGTGACAATCAACATCTTTTGTTTCCGAATACCCGGTATATCTTCGCTATGCTGGGACTCCCGGAAGTAGTGATCTTGTATGCATTGGGTTGCTATAGTAGCCATCGTTCTTCCGTTTGCTATCCGTTGCTTATACGTCCGCTCCCATTTGCGCTGCATTTGCTTCGACATTGTGAGTTTTCTTTCTTCACTCATCTTTGGTAGCGAATGTTTCCAGTTTAACTTGTCAACTGCTGATTGTTGCTCAATTGAGAATCGTTTGACACCATTGCGAACGTTCTATGATTTCGTTTTCTCGAGTTACAATATCTCTGCTATCTGCCTGCGTGGCGCAGTTGGTATAGTCGTGTCCTTCTGTGCCCGAGGTTGCGGGTTCGATCCCGGCCCAGGTCGATGGCATTTAAGTGTGTTAAATGCGACAGACTCATGGCATGTAAAAGAACTCCTGCGGGACAAATTTCCGGCACACCGGCGACGCTGATATAACCTCGGCAGTTGCAAGCGTCGTTAAATAAAACATATTATTAATATCTAGGCTGCCGCGCGACAGGCTAATTCGTACCTCAACTTTCCCCAACCTGCATATTGCTAGATGGTGTCACCCGCTTCAAATTTAAGATCATGAGTTATTTTTAATCCTATTCTTTTAGTATATTTCATATTAAAGTGTGCAAACCATATTAAATATCTATTCTCTGTGATCAAATAAGAATTATTGATCTAGTTATATTCTGTTGGTAAAAAATTATAAGTCCTTGTACCTTCTTAATTTCGTTTGCCAGAAAGATTCAATTAATTTTCCGATAGTACCGATACATGCTTTAATTCAGTCATGTCAACTGATGCCGATAGGCGCAAGCGCGTGCTTTAGAGCTCAAGAGTGCCTGAGCGCTTTACAGCGGTAAGGAAAGAGACAGACGAAAGAAGTAGTGCAGTATATGCCACGTGGTCGAGCTATATATAGGGATGGCCAGCATTGATTCAATGGATAAAGTAAAGAGATCTTATTAAAACTGTATCCATGTTAATTTTTAGATTTGTCTGAAAAGTATAAATGCTTTATAAGAATGTAAGTTTTAATTTTAATGCTCATTTTTCACAAGCTTGCCTTTTTATTCAAAAGAAATAATTGCTTAACTTTTTTATACAGAAGTGAAATGTTCAGATATGTGTATTTAATAACCTTACAGGTATTGAAACGATGTTTTCGTAAATATAATTTATCGTAAATACCTACATATTACTGAAGATAGTGTATTGAAAATTTTGAAAATATTCACATGGAAAATGTTTGTAACGAAATGAAATAACAAAGCAATTACTGTTACATCATAAACAAAAGAAATGTGCCCATATGTTGGTAAAACGTCAGCTCTATAGCTTCAGCAGATTTCCAAAAAAATAATTTAATATTCTGATGATAGGAAGTTGCTCACCAATATCACCTTAAAAGCTTAATGCGATAAGAGTTTTGTTATGTAATATTAGTTACAATAAAAAATATATCTAGGTAACTTTGCTTTGTACTATAATATTCTTTTGATTAGTTGATTGATTACTTTTATAAGATTAAAGATACCATCAATATCAATTCCAACTTATCATGTCATACTCAATCTCTTTTTTTTTTTTTTTTTTTTTTTGGCTATCACTTTCTTTATGAATGATGTGTTTCATTCACTTAGTACAGTACACTTGCTATAGAATTTATGTGAATTTTCCTTCTTAACTCTTTATGATGTTATTAACGTTTAAAACACAACTGTGATATTAAGAAATTGGTGTTGGTACTTTTGTTTTACCGACAATATAGATAATATCAAACAGAAAGAAGCAATATAAAAATAACGACATAAAATTTCACGTTCCGCTTGAAGTTTGCACATCACTGTTTTCTTAATCCAACAGGCTGCTTATTCATATACATAATCATTCCTCCTTCCATACCTAGCGCTGATGACCGCGCACGACGTCAAGGTCAGAAAAATGCGCTTGCTTTTGCATCACTGCTTTAGGTACTACATATTTTTTAAAATAAATTGTATGTTTCTAAGAATAAATTCCTTGTACACGTATAGGCAGGTTTATTTGTACCACTACGATACTGCAAATAAATCAGATGGGGCACAATTTATTTATTGAGACTCTTTCAACAATAGAGTTATTCCTGAGCCATGACACGTATGGCGCACTGCCACAATTGGTCAACCCTTGCCCAGCACACTCATCCCTCCGTCGTCCTCAGTACTAGATACGTAATCAGTCCTTACGGGTAGCACACTTCGCGAGTCACTCGTTTGCGCGAGCGTCTTTGTCGGTCCTGTTCTGGGATATCCTCGGGTACGAACGAACTCTGGTTTCTGTCGATGAAGCCGTCAGCTGATTGAGATAGTCTACTGCTTGGCTGAAATGATGTTAGTTTTGAACCCTCCAACACTGCTGTCAAATGCATTAGTGCTAATGACAGTTACAATGGCTAGTGCAATATATGAAGTTTTATTAATGTACGATGTTGTATTTGTTGACGCAGCGTACATTCTGTCGGACGCGGGATACGATGTGTGGCTCGGCAATACGAGAGGCAACGTCTACTCCAAACGACATTTGCGTCTTTCACCACGCGATAAACAATTCTGGAACTATAGGTGAGTTTTAAATGTATTAGTCAGCTTCCAGTTCTGTACGTACAAATGTTAGCCGATGGTGAACTAGTAATACGTTATTTAACGACGCTGTATCAGTCGTCTTCAGCGAACTAGCTGTAGGATTCGAATGAGAAAACTCCAAGAAAAATTTAGCGATCATTTCTCGCCCACGTCAAAATGTTAAAGTTATCTAAGTGTACTCTCCACTTGCTACTCTAACCATAGTCTTTGTCATAATAATATCCTTCAGGTGGATTTTGGGTGAAACATTTGATTCTATTTGTATATCTCCAGTACATTATTTGGATTTCCCTCTTTAAAATGATATGTCACATATGACCAAGTTCATACAGCATCCACTTTAATTTTTCGTTTTTCTGAGAAGGCGTATAAAAGTTTTAATTCCAACGCTCATCCTTCATGCAGCTTCTTAGTTTTTGGCTAATGATCATTGTCTTAATGACAACAAGATTCAGAATATTTTATTTTCGTTGCGAAGAGAGGTACGTATATGATAATAACCTTCAACAGGTTAAACTCTTAGGTGTTGTTCTTGATTCCAAGTTAACATGGGAAGGTCATATTAACGAGTGTATCATATTGTCAAGAGTAATCTATTTATTATGGATACTTACATAACTTGTACCTAAGGAATTTCTTGAAACCTCGTATTTTGCTTTTTTTTTTACTAGTATAATAATATATTTCTTATGGTATTCATTTGTGGGGAAATTGTCATGAAATTAATCAAGATCTCTTGCAAAAAAAGGCAATACGAATTTTGACTGATTGCGATGCTCACTACAGACCTTCATTTATTTCTGAAAAAATTAACTATTGTTCATTTGTATATTTGCCATTGTTTGATTAAAATAAAATCGAATTTAAACAGTTGTTATCCATATAGTGCGATTCATCAGTATGGTGCAAGACGTATTTACCACCTTGTGACTCCTAAAGTTAGATTATCCAAGTCTAAACAATGATTTACATGAATTGAATTGTCTGTGTTTAATAAACTTACTTATAGTGCACATATTGTTAATTTTAATAGATTTAAATGTGCTATTCGTGACTGGGTAATAAAATATAAATGAATTTATGGACACTAGTGATGATATAGTATCTTAGTTTTTTTCTTTTTGGCTTTTCTCTGTATAGTATTTGCGATACCACGATTGTTCTTATAAATAAATGAATAAATTTACGGATTTTGTGCGGAAAATTATATTTTATTTTATTTCCCAGTTTGTTTTTTGACATTTTCCTCTTTAAAATGTTATATCACATATGGTTATACCAATATTAACCATGTTAACTTTTCGTTTTTCTGAAAAAGGGTAAAGTGTATGTATATCCTATGCCGTAATTTAACGATTGTTTCCGTAAATTTAGTTTTTCCATACAAAACGAACATTTTCTCAGTTTTTATTTAATCTAGAAAGCTCAAATTTTTAGGAATCTTTATTTGGATGTTTTGCATGTACTGGAACAATTTTTGATTGATTGATTGATTTATATATTCATTTATTTACTGTATTTATTTATTTATTTATTTATTTATTCATTCATTTATTCATTCATTCGTTCATCCGTTCATCCGTCCATTCGTTCCTTCGTTCATTCATTCATCTATCTATCAATCTATCTATCTATCTATCTATCTATCTATCTATCTATCTATCTATCTATCTATCTATCTATCTATCTATCTATCTATCTATCTATCTATCTATCTATCTATCTATCTATCTATCTATCTATCTGCCTGCCTGCCTGCCTGCCTGCCTGCCTGCCTGCCTGCCTGCCTGCCTGCCTGCCTGCCTGCCTGCCTGCCTGCCTGCCTGCCTGCCTGCCTGCCTGCCTGCCTGCCTGCCTGCCTGCCTATCTATCTATCTATCTATCTATCTATCTATCTATCTATCTATCTATCTATCTATCTATCTATCTATCTATCTATCTATCTATCTATCTATCTATCTATCTATCTATCTATCTATCTATCTATCTATCTATCTATCTATCTATCTATCTATCTATCTATCTATCTATCTATCTATCTATCTATCTATCTATCTATCTATCTATCTATCTACCTACCTATCTATCTATCTATTTATTTATGTATTTATTTATTTATTTATTTATTTTTCGAGTTTCTGAGCTGTTACAGGAGATAATGTATTGGAAAACGTTGAAAAAATTATGTGAATGGGAAAAATATTATTTCTCATTGTCAGTAAGCAAATAAATTAAAGAAAAACTACTGTTTCAGCATAAAGCTAAGTTATGTGTACACGAGCTGTCTAACTTAAAAAAAATTTTTGAGAAAATGTTCCTTATGGAACAAAAATTTTAACATTGTCAAGATAATGTCGTGTCCCCTTAAGAACGATATTCTACCTAAAATGCTAAAGAGTAATATTGCTGACGAGTACCTCACTGTAGGGTCTTTGAAAGGGCAGGAGAAAAATTTAAACAGAATTAACAGAAGTTCTCCATACTCATACTTTCTACTCAACTGATGAATTGTTTTACTTGTAAATTCAATTAATCTGCTTGCTGTGCATGTGTATCTTTATGTAACTTTCGACTTGTTCCACATCTCAAAACTACAGTGCTGATTTTTTTTTTAAATTGGATTATTTTACGACGCTTTGTTAACTGTGATGGTGTCTCGCATCTGAGTGAAATGAAGGTGATAATACCAGCGAAATGAGTCCAAGATCCAGCTACGAAAGTTACCCAGCATTTCTTCTTTATTTATTGAAGGAAACGCAGTGATTTAGTGGGCTAAATCGCACCGAAACGTCGTTCCAGAAAATAAAAATGTAAGCATTTCGTAAACATGACAATGCCAAACTTGACACGCAATACGAGCCTATTTTCCGATTGCTAAATTGATAACGTAAGTCCCTGTAAATACATAATATTTTACAACTAAATCACTGGCGAAAACCCTGAAAAAGACCTCAACCAGGTAACTTTTCCCAATCAGTGTTTGAATCCGGGCCCGCTAGTTCCACGATCAGACATGCTAACCGTTACTGCACAGCCGTGGATCAGTGCTGACCTATGAAATACAATATTAGATGATACATTTAAATGAAACACTCTTAATCAATGCTTTCGCATCGGTTTGTTTCTCGCAGCTGGCACGAGATAGGTGTGTACGATGTCCCTTCAATGGTCGACCATGCCCTCAACGTTTCGAGGCAGAGGTCTCTGTACTACATCGGCCACTCCATGGGAGGCACCGATTTCTACGTATATGCTTCCACTTACCCTGCCTACAACTCCAAGATACGCCTCATGGTGGGACTGGCGCCCGCATCTTACAATTACTACAATTCCAACCCCTTCTTTAGGATCTCTAGCTTCAGCAAAGTGGGGGTAAGAAAATTAAGTACATTCTGTGTGAGAGAAAGCAATGGTGGATTATTCTGAATACATTGTTATTTTTTTACTTGATTATACAGGGACATCATTTTATTTTTACTAACATTTTTAATATTAACCTGGCTATACATTTGGATTAACGGTTGAGAACCGGAAACACCGTTTGCTATCCCCTTACACGACTAGAGTTCGATGATACTGGGGAAAATCACTTTACTATGTATAGGAGGGAAGAAAAGTAGTTCATTCATTTACGTAAACTAGGAAATATCGCAATTTCGAGTTTGATAATTTTCATTAGGTTTTTGCTTAACCAAATTACAGTACGGTATTAACAGTAAGTATTTTTACTCACGAACTGAGTTATCCATGCGAACGTATTCATTATGCAGTGTATATTATACTGTCTACAGCACATTAGCGTACAATATAGAGAATGAAGTTAAATTGAAAAATAATCATAATATGGATATTTAAACACATTTTTGAAAATGGTGGGCGTTCATTTCGATACAGGGTTCAGTTCGTTTGTGCATATTATCGCACTATAGACTATTGCATCTAATTCCAGTTACCAGTTTCGTCCTTCGTGCTAGTAACTCATGTTGAAATAATTCTGTACCAACTTTATAAAACAGTAGGCCTACCTTACGTACTGTAAATTCAATCTTCACTTCTGCCCGACCCGCACAGATTTGTCAGATATGCTATGTACTGTCCGTCCAAGTGGTTATGTCGCAGGATCGTAGAAAGGGGGAAAATCACGTGACAGTTAATTACTTAGTGAGGCATTTTTATTTAAGTTATTTCAAACAGTTCTATAACATTACATAAACTTCCAATTTCTAACAGAAATTAATGTTTTCAGAAAAGAGCTAAGACAGCCCAGCCACTAGTCTTTACAGAGGGGCGAACAGAAGCAGGTGGGAGAAATCGGGATGCGACGTAGGCAAACGGATTGCAGTACCTGTGCGAAAATATGATTTAATATTGAAACCTCTTTCGTCACTGGAAAACGCGAATATATTTCTGAAACGTACTATATTCACTAACTCAGTACTGTTTACTATATGCTGCTTTGGTTGGAACTTCATTAGTCGAAGGGGTGGGAGTGAAGTACATTCAAAAACTCAAGTACAATAAAAATTGAAGTAAAAATAAAATGATGTCCCTGTATAACGGTACTGTATCACAACTAGATTATTTAGCGTCGATAGATTTAGTGATAGCGAAATGTTATTTGGCGAGATAAGACCGACGATTCGCCACAGATTACCTGACATTCGCCTTAAGGGTTGGGGAAAACCACGGAGAAAACCAACCAGGTAATCAGCCCTAGCGGGAATCGAACCCACGCCCGAGCGCAACTCCGGATCGGCAGGCAAACGCATTAGCCGATTAAAGCCGATGGCTGATTACATTGTTTCCATTGCTTGCAGTGAACATAGAAATTTAGTGTTTCAGTGTTGGCTCCATCTTCGCCTTCAGGTGAACAAAAGAAACGGATCGCCCAAGTGGCTTAGGCCTTTTTAATGACCAGGCCGAGTGTTTTTACAATTAGCAATTAACATGAAATGTGACAGAGATGCACCAAGTACATTATCACAAATGTGACTGATTTATGACCGTGAATTTGTCGCGAATTTTAGCGAAGATTGGTTTTTTCTGAGAAAGATGTTCATTTCTGTGGTAAAACGAAAATAGAGCATGTTAAAATTATTTCAAAGAAATGTAATGCATTAATTTTGAAGATGCTACCTACAAAGGAGTAGCAAGACAAAATACTTGGGAATTATATTTTTACCTTTAATGGCTTACACGCTTACAGGACCATTGATGACTGGGTTTTGGATAAAACTGAGTTAAGGCCGATTTACAAAGGGTACGGCTATTATTATTATTATTATTATTATTATTATTATTATTATTATTATTATTATTATTAATTCATTTATTTATTTGATTTAATGGCAGGATTACAATTGAATAAAAAATGAAAAATCATTATCCCATTAATTCCATTATTTTCGATCTAGCTTCTCAGTATCTCAATGGTCCTATGACCAGTATTGAGACGAAAAAGGACGTCTGATGTTTTTCGTTGGCCGACTTGGATGTTTTGAATTGATGATTCCACTGCTTTTCCTTGGTTCTGTCTTATACTTACTTACTGGCTTTTAAGGAACCCGGAGGTTCATTGTCGCCCTCACATAAGCCCGCCATTGGTCCCTATCCTGAGCAAGATTAATCCAGTCTCTACCATCATATCCCACCTCCCTCAAATCCATTTTAATATTATCTTCCCACCTACATCTCGGCCTCCCCAAAGGTCTTTTTCCCTCCGGCCTCCCAACTAACACTCTATTTATGCATTTCTGGATTCGCCCATACGTGCTACATGTCCTGCCCATCTCAAACGTCTGGATTTTATGTTCCTAATTATGTCAGGTGAAGAATACAATGCGTGCAGCTCTGCGTTGTGTAACTTTCTCCATTCTCCTGTAACTTCATCCCTCTTAGCCCCAAATATTTCCCTAAGATCCTTATTCTCAAACACTCTTAATCTCTGTTCCTCTCTCAAAGTGAGAGTCCAAGTTTCACAACCATACAGAACAACCCGTAATATAACTGTTTTATAAATTCTAACTTTCAGATTTTTCGACAGCAGACTGGATGATAAAAACTTATCAACGAATAATAACACGCATTTCCCATATTTATTCTGTGTTTAATTTCCTCCCGAGTGTCATTTATATTTGTTACTGTTGCTCCAAGATATTTGAACTTCTCCGCCTCTTCAAAAGATAAATTTCCAATTTTTATATTTCCATTTCGTACAATATTCTGGTCACGAGACATAATCATATACTTTGTCTTTTCGGGATTTACTTCCAACCCTATCGCTTTACTTCAACTAGAATTTCCGCGTTTCCCCTAATCGTTTGTGGATTTTCTCCTAACATATTCACGTCATCCGCATAGACAAGCAGCTGATGTAACCCGTTCAATTCCAAACCCTCTCTATTATCCTGGACTTTCCTAATGGCATACTTTAGAGCAAAGTTAAAAAGTAAAGGTGATAGTGCATCTCCTTGCTTTAGCCCACAGTGAATTGGAAACGTATCTGACAGAAACTGACCTATACGAACTCTGCTGTACGTTTCACTGAGACACATTTTAATTAATCGAACTAGTTTCTTGGGAATACCAAATTCAATAAGAATGTCATATAAAACTTCTCTCTTAACCGAGTCATATGCCTTTTTGAAATCTATGAATAACTGATGCACTGTACCCTTATACTCCCATTTTTTCTCCATTATCTGTCGAATACAAAATATCCGGTCAATAGTTGATGGTTCTGTCTTATAGTTCTTCAAAATATGGGTTTCTAATCATGTCTTTTACTATTAACTGAAGTCGCATTGAACACTTCTTATGAACAAGTGTTCAGATCTCAGAAATTATGTGTTGTAGGGCCCATATTATTAGATATTTTTTTCTTGTTTTGATGCATACTAGCACCTCGTAAAATATTGGATTTTTTTAACACTCTGTATGTGACGAAGTACGTTTTGTTTCTTTGTTTAACAGAAAAGAAAACAATTATTGAAAACATGATTATATTCTCTGATCACAGCCAATGTCTTGCAGGCTGAAGCGGATAAGTTATATAACAGTGAAATTTTCACGAAGGATTGGGCACCTCCAATTCTTATACAGACCTTCTGCAGAGACATGGGCCTGGTGCAAGAACTATGTTCCGCGGGACTTCTGCTCCTCGCTGGAACAAATTCAACACAGACTAATAAAGTAAGTATGGAACGCTAATGAAATGTAAGTCCACTTTACTTCGGGCCGTAGTCAGTCAGTTCACCAGCGGTGACCAAAACTCGAGCTGCAGTGATTACATGCGACAGACATGAAAACTACAACCAGTGGTAGTTCCTGTACTAACATCTTGATCAATCCCGCGGATAAAAATCGCAAGCTTTGCTATATCAGTAATGTCACTGCTGTCATCAAGAGCCAGTGAATAATATACGATTTTTCTTGCTTGTTTTTTTTAACATTCCTCTTGAATATAATCAGGAATTTTCTAAATTCTTCTCTCGATACTTGGTCGAGAAATTCGTAGTTTTCAAAATTAAAAACTTCTTATGGACAAGTTATTTTTGCTAGTTTAATCATTATCTTTTGAGAAATTCTGTTCTATTAAAAGATTTTAGAGGACGAGATATTTCAAACCCCATTAGACAGCTGACTTCCTTACATTTATTTATCTCATCTTCCTCTTCCTGGCGTCCACACCTGTGGAGTAACGGCTAGCGCGTCTGGCCGCGAAACCAGGTGGCCCGGGTTCGATTCCCGGTCGGGACAAGTTACCTGGTTGAGGTTTTTCCCGGGGTTTTCCCTCAACCCAATATGAGCAAATGCTGGGTAACTTTCGGTGCTGGACCCCGGACTCGTTTCACCGGCATTATCACCTTCATCTCATTCAGACCATTCAGACGCTAAAAAACCTGAGATGTTGATAAAGCGTCGTAAAATAACCTACTAAAATAAAAAAAATCCTCTTCCTGGCTATGATTTAAGACATGTCAATTCCTGGCGTTTAACAGTTCCTTAGCACATACTGTAATATTGAATCAGTTTTCCTACAATATTATTATTAAATAAATAACTAATAAATAATTACCTTCATCTAAAGATTAAGAAGATTAAAATTGAGATACCTAATAATTTTATCCTTCTAGGGAGAAGATCTAAAAATATCAATATTCATGCACATACAGAAGAATGATAGAAACACATACTTAGTGGTCAGTAGTAGTAGTAGTAGTAGTATTAGTAGTAGTAGTAGTAGTAGTAGTAGTAGTAGTAGTAATAATAATAATACATTATTCAGCATGGCAATTAATGTTTCTGTATACTCCTAATTGAACCGTTGAGCAAAGTAAACATATTACATTTTTTCCGACAAAACAACAGAAAAGTTCTCCTCATTCTTTACGAAACCACCTTTTACTGCTTGTAGAAACAGAGTTTGTAGAGCGACATGATACCGCCACTGCTTGCCTTGAGTAAGTGAATGAAACACACAACAATGTACAGGAAACTCCTCGTACCCGAATGTCTGTGATTACATGATGTAATCACGACACTCGCTTTGGTCACCTCTGCAGTAAACTCATATAATCCTGGAAGACGTAATGGACAGGAATTTCCTCAATTTCAAATTGTGTACTGATTATTAAGGCGTTTATCCATTTATAGAGGTCACCATTACTGTGTTAAACGTAGGATGGAGGATGCTCTTCGTCATTGTACACAGGTATGCTCAAAATGGTAAAAGCGCCGATTACACGGATGATGCTGCACTGCATAACATACACAGTGTACGGATTGGGCTCCGCAACTACATTGTACTGTACAGTAGTGGCAGAGCGGGTTTTTTGCCACTACCAGAGCTCTGGTAGTGGCAAGAAATCGGACTGACCCTTGTAGCTGATTTCAGAGCCTTGTTCACTCCAGAGCACGATAGACTGGTAACTAAGACCTTCGTGGTTCGAATCCTGCCTGGTAAGGAAACTTTTTTTTTGTTCCTTATTCAAATTTATTCCCAATACTTTTCGATTGCAGCGATATTTTACTACTTAATTAACTTATTATTCCCAGAACATGAATTTTACCAGCAATCGAAAACAATTGGGAATAAATTTGAATAAGGAACAAAAAATAGTTTCCTTACCAGGCAGGATTCGAACCACGAAAGTCTTAGTTACCAGTCTATCGTGCTCTGGAGTGAACAAGGCTCTGAAATCAGCTGCAAGGGTCAGTCCGGTTTTTTTGCCACTGCTGTACATCAATTAACACGTCCTGGAAATGCACTCTCACGGATCGTACTAAATTTACTATGAAAGGATTAACAAAAAGATTAATATCACTCTCCATACGTCCAAAATCACTAAATCTATGTTCTGTGAATTCATATTTGAGCTGTTTCAGTAGGTTACACAGCTATTAATTAACTATATGTTGTTCAGGCATCATACATCACTTTACAGGTTCATCATCCGTGAAGGGTTTTAGTGCCTTAGTTAATTCCCAACATACTACATAACTTGCTCCTAAACATAGACTCTGAATTGTTCGACTCTCTTCAATGTTTGATCTTTCATTAAGTGCTTTCAATTCTTGAAGCTGTAGTGCACGTTGCACCCCTGAAAAATTATTTTATGAAAACATGTAATTCTGCTGGAATAAAATAATAATAATAATAATAATAATAATAATAATAATAACAACGTTGGTATATGAATACATATTACAGAAAACAGCTTCCCTGTTACTTCGACATGTTCTGGGTGGCAGAGCCTATAATGTCGTTTTATGTTGCTCAGTAGTATTCCTGAAGTACCTTACAACATAGTAAACACTTTACGTTTTCACCGAACGCACAAGTAGTCTTCCTCCCACACTGTACGGAGTGATCGTTTGCTTACAGAAGGTTTTGACTGTGTCGTTGTCCCGCACTGTTCGTGCGTTTACCAAGTATTTGAACTGCTTTCCGCAGTCATCCGTCGAGCTTCGAACGAGGAACAGCATGCTCTACATTGGAAGGTTGTGATTACAGAACGTAATCGGGGGTCAGAGAATGAGCATAATGTACAATTTATGTAACAAATTGTGGTCTACAAACTTAGCAGGAATATAGGATGGAGGATGCTCTTCGTAATTTCGTATAGGTGGCTGGTGGATGGGTAGTTGGGTGGGTAGGTGGATGGATGAAGGATGTATGTAAAATAACTTACTCTTTGTCGGCCTAGAATGTCAGTAGTCAAATAAACTACAAATTAAACAGCAGTAAAGGAAAGACGGGTGACTGGCTGGATGGAGATGGATGGATGGATGGATGGATGGATGGATGAAGGTTATTAAATTGTATTATTTTGTTCTTCTTTCCGATTTCAAATGGTTTCAACTGTAATATAATTAATGTTTTATAAATATTAATAATGAATAATTAAATAAACTATGTGTTTCAATGAAAGAGAGAATAAATACACCAATAAATAATGTAAGTATGAGTTAATTACTTGACTAGTTAGTGGATGAATGAGTGGACGATTGAGTGAGTGAGTGAATTTGACTTTGTTTTTATTATTTATTTGTTTATTCGTTTATTTATTTGTTTATTTATTTATTTATTCGTCCTTTTATTTATTTACTTATTTATTCACTCATTCATTTGTTCGTTCCTTCAATTTATTTATTTATTCATTTATTTGTTCATTTATTTACTTATTTATTTATTTACTTATTTATTAATTTATTTATTTATTCGTTTATTTATTTATTATTTATCTATTTATTTATTTATCTATCTATTTATTCATTCGTTCGTTTGTTCGTTTATTTATTTATTTATCTATTAATTCATTCGTTCGTTTGTTCGTTTATTTATTTATTCATTCATTCATTTATTCGTTTATTTATTTATTTATCTATTAATTCATTCGTTCGTTTGTTCGTTTATTTATTTATTCATTCATTTATTTATTCATTTATTTATTCGTTTATTTATTTATTTATCTATTAATTCAGTCGTTCGTTTGTTATTTTATTTATTTATTTATTCATTCATTCATTTATTTATTCGTTTATTTATTTATTTATCTATTTATTCATTCGTTCGTTTGTTCGTTTATTTATTTATTAATTCGTTTATCTATTTATTTATTCATTTATTTATTTACTTATTTATGTATTTATTTATTTCTGTATTTATTTATTTATTTATTTAGATATTCGTTCGTTTGTTCATTCATTCATTTGTTTATTTATTT
The DNA here is from genome assembly GCF_040183065.1 of Periplaneta americana. NCBI lineage: Eukaryota > Metazoa > Arthropoda > Insecta > Blattodea > Blattidae > Periplaneta > Periplaneta americana. The sequence goes on along the minus strand of NC_091124.1, from coordinate 8,981,364 downwards.
GTAATAGTCAGTGAAGGAATTAACGGATGATAGAATGGACTGTGTTAGGTGGAAGCAGTTCTCATTTTCTTGAAAGGTATCATAGATCAACTCTGCCATAGTCCAGACAAGAAGTCTAAACGGATACAACTATACCCTTTCGCACCACAACAATCCATGGTCTAGCCTTCGCTATCAACTAAGTTGTCTTTGGGGGACAGCATTATGAACTGCTTTCAGCTCTATACGTACAGTACACTGAAAATAACTAGGATCACTACACATCACAAACGTCTTGAAAAACACTGACTCTGGGACGCAAAAAGAACCGAACATCTTTAATGCCTCTGATCATAATCCGAGTATATTCAAAAGTATATTATGTAATACCCGTCTTGGACAGTAGTCAATCAAAATTAACCATCTAACATGTACACCTGCTTTTACGTCAAATTCTAATCCAGTATATCTTAAAAAACCTTACAGAGGAAATTCAATTCCTACTTTCTCCTTTTACAGAAATCGCTGCCTGTAATTTTATCTCATTTTCCGGCCGGGGCTTCCTTGAAATGTTGGGTTCACTATGGTCAACAATTAAGATCAGGTAATTAGTTCCTCCAAACTCTAATTTGTAAGTAGTAGTAGTAGTAGTAGTAGTAGTAGTAGTAGTAGTAGTAGTAGTAGTAGTAGTAGTAGTAGTAGTAGTAGTAGTAGTAGTAGTAGTAGTAGTAGTAGTAGTAGTAGTAGTAGTAGTAGTAGTAGTAGTAGTAGTAGTAGTAGTAGTAGTAGTAGTAGTAGTAGTAGTAGTAGTAGTAGTAGTAGTAGTAGTAGTAGTAGTAGTAGTAGTAGTAGTAGTAGTAGTAGTAGTAGTAGTAGTAGTAGTAGTAGTAGTAGTAGTAGTAGTAGTAGTAGTAGTAGTAGTAGTAGTAGTAGTAGTAGTAGTAGTAGTAGTAGTAGTAGTAGTAGTAGTAGTAGTAGTAGTAGTAGTAGTAGTAGTAGTAGTAGTAGTAGTAGTAGTAGTAGTAGTAGTAGTAGTAGTAGTAGTAGTAGTAGTAGTAGTAGTAGTAGTAGTAGTAGTAGTAGTAGTAGTAGTAGTAGTAGTAGTAGTAGTAGTAGTAGTAGTAGTAGTAGTAGTAGTAGTAGTAGTAGTAGTAGTAGTAGTAGTAGTAGTAGTAGTAGTAGTAGTAGTAGTAGTAGTAGTAGTAGTAGTAGTAGTAGTAGTAGTAGTAGTAGTAGTAGTAGTAGTAGTAGTAGTAGTAGTAGTAGTAGTAGTAGTAGTAGTAGTAGTAGTAGTAGTAGTAGTAGTAGTAGTAGTAGTAGTAGTAGTAGTAGTAGTAGTAGTAGTAGTAGTAGTAGTAGTAGTAGTAGTAGTAGTAGTAGTAGTAGTAGTAGTAGTAGTAGTAGTAGTAGTAGTAGTAGTAGTAGTAGTAGTAGTAGTAGTAGTAGTAGTAGTAGTAGTAGTAGTAGTAGTAGTAGTAGTAGTAGTAGTAGTAGTAGTAGTAGTAGTAGTAGTAGTAGTAGTAGTAGTAGTAGTAGTAGTAGTAGTAGTAGTAGTAGTAGTAGTAGTAGTAGTAGTAGTAGTAGTAGTAGTAGTAGTAGTAGTAGTAGTAGTAGTAGTAGTAGTAGTAGTAGTAGTAGTAGTAGTAGTAGTAGTAGTAGTAGTAGTAGTAGTAGTAGTAGTAGTAGTAGTAGTAGTAGTAGTAGTAGTAGTAGTAGTAGTAGTAGTAGTAGTAGTAGTAGTAGTAGTAGTAGTAGTAGTAGTAGTAGTAGTAGTAGTAGTAGTAGTAGTAGTAGTAGTAGTAGTAGTAGTAGTAGTAGTAGTAGTAGTAGTAGTAGTAGTAGTAGTAGTAGTAGTAGTAGTAGTAGTAGTAGTAGTAGTAGTAGTAGTAGTAGTAGTAGTAGTAGTAGTAGTAGTAGTAGTAGTAGTAGTAGTAGTAGTAGTAGTAGTAGTAGTAGTAGTAGTAGTAGTAGTAGTAGTAGTAGTAGTAGTAGTAGTAGTAGTAGTAGTAGTAGTAGTAGTAGTAGTAGTAGTAGTAGTAGTAGTAGTAGTAGTAGTAGTAGTAGTAGTAGTAGTAGTAGTAGTAGTAGTAGTAGTAGTAGTAGTAGTAGTAGTAGTAGTAGTAGTAGTAGTAGTAGTAGTAGTAGTAGTAGTAGTAGTAGTAGTAGTAGTAGTAGTAGTAGTAGTAGTAGTAGTAGTAGTAGTAGTAGTAGTAGTAGTAGTAGTAGTAGTAGTAGTAGTAGTAGTAGTAGTAGTAGTAGTAGTAGTAGTAGTAGTAGTAGTAGTAGTAGTAGTAGTAGTAGTAGTAGTAGTAGTAGTAGTAGTAGTAGTAGTAGTAGTAGTAGTAGTAGTAGTAGTAGTAGTAGTAGTAGTAGTAGTAGTAGTAGTAGTAGTAGTAGTAGTAGTAGTAGTAGTAGTAGTAGTAGTAGTAGTAGTAGTAGTAGTAGTAGTAGTAGTAGTAGTAGTAGTAGTAGTAGTAGTAGTAGTAGTAGTAGTAGTAGTAGTAGTAGTAGTAGTAGTAGTAGTAGTAGTAGTAGTAGTAGTAGTAGTAGTAGTAGTAGTAGTAGTAGTAGTAGTAGTAGTAGTAGTAGTAGTAGTAGTAGTAGTAGTAGTAGTAGTAGTAGTAGTAGTAGTAGTAGTAGTAGTAGTAGTAGTAGTAGTAGTAGTAGTAGTAGTAGTAGTAGTAGTAGTAGTAGTAGTAGTAGTAGTAGTAGTAGTAGTAGTAGTAGTAGTAGTAGTAGTAGTAGTAGTAGTAGTAGTAGTAGTAGTAGTAGTAGTAGTAGTAGTAGTAGTAGTAGTAGTAGTAGTAGTAGTAGTAGTAGTAGTAGTAGTAGTAGTAGTAGTAGTAGTAGTAGTAGTAGTAGTAGTAGTAGTAGTAGTAGTAGTAGTAGTAGTAGTAGTAGTAGTAGTAGTAGTAGTAGTAGTAGTAGTAGTAGTAGTAGTAGTAGTAGTAGTAGTAGTAGTAGTAGTAGTAGTAGTAGTAGTAGTAGTAGTAGTAGTAGTAGTAGTAGTAGTAGTAGTAGTAGTAGTAGTAGTAGTAGTAGTAGTAGTAGTAGTAGTAGTAGTAGTAGTAGTAGTAGTAGTAGTAGTAGTAGTAGTAGTAGTAGTAGTAGTAGTAGTAGTAGTAGTAGTAGTAGTAGTAGTAGTAGTAGTAGTAGTAGTAGTAGTAGTAGTAGTAGTAGTAGTAGTAGTAGTAGTAGTAGTAGTAGTAGTAGTAGTAGTAGTAGTAGTAGTAGTAGTAGTAGTAGTAGTAGTAGTAGTAGTAGTAGTAGTAGTAGTAGTAGTAGTAGTAGTAGTAGTAGTAGTAGTAGTAGTAGTAGTAGTAGTAGTAGTAGTAGTAGTAGTAGTAGTAGTAGTAGTAGTAGTAGTAGTAGTAGTAGTAGTAGTAGTAGTAGTAGTAGTAGTAGTAGTAGTAGTAGTAGTAGTAGTAGTAGTAGTAGTAGTAGTAGTAGTAGTAGTAGTAGTAGTAGTAGTAGTAGTAGTAGTAGTAGTAGTAGTAGTAGTAGTAGTAGTAGTAGTAGTAGTAGTAGTAGTAGTAGTAGTAGTAGTAGTAGTAGTAGTAGTAGTAGTAGTAGTAGTAGTAGTAGTAGTAGTAGTAGTAGTAGTAGTAGTAGTAGTAGTAGTAGTAGTAGTAGTAGTAGTAGTAGTAGTAGTAGTAGTAGTAGTAGTAGTAGTAGTAGTAGTAGTAGTAGTAGTAGTAGTAGTAGTAGTAGTAGTAGTAGTAGTAGTAGTAGTAGTAGTAGTAGTAGTAGTAGTAGTAGTAGTAGTAGTAGTAGTAGTAGTAGTAGTAGTAGTAGTAGTAGTAGTAGTAGTAGTAGTAGTAGTAGTAGTAGTAGTAGTAGTAGTAGTAGTAGTAGTAGTAGTAGTAGTAGTAGTAGTAGTAGTAG